>NC_057713.1:21287234-21323421 GCF_004010195.1 Chiloscyllium plagiosum
TTAACCTCCTTCCACCTATCGCATTCCCAACATCTCTCCCCCAAGTCCCTCCTCCCTATCTTTTATCTTAGCCTGCTTGGCACACCCTCCTCATTCCTGAAGAAGGGCTTATGCCCGAAACGTCGATTCTCCTTCTCCTTTGATGCTGCCTGACCTGCTACGCTTTTCCAGCAACACATTTTTAAGCTGCTTTTTCTGTTAAAGTCACACCTAGAGTCATAGAGTCAGAGTCAAATAGCATATAACAGACCCTTCAGCCCATTGAGCCTGTGCC
Source organism: Chiloscyllium plagiosum (assembly GCF_004010195.1). Taxonomy (NCBI): domain Eukaryota; kingdom Metazoa; phylum Chordata; class Chondrichthyes; order Orectolobiformes; family Hemiscylliidae; genus Chiloscyllium; species Chiloscyllium plagiosum. The sequence goes on from NC_057713.1 coordinate 21,287,509, forward strand.
GACTTGTATACACTAATCCTACTTTCCAGTACTTAACCATAGGACTGAATGTTATGACATTTCAAATGTTTGTTAATTAATTACTTTTTTAAACTTAATGTGGTTTCCCACTTCCTCTCCCAGGCAGTACAGTCCAGTTTCCCATCATCCTCTGGGTGAATATTTTTTTTTCTCTCTCCCTCAAACCCTCTGTAAAACTTTCACCTTAAAATTACACCTGTCTAACTAAGGGGAACAGCTTCTCAGCCTGCTGTAAAGAAAACAACCCAATCTTTGGTCATGGCTAAAATGTTCCATCTGAGACAACATCCTGGTGAATCTCCCTGTGTCCCCTCTAGTGCAATCATGTCCTTCTAATAGTTTGGTGAGCAGAGCAGCACAAGGTATGTCAGCTGTTCCAATGATTGTGACTCACAACTCTGACACACTCATATTTTCCCACTGCCAGCTTTACTATGAATGGTTTAATAGGTCTGACCTCAAACAGTCTAGTAAGATTGAGTTTCCTCCATTCAGGCAGGAATACATTCTACTCCACTGCGTTTTTATTGTGAATCCCCCTATTCTTCGATATAATTGGACAAGAATACGTGATAATCATACACCAAGTGATTTTGATATATCTAAAACAGAGAGAAAAACTTGCATTCTTTATTTCTTCATCACTGGCAAAACCAGCACATATACCCCTCCTTAAATGTTTTTGAGAAGCTGAGCGAATTTCTTGAAGCGCTGCAGTCCATGTCTAACTGTGCTGTCAATTTGACCCAGTGATGGTGGGAAAGCAACAATATAGTTCCAAATCAGGACGGTGACTTGGAGGGGATTTACAGCCAGTGGTGTTTCCAAAAGGCTGTTCTTATGTCCTTCCAGTTGGTAAAGGTCATGCATTTGAAAGGTCTTGTTGGCAGGGCTTTGGTGGGTTTCCATACATATGTATACAAGTATATACAGTGCACACCACAACCATGTTATACTGGTAGTGGAGACAGTGAAAGTTTCAGATGGTGGACGGTGTGTTGAGGAACTGACTGTTATGTCCTGAATGATGTCAAGTTTCTTGAGTGTTGATGGAGCTGGAAGTTGAAACTTTATTGCTGGAACAGCACAGCAGGTTAGGCAGCATCCAGGGAACAGGAGATTTGACGTTTCGGGCACAGGCAAGGTCCTGTTCTCCAGCATCTGCAGACCTCACTTTCTCCTGTTGATGGAGCTGCACTTATTCAGGCAATTGGGGAGTATTCCATCTGCTCCCTGACTTGTATCTTGTAGAAAACAGACAGGCTTTGGAGGTTTGGCAGGTGAGCTACTCACTATAGATTTTCCAGCCTCTCACGTTTCTATATAGCCAAAGTAGGCATATGGCTGGTCCATTTTGGTTTCACGTCAATACTAACCCTTAGGGTACGGATGGCAAAGGATTCACTAACAGTAGCGCCAATAAATACAAAGGAGACAAGATAAATCCAAACTTTTGGGAGTTGGTTCTGCCAGTAGTGCCCCTTTACCTCTCAAGGGGCACTACTGGCAGGAACTGTTAGTGATGTTCTTTACAACATGACTTTCCGCAGTTGGATCTATGGACTCCTGTAAGATCCCGAACGATTCCTGACGCCATCAATTTCATGAAATTACTAAGCTTGTCACAACTGGGACAATATCATTTACCAGAATAACAATGCTTCAGGAGTGTGGCTTTGTACATTTTTTTCTGTATTTAATATCTGTCCAATATCTTTAAACTTAGAAATAATAGGAAAATCCTGAACCTACAGTTCCTTATTTAAGTTACTGCAACTGTCTTTTGAAAATTAGAAGCAAGTCATGGACAGTCAGAAGCTACATGTCAATATCTGCAGACCATCTCCCATAACGTTAATTTTTAAACCCATTGTAACAGAAAACACAGAAGTATTTAATATTTAATAGTTATAAGCTTTAGCACTATGTTCCCTGCTACCTCAAGTGATTCAAGCTGCAATAATTCACATTGCAGAGATGACTTTTTATCACATTGTGCAGTGAAATCTCCACTTAGTTGTACCAGGCATTGAGCAGTGCCATCAGCAATTTTCAAAAGGGACTATCACATTATGGACAATGTTCTAATAATAGCTCATCTGAGTTTGATTAACTCCATGAATTTGTTAATTTAAAACAGTAAAGCACTATTTAAGTCATGAAGCTGACAATACAAAAGCGAAATGATTTCTATGTGTGCTGTCTGCAAACCTCAGGAGACGAAATGGCATGCAAAGTTGCAACATTGTATGCACACAGCCCATGGAGTTCTTAAAGGTGAGTGCTCATAAAGGCTTGCAAGGTTCATATAAAATTTCCTCCTTTTCGAACTACAGTTTGCAACGTTTACAATAATAAGTGAGCCAATGAATGTGGGCAATTTGTTGGTATGTTCCTGACTTCATGATGCTGACTTTGGAGGTGTCATCGATTTTCATAATCATGAGGGATATTGTCTGTAATTCCTGTTTATGTTGTCAACTTCCTCTTTAATGGATGGATTTCCTGTTCCAGAATTTGCTTATCTTGTCACACTACATCCAAGTTTTGCTCCAGGTGAGACAATGACTGATTTCATCCCTCAAACTGTTCCTGGTGATTAAAATCATCTTGGTAATTATTGGTTTTTGGCTTAAGATCTTCCAGTTGATTTTGAACCTTCTTATTTCATAACCTGGATTCTTTCAGCACTATCAATGTTTTAGCATTCTCCTGGCCAAGTCTATTTTCTTTGCTGCTTGCTTGCTCTTCCACTCGCAGATTCAGAGGCTTTTGTTTCCTCTATGACCTGTTGGAATTCTTTCATTAAAACTTTGCTACTGGCACGATTTCTGAAAAGGTCGTTTTATGACTGATTTGCAGCGCATTATTGTGTATGCTTTACATCAGTTATTTGGTCTGGCCAATTACTTTCTCCAGCATTGTCATAGAGTCATAGAGATGTACAGCACGGAAACAGACCCTTCGGTCTAACCCGTCCATGCCACCAGATATCCCAACCCAATCTAATTCCACCTGCCAGCACCCGGCTCATATCCCTCCAAATCCTTCCGATTCATATACCCATCAAAATGCCTCTTAAATGTTGCAGTTGTACCAGTCTTCATCACTTCCTATGGCAGCTCATTCCATACCCGTTCCACCTCTGTGTGTAAAAATTGCTCCGTAGGTCTCTTTTATATCTTTTCCCTCTCACCCTAAACCTATGCCCTCTAGTTCTGGACTCCCCAACCCCAGGGAAAAGACTTTGCCAATTTACCCTATCCATGCCCCTCATGATATGGAGATGCCGGTGTTGGACTGGGGTGTACAAAGTTAAAAATTACACAACACCAGGTTATAGTCCAACAGGTTTAATTGGAAGCACACTAGCTTTCGGACCGTTGTTCCTTCATCAGATGATAGTGGAGGTGATGAAGGAGTGACGCTCCAAAAGCTAGTGTGCTTCCAATTAAACCGGTCAGACTATAACCTGGTGTTGTGTGATTTTTAATTTCATGCCCCTCATAATTTTGTAAATCTCTATATGATCACCCTTCAGCCTCCGACACTCCAGCGAAAACAGCCCCAGCCTGTTCAGCCTCTCCCCATAGCTCAAATCCTCCAAACCTGGCAACATCCTTGTAAATCTTTTCTGAACCCTTTCAAGTTTCACAACATCTTTCCGATAGGAAGGAGACCAGAATTGCATGCAATATTCCAACAGTGGCCTAACCAATGTTCTGTACAGCCGCAACATGACCTCCCAACTCCTGTACTCAAAACTCTGACCAATAAATGAAAGCAAACCAAACACCTTCTTACTATCCTATCTCCCTGCGACTCCACTTTCAAGGAGCTATGAACTTGCACTCCAAGGTCTCTTTGTTCAGCAACACTCCCTACGGCCTTACCTACTAAGATTTGCTTTCCCAAAATGCAGCACCTCACATTTATCTGAATTAAACTCCATCTGCCACTTCTCAGCCCATTGGCCCATCTCGTCAAGATCCTGTTATAATCAGAGGTAACCCTCTTCGCTGTCCACTACACCTCCAATTTTGGTGTCATCTGCAAACTTACTAACCATACCTCCTATGTTCACATCCAAACCACTTATATAAATGATAAAAAGCAGTAGACCCAGCACCAATCCTTGTGGCACTCCACTGGTCACAGGCCTCCAGTCTGAAAAACAACCCTCCACCATCATCCTCTGTCTTTTACCTTTGAGCCCGTTCTGTATCCAAATGGCTAGTTCTCACTGTATTTCATGAGATCTAACCTTGCTAATCAATCTTCCATGGAGAACCTTGTCGAACGTCTTACTGAAGTCCATATAGATCACATCTACCGCTCTGCCCTCATCAATCTTCTTTGCTACTTCCTCAAAAAACTCAATCAAGTTTGTGAGATATAATTTCCAACTCACAAAGCCTTGTTGAGTATCCCTAATCAGTCCTTGCCTTTCCAAATACACGTACATCCTGTCCCTCAGGATTCCCTCCAACAATGTGCCCACCACTGACGTCAGGCTCTCTGGTTCATAGTTCCCTAGCTTGTCCTTACCACCCTTCTTAAACAGTGGCACCATGTTTGCCAACCTCCAGTCTTCTGGCCCCTCACCTGAGACTATCGATGAGATCAAACCAATGTTTCAGTAACAGATCCTGCTGAACCTGATCTGTTTCACGTGTGAGTTGCTCTGAGACTTCCCGTACATGGACAACATTTTTATTTGACTACTAGTGTAGAATTTATGGCTTATCCTGCTGCCATTTTCTCCTGACTCCCTTCAGCACTTCATTCATCTTTGTAAGTTAATCAGAGGTATTCCTTAAAGACTTCATCATCTTAAGATGGCACTTTCAAGCTGGGAATTTATGTTGCAGATGTTTCGTCCCCTGTCTAGGTGACATCCTCAGTGCTTGGGAGCCTACTGTGAAGCACTTCTGTGATGTTTCCTCCGCATTTATAGTGGTTTGTCTCTGCCGCTTCCGGTTATCAGTTCCAGCTGTCCGCTGCAGTGGCCGGTATATTGGGTCCAGGTCGATGTGTTTGTTGATAGAATCTGTGGATGAGTGCCATGCCTCTAGGAATTCCCTGGCTGTTCTCTGTTTGGCTTGTCCTATAATAGTAGTGTTGTCCCAGTCAAACTCATGTTGCTTGTCATCTGCGTGTGTGGCTACTAAGGGTAGCCGGTCATGTTGTTTTGTGCCTTGTTGACGTCAACTAGCCATGAAACGACACGACCAGCTATCCTTAGTAGCCACATATGTGGATGACAAGCAACATGAGTTCGATTGGGACAACACTACTATTATAGGACAAGCCAAACAGAGAACAGCCAGGGAATTCCTAGAAGCATGGCACTCATCCACAGATTCTATCAACAAACACATTGACCTGGACCCAATATACCGGCCACTGCAGCGGACAGCTGGAACTGACAACCGGAAACGGCAGAGGCAAACCACTATAAATGTGAACAGAACCACAACAATGAGCACCCGAGCTACAAATCTTCTCACAAACTTTGAATGGTACTTTCAAATTTAGATTAATCCTGAGCTCATTGTTCAACATTTTGCTCTTGATGTTTCATTTGTTTCTTCATATCAGGAAGCTAAAATTTTAGTTTCACTAATTCTGAACAAAATGGTGGCCCTTTCATCCTTAATATTCAGTTCCACCCATGTTTTTAAACACTGCTATTCTTAGTCCTTAACTTTTGCTACCATTTCTCTGATGCCTGACTGATTCCATGGATTATGATTAGTCAAAGATCGCAGCATGACAGTCCATATGATATATGCCACATCCAGTTAGACTTAATGTATTTGTTCTGCAGCAGTATTTAACCTGTGCACACAGTTGTCGGAACATTTTGTATTGAGGGTTTTGTCAAGGTTTTCTACGTGTTTTCTAATTCACAGGTGTAGTACAACGGCACTAGCTCTTCCGCCAATCTTAGTTAATAATTGAATTGAATGAACAAATTCGCTTTATTGTCACATGTACTCACACGAGTACAGTGAAAGGTTTACAAGTAGCCACTTATGGCACCATCTTTGGTACATGGGTACCCAGGTACCGATTCTTCAGTACAAATTCTTCGGAAAAAAATTAGAAAAATAAAAAAGTCCAGAAATTCAAAAATCCAAAATTACAGTAATAAATTTTTAAATAGTAGAAATTTCAGAATGAGTGATTCCATCATAACAGAACAAAAAAAATTAGAAATTTTAAAAATTATGACAAATTCTAGTTAGTCCATGTGGATATGTGGTTTGAATTTTTGCCGACACTTTGGATGGTATGAAAACATGTTATTTTTCATGAGATTCACTGTGTGAAACTTGAGTTCAACAATTTTTTGTCTTGAGGTGGACATCATCTGATACTGGTTTGCTCACCACAGGGGTGGCATGGTGGCTCAGTGGTTAGCACTGCTGCCTCACAGCGCCAGGGACCCGGGTTCAATTCCAACCTTGGGTAACTGTCTGTGTGGAGTTTGCAAATTCTCCCTGTGTCTACGTGGGTTTCCTCTGGGTGCTCTGGTTTCCTCTCACAATCCAAAAATGTGTTGGTCAGGTGAATTGGTCATGCTAAATTGCCCATACTGTTAGGTGGCTTAGTCAGGGGTAAATGTAGGGGACTGGGTCTGGGTGGGTTACTCTTCGAAAGATTGGTGTGGACTTGTTGGGCCAAAGAGCCTGTTTCCATACTGTAAGGAATCTAATCTATATATACCACTGGTTGGGATTCTGGATGTAGCTTGCAGGTAATCCTTGCACATGGTCTGTTTAAGTGGACATTTGTAGCTGTATTAGCCTTTGCTCCAGTACACTGTTTCTGGCCTTTTTCCCAAATACCTTGCAAAATTGATTGAAAGCTCAACATTTCAAAAGGATTTCTATGCTTTCACAACATTGGATTGCTTACCATTCTTGATCATCCTTCAGTGGCACTTCAATGTCATAAATTTTTAGTTTGTTTTTTAAATCGCTCTGGAAAGCCTCCAGAGGTAAATGTGACCACCAACTCAATAATTCTGTTTTCTAGTTCCCTATCTGACAAAATCACATAACGACAAAACTCTTCTCTCAATGGCTGCTCATGAAGTGGTCTGTGTATTTTGTAGAATTCTGTCTAAATCATGAGAATACTAACTGATGAATATAAAGTTTAATCTGACTCTGAATAAGTGTTCAAATCTGGTTCATAAACTTTGGGGTACTTCTAACACTTTTCTCTTAATCCTGCTGTGTTAAGTCTATGCTGGTCGTGACTCCCAATTGTGAAGCAAATCTTAATGATCTATTTTTCTGTATTGGACACATCAAAATCTAAAAAATCAAGGGACAAGTCTTATGTTTACTTGGTGAAGTGTCAGTTTGACTGAGTTACAATGAGGGTTTCCCTGCATGAGGCAGATCAAACTTTTGCACAGCATTTTATGAAATTTGCCCCATTAACTGCCTATCATACCTTTGTGGCTCTCTTCTCACTCAGTTCTCACCCCAACCTATCACTTGCTGCTCCAGGAACATCGTGTCACTGTTGGATATCTGCTGAAAGACCAGCATCCCTGATGCCTGTGCTACCTTTAAAAGGCTGCTGAGCTTCTGGCCAAGCATTGGTAAATCAGTGTTTGCTTTCATCGGCAGTCACAAAGCCATACTGTTCATGGCACATAACCAGCATGGCTAACATCCCTCAACCACCTGACCACACAGTTTACATACCCTTAGCTACATCATGTTTAAACATCCTCTCTAAGTCACTGCTACTCTGTGCACAGTGTCCACTGTAGACTCATATTTTACCATTAAGCAATCATAGAGCAACATGTACAGGCAAGTTATCACACAATTCCAATGACTTTTAAATACAGTGAGGGAAAGCAGACACAATCGCTGAAACCCAGTCAGAACACGACCCGCACTCTGGCCTAGCTGGGGACAATGTTTGCATACCAACCGGACCAAATCTGGCGTTGCTAACTGGCCTGGAAGTCACCCAGGTGGTGTAAGGTCCCGAATTCGCTCCCTTGTGAAAATTGAGCACTTCCCACCATGGGAAATTGCTGAAACTAGAGTGGACATGGACAGCAGCCTGCCTCAGCCAGGGACAATGTTTGCCCACTGACAAGAATGAATCCCGCACCGCTAGCCAGCCTGGATGTCTCTCAGGTGGTGTAAGGTTCTGAATCTGTTCCCTTGCAAAAATGACCAATGGTCAATCTATATTCCATAAATGTTTGCAGCAACCCATTCCCATCTACTGGAACCTTGTGTCAATAAGGTCCTGTCAGGCTTGTGGCATCTAATACTGCTGAGTTCTGTCATGCATAATTGCCCAGAGCATAGCACACAGGCATGACCAGTCTCTCTTCACTATAATGCAGGACTCCAAACCAATCCAAGGAGTGGAACTGTATCTTCAGGAGCCCTATTGTCTGCTCCACCTTGGCCTTGATAAGGCATGGGCAACATTGTATCTTTGATCTGCATCAGTCATGAGGTTGTGCACTGATGTCATCAATCATTGTCGAAGTAAACAACCCTTATTCCCCGAATATCCAGCTGGACCCTCAACCAGGTTATGGGAAGCATGGCAGCTGCAGGTAAGAAGTGGTAATAGTGTTTGCAGTTCATCTGAACATTGATGGAATAAAACCCTGATAAATCCCAAGGGCCACATAATCTAATCTCAGAATATTTAAGGAAATGTCACCCAAAATAGTGGATGTATTAGTGGCTTCTATAGATTCTGGTATAGGTCCTATACATTGAAGGGTAACTATGTCACCCCTGGTGGGGGGGGCATTTTGCTCAGTTGGTTGGACAGCTGGTTGGTTGTCAGCAGAGTGACACCAACAGCATGGGTTCTGTTCCTGCTCCAACTAAGAATCCCTGAAGGAAACTCTTCCTTAATCTTCCCTCCCACCTTCCCCACTGTCTGAGGTGTGGTGACCCTCAGGTTAAATCATCACCAATTGTCTTGCTCTCTATATCTCTCTTGAATGAGCGAGCAGCTTGATGGTCTGGTAAGACTATGATGACTTCCCCTTTAATGTAACTCCTTTAGTGAAACAGGGAGACAGACAGAAATCTGGCAGTGTTAATCTTCCTGGTCAGTGAACTTATTGGGAGGCTCATATGACAGTCTGTCTGGAAAGTGCAAGAGCAACCAGAGTCGAATTCAAGCCAGGCACCCTACTGGCTGTCACTCTGTTGGCTTGGTGCTATTTTGGCAGGAGATACATTTCTCCCCTAACACATCTGTTTCTCAATCAATAACATGGTTTCTCACAAGAAGAATTTCATTTGAAAAAAACATGTTTTGTTAGTGTTTCTGACCTTGCAATCACAGGTTAATTTGCAAGGACACATATTCAAAGAAAAAAAAAACAATTTGCACCACAAAATAAGAGAATGCCAATTGCTTGGCATTTAGATTCTGATTGATAGAGGCATATGATGGAGAAAGAGTTGATGCTCAGTAGCCACTTAAATTTAAATTTTAAACCAGCCAAGTTGACCCTGAACAGTCAGTGCTTTGCCCTGAGAAATGAAGCTATTTTAAATTCAAATAAGCATAATGCATGTATGTTATTTTTTTTCTGCAATTGGACAATATTTACTGGAACAGGTGACAACCAATCACTTAATTCCTCTCTTAGTGTAATGCCTTAGCCAATCAAATTTAGCCTTCTTGGTTTAAAATATAAACAAAATCCAGCTGTTATCTGTCAATCAATACTAAAAGGTATATTCTCTCTGGGATAATGCCTTTACTAATCAAACCCGACTGGTTGACTAATTTATATTCTCCACTTATGTTGTATAAATGTTGGTCCCTCCTTGAAATTGCATTCTTGAGAAAAGACATACATGACAAGTAGTACTGCAAAGTACATGAGAAAAAGCTTCACAAATAAAGTACTTTTGTTTTTGTCAAGTTCAGCAACTTTACTTAAGTTCTGAACTAACAAATGACTAAAAGAGTTTCCCCATGCCTGGCTGCTCCAAGCTGGTTTAAATTACTATTATTAAAATGGAAAGAATGACCCTGGGATGCAACAGTGACCATAATCTAACAGTTGTCGATTAAAAGAAACATAAGCATAGAGTCATAGAGTTTTACAGCATGGAAACAGGCATTTTGGTCCAACTTATTCAAGCCATCCAATAAAACCAGTCCCATTCAAGTGGACAAGTTTGTGATTCCACAATAATTCCACGTTCTAACACCACACTACATACAAAAACCATCTTGTTTCATTTAATTTTAATTATTTTGCCAGCTCCCCGACCAATGGTTAAAAACATTGAGTAACCTGCTCTTTTTTGACTATGAGTTGTGGGTTTCTCTAGCAAGAGTTGAGTATGTCAGGCGAAACTTCTCTAGAAAGGTCAATACATCTTTCCATTACTAACTGGGCTTGAGAAGGTGGTGGAGAGCTGTCTTCTTGAAACGTGGCACTCCTCCTGTTAAGCACTTCATTTTGACGGCGAAGAAACAGCAATATGGCCCTATTTCAGGATGGAGTGTTACCCAAAGGAAAACTTGCCGATGGTTGTGTTCCTATGCTTTTACTGCCCTTTTCCTTCTGGGTAGTCAAAGTTCCAAGGTTGGAAGGTGCTGTTGAAGGAGAGTTAGTGAGTAAGAGTAGTGCCTCCTGTATGTGGTTCACATGCTGCTATTGTGAATTGGTGGTGGAGAAATTGCATGCTCGAGATGGTGAATGGGATACTATCAAGTCAGCTACTTAGTACAGGCATTGAGGTTCCTGATGTTGCTCAAGCTGCACTTGTTCAGGCAAGGGGATACTATCCTATTACATTTGAATGTCACATTCTGACTTGTACCTTATAGATGGTAGACTGGCTCTGAACAAGGGTCACTGGATCCAAAAGGGTGACTCTGCTTTCCCTCCACAGGTGCTGCCAAACCTGCTGTGTTTTTCCATCAATTGCTGTTTTTCATTTGGAGATGGTAGACAGGCTCTGGGGAGTCGAAGGGATTCATCACAAAACAGGCCATCTCCAACCTCTTCTATACTATTAAGTGAATGATCCAATTAAGCTTCTGATCAATGATAATCTCCCCCAGGATATAAGTAGTGGGAGATTTAGAATTGGTAATAACGTTAGATATCAGAAGAAGTTGGCTCCATTCTCTGTCATAAGAATATGAATTCCAAATATCAACCCAATATTGAATACTATCCATGTCTTGTTATATGTGAGCAAGGATTGATTCATCATCTGAGGAACAAAACACTTTTAAATCACCAATTACTTCTGACTGTATTATTGAGAGAAGTTATGGCTGAAACAAGATGATTGGGTGTTGGCTATTACCCAGAATAATTCTTGCAACAATGTCTTGAGATTGAGATGATTGATATTCTGCTGCACGAGTTAGGCAGCATGGGAACATGCTCTTTGGTTCAACATGGTCCACGCTGACCATGTTTCTAAACTAAACTATTTCCACTTGCCTGCAATTTCATCAACAGATGCCTAAGAGAAAGACAACAGAATGAGGACATGCTGCAACCCAAAGGACTAGCCACACTACCATACATCAAAAACATTTCTGAACTGACAGCCAGTCTACTGCAACCACTAGGACTCATAACAGCACACAAACCAACAGCCACTCTCAGACAACAACTCAATGGCACTCATCCACAGATTCAATCAATAAGCACATCGACCTGGACCCAATATACCGGCCACTGCAGCGGACAGCTGGAACTGACAACCGGAAGTGGCAGGTACAAACCACTATAAATGCCGGAGGAAACATCACAGAATTGCTTCACAGAAGGCTCCCAAGCACTGAGGATGTCACCTAGACAGGGGACGAAACGTCTGGAACACAAAGTCCCAACTCGGCGAACAGAACCACAACAACGAGCACCCGAGCTACAAATCTTCTCCCAAACTTTGGCCCATATCGCTCTCAATATTTCCTAATCATGTACTAACCTTTTAAACATTATAACTATCCTTGGACCCACCACTTACTCTGGAAGTTCATTTCACACACTAACCACTCTCTGTGTAAAACTATTGTCCATCATGTCCTTTTTAAATCTTTCTCGTCTCATATTAAAAATATGCCCTCCAGTTTTGAATTCCACTAACTTAGAGAAAAGACCTTTACATTTCACCTTATCTATGCCCCTCATGATTTTATAAACATTTATAAGGTCACCCTCAACCTATGCTCCACTGAAAAAAGTTCCGGCGTATCCAGTCTCTCCTTATACCTCAAACCTTCCATTCCTGGCAACATCCTAGTAAATCCTTTCTGAACCCTCTCCAATTTAATACTATCCTTCCGAAAAAAGGGTGACCAAAACTGCACACAGTAATCCAGAAGAAGCCTCACCAATGTCCTGTACAACCTCAACATGATGTCCCAATTCCTATACTCAAAGGTCTGAACAATGAAGACAAGCATGCTAAATGCCTTCCTAACCATCCTGACTACCCGTGATGCAACTTTACCTGAACTCCTAGGTTTCTCTGTTCTACAATACTACCCAGGGTTGTACTATTAACTGTATAAATCCTGCTCTTGCTTGTTTTACCAAAATACAATATCTCACATTTACCAAATTACACTCCATCTACCACTCAGCCCACTGACCCAAATGATCAAGATCTCTTTGTAATCTTAGATAACTTTCTTCACTGCCCAACATACCATCAAGTTTGGTGTCATCCACAAATTTACTAACTATGCTTCCTGCATTCTTGTCTAAATCATTCATATAAATGACAGACAAAAGTGGACCCAGCACCGATCCCTATGCAACACCGCTGATCACTGGCTTCCACTCTGATATACAATCCTCCTCCACCACCGTCTGTCTTCTACCCTAAAGCCAATTTTGTACCAAATTGGCAAGCTCACCCTGAATCCCATATTATCTGATTTTACTAATTAGTCTACCTTGCAGAACTTTATCAAAGAATTTACAAAAGTGCACAAGACCATAAGACATTGGAGCAGAAATCATCTAGCCCATCGAGTCAGCTCCACCATTCAATCATGGCTGATAGGTTTCTCAACCCAATTCTCTCATTTTCTCCCCATAACCTTTGATCCCCTTGACAATCAAGAACCTATTTATCTCAGCCTTAAATACACTCAATGACCTGACCTCCACAGCCCTGTTGGCCATGAATTCCATAAATTTACTACTCTCTGCTTGAAGAAGTTTCTCTTCATTTCTATTGTAAAGGGTCTTCCTTTTACTCAAAAGCTGTGCCCATTCCGAGTTTCTCCTGCCAATGAAAACATCTTACCAACATCCACTGTCTAGGCCGTTGAGTATTCTGTAAATTTTTTTTAATTAGATCCCCCCTCATCTTTCCAAATGTCATCGAGTATAGACCCAGAATCCTCAAATGTTACTCCTTTGTTAAGCCTTTCATTTCTGGGATCATTCTCATGAACCTCCTCTGGATCTGCTCCAGGGCAAGTGGATCCTTACTGAGGTGTGAGGCCTGAAATTGTTCACAATACTTTAAATGTGGTCCAACCAGAGCCTTATAGAGCCTCAGAACTACATCCCTGCTTTTATATTCTCGTCCTCTTGAAATAAATGCTAATGTTGTATTTGCCTTCCTAACTCCTGACTTAACGTGCAAGTTTACCTTATGAGAATCCTGGACAAGGACGCCCAAATCCCTTCACATTTCAGATTTCTGAAGTGCATGACCTCACACGTTCCCATGTTTTATTCAATCTACCACTCCTTTACCCACTCTCCTAATCTGTCTAAATCATTCTGCAACCTCCTACCTCCTCAATAATACCTGTTCCCCCCAACTATCTTCGTATCATCTGCAAACTTAGCCAGAGCTCCAGGTCAACATCATCCACCGCTCTGCCCTCATCAATCTTTTTGGTTACTTTCTCACAAAAAAATCAGTCAACTTTATGAAATATAATTTCCCTCTCACAAAACCATGCTGATTATCCCTAATCATTTCTTGTCTCTTTAAAAGCATGTAAATCCTATCTTTCAGAATCACCTCCAACAAAACCATGCTGATTATCCTTAATCATTTGTTGCTTCTCCAAATGCACATGCTATATTTCAGAATTACCTCCAACAATGTACCCACCACTGATGGCAGACTCATAGGTCTAAAGGTTCCCTTACAGCCTTTCTCAAATATAGGCAAAACATTGGACACCCTCCAGTTCTCCGGCATTTCATCTGTGGTTATTGATGATAGAAATATTTTTGCCAGGGGTCCCATAATTACTTCTCTAACTTCCCACAATGTCCTGGGATATACTTGATCAGGTTTTGGAGATTTATCCACCTTTATGTTTTCAAAGATCTCCTGCACTTCCTCATCCTAATGACTGTCATGGTTCCAGTTGGTTGAGCAATCTCCCATGATTTCCACGGCTGTCAATTTTAGGAGCATTCTTTGATGCCACCTTCATGTCAAGGGCAGTCATTCTCATTTATGCTGCTCTAGTCTGTGCTTTTACAAAACCTGCACTCATGTCTGGAGCTGGCATGGAACTTAAGTGTTCTGAGTAGGTTATTGATGAGTAAATGCTGTTCAATTGTCAATTGGTAGATGGGGTGGTAATTAGCTGGTTTGGATTATTTCTTTTCTTTGTGGATAGAACACAGTTAGACAACTTTCCACTTTGTCAGTTCGATGTCAGCATTGCAGCTATACTGAAGTAGCTTGGCTCGGAACACAGCTACTTCATATCTTCAGGACAGCAGTAAAGTTAATCATGGTCTTTGTGTTGTCCAGTCTGCACAAGATAACACGAAATGAATTTAATTGGCCAAAGGTAGATGATCTCAGCAGGAGACAGATGAAGTACAATTTAACACTTCTGGTCAAAGATAGTTGCAATTGCTTCAGCCTTGTCTTTTGCATTCCTGTTTAGTGATCACCTGCCATTTGGATTAAATGTCAAGATTAGAGTGTGGCTGGAAATGCACAGCAGGTCAGGCAGCATCCGAGGTGCAGGAAAATCGACATTTCGGGCAAAAGCCCTTCATCAGGAATTGGGATTAAATGTTCATGGTGCCTTCTCCTCACATTAGTCTTTTTTAAATTGTCCAGCACTATTCCTGAAATAATGTGAGTGAATTACAAAGCTTTGATCTCATCCATTAGTTATGGGAATACTTTGCTGTGTCTGTGACATGCTGATCCCACTATCTAGCAAGCATTGTCGCTTCACCAGATTGGCACCCCATTTTTAGGTATGTTTTGCGTTTTACGTATTCCATAATATATCTTCAGCTATATAATTAATTTTTTTAATATAATGTACTAAAAATATAAATGTGAAATCCCTTTACAAAAAGCTGTCAGCAATTCTTAAATATATCCCTGCAAACAGCCATCTAGAAGAGATTATAATGATCTGACAATGTTCCCTACGTTATAAACTGCAAAGTATTATTAGATGATCTATTACATTTTCTCACAAATTCAAGCTGATTGCAAAATTCTTTCCAAATATATCTCCAAGTTTTAAATTTATTAAGAAATGCTTTGATTGCAGATCCATATCTAGATGACCATGAAGGTTTCAAAGTGAAATACTTAAAAGCCCTTTTTTGTGTTCTTAGCAGAAAGTAAGGAGAGTTTATGTGAGAAAGTTACTGGTTCCTCATATAATTTGCCACACTTTTGATTGCTGATTTAGGAAAGGCATGGTAAGAAATGTCTATTCCTGACTTTTTGCAACTTACCTCTCCTGAGCAAGAAATGACAACTCACATTCATACAGCAACTTCCATGCAGGAAGGTATCTCAAGGCACAGTGTATGCACAAGTATTTACAGAAGCACTGTTAGACACAAGAATTGCAAACATGAAGACGTATTAGACGGGTTGATTTAAAGATATAGGTTATAAGGAAGATCTCAGGTGAGAGGGAAATTAAGATGTTTTGAAAGAAAATTCCAGAGTGTAGGACCAAGATAGTTGAAGGCACATCAGCCAATGGTAAGGTACAAAAAGAGGACAGTGCAGATGCAGACATAAGTTGAAGAACGTAGCATTCTTGGAAGGATGGAAGCTGAACTGAAAAAGGACAAGGTGATGGAGCAATTTGAAAATGAGAATAAGAAAGTTAAAAGTGAGGCATTGGTAGATTGGGATCTAGTCAGCATATCACTTCAATGAGCTCAGTTCATTGGGACTTATTGCAGGTTATGACTTGAGAAACAATTTACACAGGATGAAATGGGAAGCCTACTGGAGGTATCATTGGAATAATTGAGTTCTGTAGAGCAGGGATGTGTGTTTCAATGGCAGTTAAGCTGAACATAATGGATAACAGGCACGGTAACAGAGTTAGAGATAGTGGACACTTGGGATAATCAGAAAGAAATCAGAGGTTGATTTCATAGATGCAAGGTCAGAGAGATGAAGAGTGCATTTTTGGAGAAGGAAGGAACTGACTGCAGCTTTCAGGGTGATGACATTGGTTACACTGACAGTTTACATGGAAAGAGAGGTAAAGCTGTAATCAGCTTAGCAGAAATAAAATTTGAGCAGTGCTGAAAAAAACATAACACGTTTATCAAAACATTTCATCATGCACTTATCAGGTGTACAAACCAACATTTGTTCTGTATGAAAGAACAGTACTATTAAAAGAGCATAGAAATGGGTCTCATTTAGCTGTGTTTGAAATAGACGTATGTGGGCACGTATTTTAGAATGAATATTGTGAGAACCAGCAGCCAGGTCTCTGATGCTGGCCAGGACTACTTTCACATTCACTCCATGTATCTATTTCTACAATTGGTATGGTGCTGCAGCATTCATAAACAAGTTTGACCTTCAGTAGTGAAAGCTGACCAAAATTAAAGTCTTTGCCCCATTTCAGAGATCTCCCACTAGTTTGACTGCCTCAATTATTAAAGTCATCAAGTTGATCCCAAAAGGAAGGGCATAGTCTCAGAATAAAGAGGTGCCAATTTAAGACTGAGAAGAGAATTTCTTCTCTCAGAAGATTGAGAATCTTTGGAACTCATTGCTGCAGAGATCTGGAGGGGTACAGTCCTTGGCTATACTTAAGGTGGAAAAAGATTCTAATCAGTACTGGAATCAAGGATCATGGGTAAAACACAGGCAAGTGGATGAGAGGAATTTTGGATCAGCCACGACCCTATTCAATATTGGTTCAGGCTGGAGGGCCGAACAACTTATTCCTATTCATAATTCTTATGGTTTTATGGTCTTATGGTAAAGTGTTTGGGATGGTTTTGTATTAAATTGAGGAAATATATTAAGGGAGACCTGATAGCAATCAGAGGGAATTGGAACTTGACATTTAAAATAGTTTGGGACGAGCTGTGGACTGCAAATACTTTTGTTAGGCCTGTCTTTTTCTATTCTCATTTTCTCACTAGTGTCAGCGAAATACTAAAAAAAGACAACATAATGATAAAAAGACCAGATTCACACAGAACATCCTTTGACTCATAGAATCAAGACTTGTAAAATCAGATATTGAAAATCATAGAAGCTGGAATTTGGTTATAATATTGAATCATGGGATCTCTAAAATTGTTGTGCATGGTAACTACGTTGATTGAATCTTGCCATCCCTGATATCAGTATCCAGCATTAATATAGGTTCACAGGGTCAAAGGCTATAAGATATAGAACCAGAAGCAGGCCCATATCGATACTCCAGATAGATCAACAGGACTTGCGACTGCTTTGGTGGGATCATGGTAGGCCCGGTGTGAGCACTCCTAGAATAGACTATGCGGGGAAAGCATGGTAAAAAGGAAGAGATTAAGCCCCGATAGGAAGTGCATGTCTCAGCATGGCTAAACACTTTTGAAAGACTGTAACATTTGATTTTTTTTATTTTGTTTTTTCTTTCTACCTTGTTCTTATGATTCTGTACCTCAGTGTTCGTGTGTCGAATTATACCCTTTTTACTGTATTCCTGTACTATGTACTGGAGTACACATGACAATAGAAATCTATATCCGATCTACAACCCATCGAGCCTGCTCCACCACTGATTGAGATCATACTTGATCTGATAATAGAACATGGAACAATATAGTGTAGAACAGGCCCTTCGGCCCTCAATCGTGTGCCGATCTGTGAACTAACCTAAGCCCCTGCCCCTACACTATCCCATCGTCATCCATGTGCTTATCCAAGGATTGTTTAAATATCCCTAATGTGGCTGAGTTAACTACATTGGCAGGGCATTCCATGCCTTTACCACTCTCTGAGTAAAGAATCTTCCTCTGACATCAGTCTTAAATCTATCACCCCTCAATTTGTAAGTATGCCCCCTCATACAAATTGACATCATAATCCTAGGAAAAAGACTTGCACTCTCTACCCTGTCTAATTCTCTGATCATCTGTCAAATCCTCTCTTAGCCTTCTTCTCTCCAATGAGAACAGACCCAAGTCTCTGAGCTTTCCTCATAAGACCTTCCCTCCAGACCAGGTAAATCTCCTCTGCACCCTTTCCAATGCTTCCACATCCTTCCTGTAATAGGCGAACAGAACTGTATACAATATTCCCTCGACCAATAAAACCTAACACACCGTATGTCTTCTTAACAGCACTATCCACATCCTAAAATCTATTTTCCTACATTTTCCCTGTAACTCTTGATTCCTTTATTAAACATCTGTCTGTCCCAAGCATAAGTATTCTTAATGAACCAACCATCACAGCCCTTCATGTAAAATAAAACCTACTCATCTTTGTCCTCACTGGATAACCCCTAATTCTGAGATTATGCCATCTATTCCAAACTTTCCTACAAATAACCTTTCTTCATCTACCCTGTAAAGTCTCCTAAGAATCTTGTCTATTTCAAGATGGTCACTTACAATTCTGCTAAACTCTGTTGAGTATAGAAGAAACCTTTTTGATCTGTCTCCATACCTAGGTTCAACCAAATAAATCTTCTCTGGACTCCCTCCAATGCCAGTATATCTTTTCTTAGGATAAGGGGACCCAAAGTTTTCACAGTATTACACGTCCCTCACTGCTGCCACTGGCAAGTCTTCCCTATTTTAATATTCCATGACCATTGACATTAGGGTCAACAGTACATTTTCTTTCCCTATTACCTGCTAAATCTATATGCTAACATTTTGTGATTATATGCCCAAACTTCCTGTGTGTTTTTCCGCAGTCTTTCTCCATTTAAATTATACTCAGAAAAATCTTTTTTTTTTCGAAGTTAGTTAATCATAAAGTTTTCCAGGTTATATTCCATCTGCAAGGTGGTACCCACTTGCATAAGCTGACCATAATCCTCTGCAGACTCTTTGTATCATGACTATATGTCGGAGCAAAGTTCATTGATGAAGTACCTGAAGATAGTTGAGCCAACTCTGAGGAACTCCTGCTGACAGGACTGACTTCCCCCAACTACAACCATCTCCCTGTGTGCCAGGTTTGACTCCAATCAACAGAGTGTTTTCCCCAATTTCCCTGTTTCTAGTTTTGCTAGGGGTCCTTGACACCACACTCTGTCAAATATGGCTTTTCTGTCAAATGCCATCACTCATGCCTCATCCCTGGAATCTTTGTTCATAGAGATTTTGTACCTTTTAACCACTGGTGAGGTCCCAAAAGACTTAACAGTAACCAATGTTTTCCATTGTTTAAGAAGGGCACCAGATATAATGCAGGAAATGATAGAGCCATAGGCCTATAATTCCTGCTTTCACATTCATGGGAGGGAAATTATTGCAGAAGGTTCTTAGGACAGTATGTAGTCACATTTGGAAAAAATAGTATTATTAGGGTTAAGCAATATGGCTATGTGTGGGGACGCCTTACTTCTATATTTGATTGAATATTTTTGAGGAACTGATGAAGATAATTGATGAGGGTAGTTGAGGAGGGGTGTTTTCTGATTGGAGCTCTGTGATCATGGATATTTGCTGGGACCTCTGTTGTTTACAATATGTAAATAATTTGGATGAAAATGCAGTTGGTCTGATTAGAAAGTTTGAAAATGACATGAACATTG
This sequence comes from Chiloscyllium plagiosum, assembly GCF_004010195.1. Taxonomy (NCBI): domain Eukaryota; kingdom Metazoa; phylum Chordata; class Chondrichthyes; order Orectolobiformes; family Hemiscylliidae; genus Chiloscyllium; species Chiloscyllium plagiosum. The sequence continues at coordinate 21,307,567 of NC_057713.1, forward strand.
GTGGAAAGTGAGGAAGGTTGTTGAGGAATGTATAATCGGTTGGAAAACTCAGTAGAGAAATGGCAGACGGAGTTTAATCTGGACAAGTGTGAAGTGGTGCATTTTGGGAGGTCAAATATAATAGGAAGGCATACATAAATTTCAGGACCCTTAGGAGCAGTGATATCCAGAGGGATCTTGTGGTGCAAGCCCATAATTCCCTGAGAGGGCCAACACAAGTGATAATGTGGTAAAGAAGGCAAATGGGGCATAGGGTATAAAACTTGACAAGTCACTTTGCAGTTGTATAAAACTTTAGTCAGGCTACATTTTAGATATTGTGTGCTGCTCTGGTCACTAAACTATCAGAAAAAAAAAGGTTGTGGAGGCTTTACCAGAATATTATCTGGATTGGAGTGGATTAGATTAGATCCCCTACAGTGTGGAAACAGGCCCTTTGGCCCAACAGGTCCACACTGACTCTCCAAAGAGCAACACAACCAGACCCATTTCCCTCTGACCAATGAGCAATTTAGCATGGCCAATCCACCTAACCTGCACCTCTTTGGACTGTGGGAGGAAACCAGAATACCCGTAGGAAACTCACACAGACACGGGGAGAATGTACAAACATAACACAGATGGTTGCCTGAGGCTGGAATTGAACCTGGGTCCCTAGTACTGTGAAGCAACAGTGCGAATCACTGAGCCACCGTGCCGCTATAAGGAAAGGTTGTAGAAACTTGGATTGTTTTTGTTCAAGCATCAGAGTCTGAGGGACAACCTGATAGAAATATATAAAATTATGAGAGGCGTGGATAGTCGGAGTCTTTTCCCCAAGGGTGGGAATGTCAAACATTAGGGGGCGTAGGTATAAGGTGAGAGGAAGAAAGTTTAAAGGAAATGTGCTCGGTAAGTTTTTAAAACAAACAATGATATGTAACTGAAATGTTACATGGGAAGATGGTACAAACATATAACAATAGCAAAGTTTCAGAGGCATTTCGACAGACAGGAAATAGTGGGACATCAGACCATGTGCAGCCAGATGGGATTAGTTTATAATAGTATCATGATTTCTGAAGAATGGTACAAGATGAGAGCGGCGTGGGACTGATAGCCTGGCAGCAGCGCCAGGCAAACTTAGTGGCAGGGCAAGTGAGGGTGCAGCAGTGTCAGCAAAGTGGGCCCTGCGGCGAAGAGATTGCACCAAACATGGCGTGACCCCTATGTTGGTGGGTCCACTGCAGGTGGCAACAAAGCAGTGAGATCTCCTCTGAGGCTAGGTGCTGGCATGGACTGAGTCGGAGAGACTGATATTTATTTTTCTAATTTATTCCTATGACCTACGACACTGGACTATTTATTTCGATAGAACATAGAACAGTACAGCACAGTACGGGCCCTTTGGTCCATGATGTCATGCCGAACATTTATCTTAATCTAAGATCAACCTAACCTACACACCCCACAAATTACTGCCGTCCATGTGCTTATCCAGCTGTCGCTTCAATGTCCCTAATGTCTCTGACTCTACTATCACCGCTGGCAATGTGTTCCATGCACCCACCATTCTCTGCGTTAAGAACCTACCTCTGGCATCTCCCCATACCTTTTTCCAATCACCTTAAAATTATGACCCCTTCCGACAGCCACTTCTGCCCTGGGGGAAAGTCTCTGACTATCTACTCTATCTATGCCTCTCATGACCTTGTACACTTCCCTTCCTTCTCTCTAGTGTGAAAAGCCCTGGCTTACTCAACCTCTCTTCATAAGACAAGCCCTCCAATCCAGGAAGCATCCTGGTAAATCTCCTCTGCACCCTCTCTAAAGCATCTACAGCCTTCCTATAAAGAGGCAAACAGAACTGGACACAATATAAGCTCTATAAAAGCCTGGTCTAACCAGGGTTTTGTAGAGCTGCAGCAAAATTTCACCACTCTTAAACTCAATATCCCTGTTAATGAAAGCCAAAACACCATACGCCCTCTTAACAACCCTATTAGTTTGGGTGGCAACTTCAAGGAATCTATGTACATGAATCCCAAGATCCCTCTGTTCCTCCACACTGCCAAGAATCCTGTCTTTAACCCTGTATTTAGCATTCAAATGCGACCTTCAAAATGAATTACTTCACATTTATCCAAATTGAACTGCATCTGCTACTTTGCAGCCCAGCTCTGCATCCTGTCAATGTCTTCCTGATGAAGGGCTTTTGCCCGAAACGTCGATTTTGCCTGTCCTCGGATTTTGCCTGTCCTTGGATTTTGCCTGTCCTCGGATGCTGCCTGAATTGCTGTGCTCTTCCAGCACCACTAATCCAGAATCTGGTTTCCAGCATCTGCAGTCATTGTTTTTACCCCAATGTCTTGTTGTAGCCTGCGAAGGCCCTCGGCACTATTCACAACTCCACCAACGTTTGTGTCATCAGCAAACTTGGTATCCCACCCTTCCACATCTTCACCCAAGTTATTTATAAAAATTACAAAGAACAGAAGCCCAAGAACAGATTCCTGTGGGACACTACTGGTCACCCACCTCCAGGCAGAATATTGTCCATCCACTACCACTCTCAGTCTTCTTTTGGCCAGTCAATTCTGTATCCAGACAGCCAAATTTCTCTGTATCCTATACCTCATAACTTTCTGAATAAGCCTACCATGGGGACCCTTATCAAATGCCTTACTGAAATCCATATACAGAACAACCACAGATATCTGAATGTCAATTATCCAAATTTTAGATTAGCCAAACAAGATCTCAAGGTCTTGTAAAAATGCTGTTATCCAAACAATCAGTTATCCGAACAATCAGTTATCTGTACAAAATACTCCCCACCATCTCATTCAGATCATTGAGGTTGTTCTGTACACCACGTCCACTACTCGACCTTCATCAGCTCATCCCGTCACATCCTCAAAGGACTCGATTAGGCTTGTGAGGTATGACCTACCTCTCATAAAGCCATGCTGAGTATCTTTAATCAAAGCATGTTTTTCCAAATAGTAATAAATCCTAACTCTCAGAATTCTTTCCAGTATCTTGCTTACCATAGATGTAAGACTGACTGATCTGTAATTTCCAGGGATTTCCCTATTCCTTTTCCTGAACAGAAGATCAACATTCATCGCCCTCCATTAATCCGGTACTACTCCCGTGGAGCGAGAGGATGCAAAGATCATTACCAGAGGCACAGCAACCACATTCCTCACTTCCCATAGTAACCTTGGATATATCTGGTCTGGCCCTGTGGATTTATCCAACTTGATGCTTCCCAGAATTTCCAGCACATCCACTTTCTTAATATTAACCTGTTCAAGCCTATTAACCTGGTCCACGGTGTTCTCACTATCAGCAAGATTCCTCTCTCTAGGAGGAAAAAAACTCATTTAGGACCTTCCCTACATCTTCAGACTCCAGGCACAAGTTCCCTCCACTATTCCTGATTGGCCCTACCCCATCTCTGATCATTCTTTTATTCCTCATGCAAGTGTAGAATGCCTTTGGATTTTCCCTAATCCTTCCCACCAAGGATTTTTTATGCCTATCTTGGCTTTCCCCAGTCCATTTTTGAGTTCTTTCCTAGCTACCCTGTAATTCTCTAACGCTGTGCCAGACCCTTGCTTCCTGAACCTTAGGTAAGCTTCCTTCTCCCTCTTGATGAGAAGCTCCTCTTCTCTTGTCATCCAAGGCTCCTTCACCTTACCATTCCTTGCCTGTCTCAGTGGGACAAAGTTATCCAATACTCACAAGTGCTCCTTAAACCACCTCCACATTTCTGTTGTGCATTTCCCGTGAACAATTGTTACTAATTTATACTCCAGTATAATGTCCACTCCCCCAATTAAACAACTTCCCATACTGTCTGTTCCTATCCCTCTCCATGGCGATGATAAAGGTGAAGCAGTTGTGGTCATTGTCACGGAAATACTCTCCGATCGAGAGATCTGACACCTGGCCTGGCTCATGGCCTCGCACCAAATCCAATATGGCCATCACCTTGTCAGCTTTTCTACATATTGAGTCAGGAATCCTTCCTGGACAAACCTGGCAAAATCAGCTCCATCCAGATCATCGGCACTAAGGAGGTTCCAATTAATGTTGTGGAAGTTTAAGTCACCCACAACAATAACTCTGTTACATGTGCATCTTTCCAAGGTCTGCTGTCCAATTTGTTCTTCCATCTCTCTGCTGATATTGGTGTGTGTGTGTGCTCCTTTTCTGTTACTGACTTCCACCCGCACTGACTCAGTAGACAAACCATCCTCAACAATCTCCTTTTCTGCAGCTGTGATGTACTCTCTAATTAACTCCCCCTCCTCCTTTACCCCCCTCCCTGTTCCTTTTAAAAGATCCAAACCCTGGAACATCCAGCAACCATTCCTGCCCCTGTGAAATCCAGACTACAACATTGTAGTTCCAAGTACTGATCCATGCTCCAAGTTCATCACTCTTCACTTTTGTAAGTTTTTTTTGTTTCTTAAGAATTTGATCGTAAGCACCTTTGTGCTTAAGATGGTGTTTGATGTGCAACTGTAAATTTTTCACTGTACTCATCTGAGTACATGTGACAATAACGCGAATTCAAATTACTTTAATTAATTCGATTCAATTCAAGCATGGCCTAAGTGCCTATTCCTGAGCTTATGTTCTATCAACACCATTTCCTCGATTTTCACTTAATCTGCAAACTTGGTGCAAGTATATTCTCTTTCCTCATCAAGTCATTATTATGAATTGTAAATGGCTCTGGCCCCAGCACTAATTCCTTTGGCACTCCTATAGTTACAGACTGCCATCTGAAAATGTCCTACTTATCCAGTTGAGTGAGAAGGCAAATGCCTGGCAGATGTGGATATAATGTGGATAAGTGTGAGATTATCCACTTTGGTAGCAGAAACAGGAAGGCAGATTATTACCTCAATATGCATATACATTAGGTGATGGTCATTATGATATAATTGTACATAATCAAAGGCATAATAACTCTGTCATTGCTGAAATGATTATCAAGCACAGGAAAGGCAAAAATGCATATGGATCCCCCCACCAGCCTTCATGACACTCCTTTATAAGTTATCAAATTTATTAAAATATCTTCATTGTGAAATCCATTATTATTAATTTTCATCTTTAAAGATAATAACCTTTTTGATGTGTGCCTGATGTAATTACAGATGTTTCCTGACATCAAACAATCAGCAGCTCTCTGAATGGTCTAAAGTAACAAGGGCAAAAACACATGTAGCTTTTTAATTCATTTCTGTGCCTGATCAATTCCTACTGCTGGGATTTAACATCTCCGACTTTGCAGCGTAGCTTCAAGTATTAGAGGGAGTTTAGACAGAATCTGCCTGATTATCTTGACATGGTTCCAAGTGATAAACTGGTGTTCGCATCGCATCTTCAAATGAATTCCTATAGATCTTCCATGCTGTTTATTTTTAATTAATAAACTTGGCTTAAAAATCAAAAACTGCTGACACAACTAAAGCTGAATTGGAGAAGAAAAGATAACATGAATTGGAAGAAGTTAGCCAATGCCAATATGTGTTGTTCTCCTGCTCCTCAGATGCTGCCTGACCTGCTATGCTTTTCCAGCAACACACTCTCAACTGTGTTTTAATAGTCTAAAGATTGTACAAAGTTAAAAATCACACAACACCAGGTTATAGTCCAACAGGTTTAATTGGAAGCACTGGTCACAACCACCTGATGAATGAGCAGCGCTCCAAAAGCTAGTGCTTCCAATTAAACCTGTTGGACTATAACCTGGTGTTGTGTGATTTTTAACTTCGTACACCCCAGTCCAACACCGGCATCTCCAAATCATGACTAAAGATTGTAGGAGGTATGAAAGATCTCAATAAGCAATGATTTCTGTTGTTTTATAATCTTGTGGGGGAAAAAATCTGGGCTGAGACAAACTGAACCATTTCACTCATCATTGGGAAGAAAGAACAAGGCAAGATCTATGAAAGAAAAAGGCCCGAACATTTCCTGGAAAGACTCAAACAATAGTGCAATTCCAGTACTAGACAGAAGAATATAAGAAATAGAAGCAGGAGTAAGCCATCTGGCCCATCAAGGCAGGAGTGAGGACTGCACATGATGGAGATCAGAGTCAGGATTAGAGTGGTGCTGGAAAAGCACAGCAGGTCAGGCAGCATCCGAGGAACAGGTAAACCGACGCATCGGACAGGAGTCCTTCATTCCCAATGAAGGGCTCCTGCCTGAAACGTCGATTTTTCTGCTCCTCAGATGCTACCTGACTGCTGTGCTTTTCATGCACCACTCTAATCTTGACATCTGGCCCATCAAGCATGTTCCACCATTTTGATAAGATCATGGCTGATCTTTTTGTGACCTCAGCTCCACTTACTGCTCACCACCCCCCCACCCCTCACCATAACTTTTAATTTTTCTACTGTTCAAAAATCTATCTTTGGTTTAAGAACATTCAACAAGGTAGCCTCAGCTACTTCCCTGGACAGGGAATTCCACAGATTCACAACCCTTTATGTGAAGAAGTTCTTCTGCAACTCAGTCCTAAATCTGACCCCCCTTATTTTGAGGCTTTGCCCTCTAGTTCTAGTTTTACCTGCCAGTGGAAACAATGTCCCTGATTCTATCTTATCTATTCCCTTCATAATTTTATATGTTTCTAAAAGATCCCCCCTCATTCTTCTAAATTCCAATGAACATAGTCACAGTCTACACATTCTCTTCGTATAAGTCAACACTCTCAATTTCGGAGTGAACCTCCTCTGCATCCCATCCAATGCACCTCAGTCACCGTATTCTCCCATTCACTACAGTTAGATGTACTGGCCACTGCCAGCATTTCTGAGGACTCTTTGCACCAGAACATCTTCATACCCCAGATGTGCACCTGATCAAGGACCAGCAGTCTGCAGTTACTCTGCATGATTCCTGTCTATCATCCCAGACATGCTAGACAGAGGGAAACTGGCATGCCTCTTTACTAATTAGATTAGATTACATTACAGTGTGGAAACAGGCCCTTCGGCCCTATCCACACCGACCCGCCGAAGCGTAACCCACCCATACCCCTACACCAGGACCTGAAGATCCTGGTGGACAAGGAATGCATGTTGTCACTGCCTATGAAGCATACCCTGAGATATTGGTACCTGGTGTCCCAGTTGGAAGGCTGTAGGAGCAAGTAGAAAGCTGGTTACCATTGTAATTTTCATGTTGGGAATTTTATCATCTAGTTTATATTCAATGGATTGAAGAATGGGAAATTGCATACCAAGAAAATGAAATGACATAATAATGGGGATATTAGTACACACAAATAAGCAAATGAGAATCTCACTTTGCCTTTCAATACTTAGTTGTATATTGGGGCTTTTTGCTCTTGACTCAGGAATCCCCTTATTGCAGATCTCATGCAATTCTCTGAACTTTCTCACCAATCCCCACACCATTCATTTGTGATGAAGACTGCACACAAAGTCTACAGAACTACACATAGATTAAGTGAGTGGCCAAATATTTGACATATGGCGTATAATGTGGGAGAATGACATGTTTTTCTGTTCAGGTGAAATGAGTGGTAAAAACAGAATATTATTAATGGGAAGGGACAGCAGAATGTTCTGGTAGTAATGAATCTGGGAGTGCTCATTCAAGAATCACAAAATGTTAACATGTAGGCACAACAAGTAACTAGGAAGGCAAATGAGGTCCTGGTCTTTATTGCAAGGGGAATCAATTATGAAAATTGGGAAATATACAGGGTATTGTTGAGGTCATACCTGAAGTACTACATGCGCAGTATTTAAGGAGGAATAGATTTGAATTCAAGGCAGTTGTGATTTCTGGGGTCAAGAGGTTGGCTCACAAGATAAAGATTGACCAGTTTGTGCTCATATCCATTGAAGTTTAGAAAAATGAGAGGAAGTGTTACTGAAATATTAGATTCTGTGAGGGGTTGACAGTGTGGGTTGTTGAGAGGATGTTTCTCCTATACAGCTAGCTGCAGTATAACCTCCCTGTTTTTAAACTCCATCCCTCGAGTAATGAAAGATAATATTCCATTTGTCTTCTTAATTGCCTCCTGCACCTACAAACCAACGTTTTTTGATTCACACAGAAGGACACCAAGGTCCCTCTGCACAGAATGCTACAATTTTCACCATTTACAATGATATTCTATTTTGCTATTATTCTTACCAAAATGGATGACCTCACATTTACCAACATTGTACTCCATCAGCCAGACCCTTGCCCACTCACTTAGCCTATTTATATCCCTCTGCAGACTTTCAGTGTCTTCTGCACACTTTGCTCTACCACTCATCTTAGTGTCATCTGTGAACATTGACACACTACACTTGGTTCCCACATCTAAAATCATCCACGTAAATTGTAAACAATTGTGATTCCAACACTGATCTCTGAAGTGCACTACTAGCCACTGATTATCAACCAGAAAAGCACCCATTTATCTCCATTCTTTGCTTTCTGTTTCTTAACCCATCTTCCATCCATATTGGTACATTACCCATAACACTATGCACCTTACCTTATGCAGCAGCCTTTTGTACCTTCTGGAAATCCAGATATACCACATCCACTGGTTCCCCATTGTTCATCGTGCTCATAAAGTCCTCAAAGAATTCCAGTAAGTTAGTTAAGCATGACCTACCTTTCATGAACCCATGCTGCATATGCCCAATGGGACAATTTCTATCCAGATGTTTCGCTATTTCTTCCTTGATTGTAAATTCAAGCATTTTCCCCACTACAGAAGTTAAGCTAATCGGCCTATAGTTTCCCATCTTTTGTCTACCTCCGTTTTTTAAACAACGGCATCACATTTCCTGTTTTCCAATCTGGCATATCCACTCCAGAGTCCACCGATTTTTGGTAAATTGCCACGAGTACATTTGCTATTTCCGCCACCATCTCCTTTAGTACCCTGGGGTGTATTCCATCAGGGCTGGGAGATTGTCTACCTTTAGTCATATTAGCTTGCTCAACACTACCTCTTTAGTGATAATGATTGTTTCTAGGTCCTCACCTGCCATAGCCTCTTTGCCTTCAATTATTGGCATGTTATTTGTTCCTTTCCATGTGAAGACCGACACAAAATACTTCTTTAATACCTCAGCCATTTCCTCATCTTCCATTATCATTTGTGCTTCTCGTCCTTTAAGGACAATGTTTACCTTAACCACTCTTTTCCATTTTATATATTTGTAGAAACTTTTGCTTTTTATATATTCTGAGTTAGTTCACTCTCATCTTACTTTTTTATGGCTTTTTTTGTGAATTTCAAGGCAATTATAGCAAAAGTATCTATATCCATTGTACTACAATGGCCAAATCATCTTCATTGCATCAAAGAATCCCTACAGTGCAGAAAGAGACCATTTGCACCGACACTTCAGAAAGCATCAATTCTGCACCGACACTTCAGAAAGCATACCATCCCAGTAACCCTCATCTCCCATGGCAAATCCAACTATTCTGCACATCCCTGGACACAGCAGGGCAATTTAGAATGGTCAATCCACTTTTGGACTGTGGGAGGAAACTGGAGCACTTGGAAAAATACATGCAGATACGGAGAGTATGTGCAAACTCCACACAGACAATCACCCAATTTTGGGACTGAACTCAGGTCTCTGGTGTTGTGAAGCAGCAGTACTAACCATTGAGCCACCCTGATCTTTTAATCTTGATCTCTTAAACCAGGCATATGAATCTCTGGTATAGGTCTCATTAATATATCCGATTTAAAAGTACAGTTCATGCAAATTTATTTCTGTCCTGAATGAATTAGAAATCTACATCGAAAAATGGAGATGCATTTATTTCATGCTATGTGTTTTAATAGCTACTCATCCGGAAGTTAAAACAAGTTATATCAAGAGCTCACATGGTGATGGCAAGCCACAGTTGTACAATGTACAATACATTTCCTCAAATTTCATTTTTGCATAAAGAAAGTTGTGTACACAGTCATTTACAGTAACACATTTCTAAATATAGATGCTCAACAGAGAAAGTGATCAAACATAAACAAAAGAGTTCCAGTCAGTCCTACTTCTGGCAGTTTTTCTTATTGCATTTCAATTATATTCTCTGAAGAGTTCAGATCTTTTAATGACACATTTGTAAATTGGTGTCATCCAGTATCCTCATATTCTGGGTATATGTTCCTTCTCTGTGGCATATCATTCCTTCTTGATTAGAGAAAGATGATTGTGTTTGTGCTTCGGATTCAATGTCTCCACTGAATTGATGTTTCCACAGTGGTTCATGTTTTCGCTGCCCATTACTTGATTCAAGTTAAAGCTGCTTGATGTTCTGTGTCCCAGAATTATCTTAACCATGAGGTTGTGCAGAGATTCACATTTTGATGAACTGCTAGGCAAGAACTTTATCAATAGTACATCATTTCAAAAAATCATTTCATTGTTTTTAAATCTGTTGATCAGTGAACTTCCACAACCATGTTGAGAGGATCCGGACAGCATACCTTTGTTGTCAGTAGATATCGTACAATTAAACACCTAAATATTTTACTTTAGAGCTTTATTGCATAGTTTTACTTTCTGTTCTGCTTCTTCTTAATATCATTCTTTTTCATCTGCCAATCTTTGTACACTGCCTCTTTTGCTTTTGGTTCCACATCTTCTGTCTGTTTGTATGATTCTGTGAACATTTGTTGCTTACTAAAGCTGCTTCAAGTTAAAAGAATCTGCAGGGTTTTTTTTTAAATGAGAGAAGGACTTTATTCTAACTTTAAGGTTTCTGCATAATTCATTTGTTAATTGGCATGGGCATTCCTCTCAGAATACAGCACGGCTCGGAGAATCAGCAGAGTTCCAAATGGGGCAGAATAAATGCTAAAAAAAGTTATGAAATGAGACAGAAATGGAGGACACTGACCAAGTGAAAAAAAGGGCTGCAACACGGAAAACTCCTTTCTGTTCAGTGTTATACATGAAGAATTACTTTGAATAAAGCCAGTACCATCACCTCCCTGTCCCCCACAAGTTTTCCACATTTATAAATGTAATCATGTCATAATGTATCTGCGGATGAAGTATTTATCATTGTGATTGCTCAGTGCTTGCTCATGGGGTTATCCCAGAGACTGCAGCACACCTGGTGGAAGATAGGTGAACTTCAGTGGAAAAGACTGCAGGATGCTTTGGAGGGCAACCTCAAGCAATTTTAAGTCCTGAATGCCTGACTGTGCAGCAAAAATGAAAAGTTGGCCAAGAGAGAAAGAAAATCTGTGTGGCTGTTGCCTTTTCTGATACAGGAACTTCAAATTATGAGATTGGTGCAATACAAACTGCTTTTATTAATGTGGCAACTAGGCAGTCTCACTCAGTAGGCTAACTTGCAAGGTGTCTCAAGCCATAATAGAGTTTGGGTATCGCTGTGAACTTGGTTGGACAACGGAGAGCAGCTGGCAACTTCAAACTAAAGCATTTGGCATGACTGGCTGCAGTCTGAGCCAGCTGCTTTATTATCATTGTCTTCTCACTGCTTCTGCAGTAACTGGCCAACTTCCACTTGCAAAGTGTCTGAAAGGACAAGGTTAAGGTTATGGTGCGATGGTTGGGAGGGGGAACAGAGGGAAGCAAGGAGCAGAATGTAAGCCAGGAGAGATTGTAGGATAAAGAGAAAGTGACAGGAGAGAAAAATGATTAGGTATGATGGTACTGTTGTCTTCAATTTATCCAATTTTACCTCTGGTCATGGCCTCAGCAACCTCCGTTCCCATAATAGCCAGCACCATCATTTTGGGGGTTATAACATGAATATAAACCAGACGAGACACTCTCAAAATATTTTAAGATAGTAGCCTGGATCCTAATGTTTTCTTTATTGAAGGGCCATTATAAAGTGTCTGTTTTCAATGCAATATGACTGGTCAAACGACTTGCCATTAAGCAAAACACAATTTATTTGAATACCTGTAGTTAAAATACAACCAAAGAAAGTGGAATTTAGAATAACTTTACTGGAAAACTTCACAGAATAATAGACACATTAACTATAACTAATTACCTGTTCCAATATAGCAACATCCCATAAACACACCCCTTTGCAATAGACACAGATTCTCACATGCAGTTCTCCCATTCAGGAGGAAGAAACATCAAGAGCAAATTTGGAGAGAGTAGCAGCCAAGAGAAATTCACCGAAGCTGCAATTCTTTTGAGACCCCAATAGTTTCTGTTTAAAACACTAAACCTAGAAAACTGAAATAAAAATTGGAAAGCCTGGTCTATGAGAGCTTGCCATACCCAGGCTGCATCCATTGTCCCAACTTCGAAAAAAAAATCCCAAGGCCTCATAAGATGCTTACTTTCTTAGAGTCAGTTCAGTGCCTCTGCCTTACAACCTATCTTCAAAAAAGAAACAGGACAAGATAACCCCTTGAAAGACACATCATCGTCACAACATGCAGCTGCACCTAGTATCCCCATAGTTTCTTCTTGCTGCCTGTGGTTATGTCGAGAGTGTGTTGCTGAAAAAGCACAGCAGGCCATCCAGCATCCGAGGAGCAGGAGAATCGACCTTTCGGGCAACAGCCCTTCATCAGGAATGAGGCTTGTGAGCCGAGGGGGTGGAGAGATAAATGGGAGGGGAGGCTGGGAGGGTTGGGGTGGGGGGAAGGTAGCTGAGAGTGCAATATGTAAGTGGGTAATGGTGATAGGTCAGAGAGGAGGGTGGAGTGGATAGGTGGTAAGGAAAATGGACAGGTAGGACAGGCCATGAGGGTGGTGCTGAGTTGGAAGGTTAGAACTGGGGGAAGAGGAAATGGGGAAATTGATGAAGTCCACATTGATGCTGTGGAGTTGGAGAGTCCCAAAGTGGAAGATGAGGCATTCTACCTCCACGTGTCGGGTAGTAAGGGCGTGGCGGAGTGGGAGGCAGAATTGAAGTGTTTGGCCACGGGGCAGTGGGGTTGGTTGGTGCGGGTGTCCTGGAGAAGTTCTCGGAAGTGCTCTGTGAGTGGGCGTCCTGTCACCCAATATAGAGGAGACAGCATTGGGAGCAATAGATATAGTAAATGACATGTGTGGAAGTGAAATTTCGATGGATGTGGAAAGCTCCTTTGCAGCCTTGGAAGGAGGTGAGTGGGTAGCTGTGGGTGCAGGTTTTGCAATTCCTGCAGTGGGAGGGGGAGGTGCCGGAAGGGGGCGTGGACCTGAGAAGAGAGTCGCAGAGGGAATGGTATTTATGGAAAGAGGATGGGGTGGAGAGAGAAATATATCTCAGGTGGTGGGATCTGTTTATAGGTGGCAGAAATGGCAGAGCATGATGCGTTGTATATGGTGGTTAGTCAGGTGCAAGGTGAGGGTCGTGGGGTTCTGTCCTGGTCCTCACATTCCACCCCACAAACCTCATATACGTTGCATCATCCTCCGCCATTTCTGTCACTTACAAATAGACCCCACTACCAAAGATATATTACTTCCCCACCCCTATCTGCTTTCCATAAAAGACCATTCCCTCTACCACTCTCTTGTCAGGTCCACGATCCCCACCAACCCACCCTTTCCTCCTGGCACCATCCCCTGCCACTGCAGGAACTGTGAAATGTGCGCCCATACCTCCCTCTCACATCTGTCCAAGGCCCTAAAGGAGCCTTTTACATCCATCAAAGTTTCACCTGCACATCCATACATGTCATTTACTGTATCTGTTGTCCCTGATGCAGTCTCCCATACATTGGGTAGACTGGACACCTACTTGGAGAGAGCTTCAGAGAACATCTCCAGGACATTCGCACTAACCAACACCACCGCCCTGTGGCTGAACACTTCAACTCCTCTATTGTCACATCCTAACCACCTGGAGGAAGAGCACCTCATCTTCTGCCTTGGGGCCCTCCTACCTCACAGCATCAGTGTGGCCTTCACCAGTTTCCTCATTCCCCTCCCCCCACCTTATCCCAAATCCGACCTTCCAAATCAGCACTACCCTCCTGACCTGTCCTATCTGTCCATCTCCCTTCCCATCGATCTGCTCCGCCCTCCTCTCTGACCCATTACCAATACCCCCACCTCCATCTACCTAGTGGACTATCAGCCACCTTCCCACCAGCCCCACTCCCCTACAATTTATCTCTCCATCACCTTGGCTCACAAGCCTCTTGCCCGAAATACCTATTCTCCTGCTCCTTGTATGCTGCCATACCTGCTATGCTATTCTAGCACCACACTCTAATCTCCAGCATCTGCAGTCCTCACTTCTGCCTATAGTTATGTGTCAATATATTCTGCAAGGGAGAGGGTAAAGTGTCAGTAACTATGCAATCTGTCCAGGTGCTGTTGTCACAGTTCAACAGCTGTACGTGTCCAAAGCTGTGACCTTTGGATGCAAGGCTTCCAGCAGTATTATTGGTCCAAGGATGTATCATGAAAATTGTGTGTCAGATTAGGTAGATAGACGTAAGTGCCAGCCTGTGGTGATTTAGATTAGATTACCTACAGTATGGAAACAGGCCATTTGGCCCAACAAGTCCACACCAACCCATTTCCCCTACCCGATATTGACCATCGACTAATGCACCTAACACTATTGGCAATTTAAGCATGGCCAATTCACCTGACCTGCACATCATTGGATTGTGAGAGGAAACTAGAGCACCCGGAGGAAACCTACTCAAACACAGACAGAATGTGCCGAACTCCACACAGACAGTCGCCCGAGGCTGGAATCGAACCCAGGTTGATGAGGCGCTGTGAGGCAGCAGTGCTGACCACTGAGGCACTGTGCCACCCTAGGGCACTAGAATTGAGGAATGCATTTGAAAATTTACTAACCATGAGGTCATTGAACCCTTTTTTGCGCTGCATCAGATCCATAGGCCTCAGCTCTATTTCCTGATCATCTGATGCCATCTCCTTTAAAGGGATCTGAAAGGTCTCTCAGCACTCCAGAGTGTGGGAGATCTCTTTTATTTTCAACTTCCAACTTCTTCTGAGGCTGCCAGTGTCATTCTCTGAACAAAACTTCGAAAATAGTCTCTCCCATGCAATGTTGTTCTTTGCTGTTTCCCATGTCAGAGTCGCTTCCTGAGTGACTGACTGCCAACATCTGTTCTAGCCACAAAGCACATCCGTTTTAAAAACGGCAGACTAGCTTTTATCAGAATTTAGAAATTACAATGTTGGACCTCTTACTGACATGTGTAGCCAATGTCATTGCAAGCTATCAATCCAAACAGCAGGTAGCAAGATGTTGACATGGTACTCGCAGTTTAAACAATAGGTATGCATTAATTTCACAATTTCCCACATGCACTTGCTGGGATCATCCAATTTAGCTGCTGAAGCGTATAAACATTTTGACTTCTTCAAACTTTAATTTTCATAAGTAAACAAGTATTTAAAATGATGGGTATTTGACACTACCTTGATTGTTTACACCAATATTCATTTATTTTGATAGTTAATTGATGATGGGGGGCTGAATGTAAATTTCAGCGCAACTTGATGGTTACACTATTTTGAGAACTGTCAGACTATTATTATATTTGCACAGACATTGCCATTATGATGAAGTTACCAATGGTTTTAATTGTTTGATAAGTGGGGTGTTCTAACCTAATGTAATAAATCCCATTTATTGAGTTTCTTTTGATTGAAGAAGAAGAAGAAGAAGAAGAAGAATACAGCGCAGTACAGGCCCTTCGGCCCTCGATGTTGCGCCGATCCAAGCCCACCTAACCTACACTAGCCCACTATCCTCCATATGCCTATCCAATGCCCGCTTAAATGCCCATAATGAGGGAGAGTCCACCACTGCTACTGGCAGAGCATTCCATGAACTCACGACTCGCTAACATCTGTCCTATACCTACCCCAC
>NC_057713.1:21325537-21350369 GCF_004010195.1 Chiloscyllium plagiosum
ATTCAATAGTTGCTCCTTGAACAAGCTCTACATATCAATTACACCCTTGCCTTGTAGCTTACTTTTCCAGGCCACACATGCATCATGCCTCACAGCATCATAATTTCCCTGCCCCCATCTATAACTCTTGCCCTGTAGTGCACACTTATCCCTCTCCATCCTAGAGTAAAAGTCACCGAATTGTGGTCACTGTCCCCAAAGTGCTCACCTACCTCTAATTCTAACACCTGGCCTGGTTCATTACCCAGAACCAAATCCAGTATGGCCTCACCTCTTGTTGGCCTATCTACATATTGTGTCAGGAAACCCTCCTGCACACATTGGACAAACACTGACCCATCTAACGAACTTGAGCTATAGCTTTCCCAATTAATATCAGGAAAGATAAAGTCCCCCATAACAACCACCCTATTACTTTCACTCTTCTCTTGAATCATCCTCGCAATCCTTTCTTCTACGTTTCTAGGACTATTCGGAGGCCTGTAAAAAACTCCTAACAGGGTGACCTCACCTTTCCTATTCCTAACCTCAGCCCAAACTACCTCAGATGGCGAGTCTTCATCCATCGTCCTTTCCACATTGGTTTCACAGTATTCTTAGAAATATGAAAATATGATGTTTGGATTCACGCAGAATAGATTTAATTGTGTGATGCTTGCTCCAATGATCGCACTCATGTTTTTAGGGCTGAAGGTTTGAGTCCCATTTCAGAATTTTACCACAATGCTGTAGTTCAGTACTGTAGGCCTGCTACACTGTTGGGGGTAATGCTAAATCAATCCAACTAGCACTCTTTTGAAGAGCAGGGTACCCATGATAGGTGTCCTGGTCAATAATTCTCCTTTAAGCAGCAACATAAATACAGATTACCTTCCACAACATCTCACTTCAGTTTTTGTGAGCTGGCTGTGCACAGATTGGTTGCTGTTTCTCTCACATTATAGCAAAGCTCTGACTATACTTCCACAATTCTTTATTGTCTGAAATCTATTCTGCGTGAATCCAAACATCATATTTTCATATTTCTAAGAATACTGTGAAACCAATCAAGAGAAACTCAATAAATGGGATTGATTACATTAGGTTAGAGTACCCTACTTCATCAATTTGAGACATCTGCTAGTTATGGAAGGTGCTGAATGAGAGGAATTGTTTCCTTTTATTTATAACTAATGATTGAAAATGTGTGTATAATTTATAAAAGGCCATTCTGTATTATCGCATTTCAAGATGTGAGTTGATAATGTTGTCTTCTCACAATAGCCTGGCTAATCAAGAATTGAGAGCTGAAAATGTGTTGCTGGAAAAGTGCAGCAGGTCAGGCAGCATCCAAGGAACAGGAGAATCGGGCATAAGACGTTCTTCTAATTCAACTCCTGTCTCATCAGCAATCAATCATCAAAAAATGTCAGTTTGTTGCACAAGTCGATGATACCAAGGATGACAATGTCATTCCTTCAAATCAGTTTAACTTGAGCTTATGTAGCATTATAATCAGACCTCTTGGTTATCTTAATCTAGTTTGGCACAAAATGTATGCTCACACCTACATTATTTATGTCCTCAAATATTTCATTTCTAACAAGACAACAGTAAGTAAGCTTTTTAATTTCACTTTGCATCATATATCAATTATTTGAATCCCAGAAATACATGTTGCAATTTTCTGTTTTGGTTTCTCAGTACGAAAGGAACCTATTTATACTCTGTGCTCAATTTTATCAAGGTTGATCAAGCATTTATAACCCAGTTCTTGAGATATAGGATTATGGCTGTGTTTTTAAGACCCAATTCAATTTGATCATAATGGCACCCTAATGACTACACACAAGCTGTATTTTTAAAAATAATTTTCGATAAGCATTCAATGGGAAGATTTCCTTATTCAAAAACAACAACAATATCACACTTTTAATATGATGAAGTGTCAAAAGCAATTCCTAGCTGCATTATAAAATTTAAACACCAAACCCATAAAGCAATATTCAGCAAAGTAACCAAAACTTGTTTAGAAAGGTAGGTTTTAAGGCACATTCTAAAGGAAGAAAGATAAATTGAGAGACAGAGATGTTTATTGAGAGAATTACAGAGCTTGGGGTGAAGATGTTCAAGAAACCAGAATTAGGTAAGTGTGAATACATCACAGGACTGCTGACTGGAGGTAATTACAGAGACAGGCCATGCCAGGATAGATTGGAAAACACAGATGAGGATTTTAAAAATCAAGGCTTTTTTTTATTAGGAGCCAGTGTAGGCCATGAGTCAGGGTTATAGGTAAATGGAACTTCATGCAAGTAAAAACATGGGCCATCACGTTTTGAATAGCTTCAGGTTTAGGAAGAGAAAATGTAGGAGGTCAGGCAAACAGTCAAGTCAAGAGGTAATAATGTATGAATGAGAGTTTCAGCTTCAGAAAAGCTGAGACAAGAATAAAGTTGGTTGAAGTTACAGGGTTGGGAGTAGGCTTAGTGATGGCATTAATATGTGATTTGAAAATGACATAATTTCCCAACAATTTGAATACAAACAGCTGTAGCACATGAAAGGGGAGAGTCCTACAAAGGGTCTTTAGTCACAAACAGGGAATTCGAAACAGTTAGGACCAGGCCAGTTTAAAGTTACTCAGTTACCAGAAAGTGGGGCAAACCGGTTGGATAGGGGCAGTGTCTGTAGCAACATAGAAGGCTATTGTTTTGATCTTTTTGATATTTAATTGAAAGGAATTCTGCTCATCAAATACCAGATATGAAATAACAGTTTGATTGTTAAACAACAACAGAGAAGTCAAGAGATGGTGGTGGGAACAGGGTGGAAGAGGGTGGCATATACATTTAAGGGCTGTTGGCAGCTCAACAGCACCAAATATTCTGGTGGAATGGAATTACAAAATCTGACTGCAGTCATTCCTACAGGTTTGATCATTTCCTGCAATGACCATAGACATCTGACAACACAATGTCAGACCATACGAAATCTGATCACATACCAAAGCAAATTTCCGAGATAGTGCAGCCCATCCTGAATAAAGAGAATCTAGCTATCTCTTTTTGACATTCAATGACATTACCATTATTGAGTGTGATGGTGAGAGAGAAGGGCAGTTGATTTGCCATTAGCCATAAATTAAATTAGATGAGCAATTTGATTAGTGTAATTGCAGGAACAGGTCACAGATTTAACATTCTGTGCCTAGCAATGCCCCTCCTTGCTCCACAGTACTGTCTAGTATCTACAAGTCAAGAGTGTAATGAAATACTCTCCACTTGTCTGGACGAATGCAGCACCAACAACACTCAGGTTTGACATCATCCAAGGCAAACAGCTCACTCGATTGTGCCCCAAACACAATTTTGAATGTTCGCTCTCCCTCATACTGATGCACAATGGCAGTGCTGTATACTATATGCAAGTAGCACTGTAGCAACATATCAAGCCTTCTATTACTTCCAATGAAAGCTTATGAAATTGGAGATAATCAGCAAAAGGAACCATAAAGTTGTGTTTGTATAGCACCTTTAATATGATGAAAACTCCATTGTCCTTGACAGGAGTGTCCATAAAACAAATCATGTCACTGCGCCATATCAGATTTTTAGGTCAATGAATAAAAGCTTAATCAAAGACGTAGGATTTTAAAGAGGATTTGAAAGAAGGAGAGAAAGTTGGGAGTTGGTGGAGAGGGTTCGGGACCATATTCCACAGTGGGGGACCTGACCAACTGAAGACATGGCCATCAATACCAAACAAACAAAGTTGAGATGTCAAAGTGAAGAGAAATACATTGCGGATCTCTCGGGGCTGAAGGATATCATGCAGCCATGGGTTTGAAAGCAAGAATGAGAATTTCAAAATTAAGGCGTAAGTTGTAACCTCGTGACATAGGTTGCTAGTCAACTTGAGGTTGGAGACAGAGTGTAGGGATACAAAGAACAAAGAGAACAAAGAACATTACAGCACAGGAACAGGTCCTTCGGCCCTCCGGCCCTCCAAGCCTGTGCTGATCCAGATCCTCTATCTAAACCTGTCGCCCATTTTCCAAGGATCATATCCCTTTGCTCCCTGCCCATTCATGTATCTGTCTGGATCCATCTTACATTCTTGCCCCTACCACCTCTGCTGACAATGCATTCCAGGCACCCACCTCTCTCTGTGTGAAAAACTTTCCATGTATATCTCCCATAAACTTTTCCCCTCTCATTTTGAACATGTGACCCCTAGTAATTGAGTCCTCCACTCTGGGAAAAAGTTTCTTGCTATCCACCCTGTCTACACCTCTCATGATTTTGTAGAGCACAATCAGGTCTCCTCTCAACCTCCTCCTTTCCAATGAAAATAATCCTAACCTAACCAATGTCTTCTCATAGCTGGCACCCTCCGTACCAGGCAACATCCTGGTGAACCTCCTCTGCACTCTCTCCAAAGCATCCACATCCTTTTGGTAATGTTGCGACCAGAACTGTACACAGTATTCCAAATGTGGCTGAACCAAAGACTTATATAACTGAAACATGACCTGCCAACTCTTGTATCAATACCCATCCGATGAAGGAAAGCATGCCGTATGCCTTCTTAACCACCAAGAGGAACCTTATCAAAAGCCTTACCTAAGTATATGTATATGACATCTATATCCCTTCCCTCTTCAATCAACTTTCTCACCTCTTCAAAGAATTCTGTTAGGTTTGGAAGACATGACCTTCCCTGCACAAAACCATGCTGCCTATCACTGATAAGCTCATTTTCTTCCAAATGGGTATATATTCTATCCCTTAGTATCTTCTCCAGTAGCTTCCCTACCACTGATATCAGCCTCAACAGAGCATCCAACAGGGAGCGGTAGTGAAAGCAACTGAGGAGGATTCCGGGAGAAGTGTTACCTTCCGACCAGGCTATAGCAGGAGTGGCCATTCTGGACAGGGTCTGTGAGGTTGAAGTGTGGGTTTTGGTGAACGTCACACTTTGCTGAGGAGGGTGAGCAGTATTAAGGTGTGGCCGGGTAAGACCTTTCCTTTTCTTTTTCGCCAATAGTTACAAGAGACGTAGTAACACGGGTTAGTGAAGTGGTATGCTCCTCCTGTGAGATTTGGGTGATCAGGGAGGAGTCAAATGTCCCTGACAACTGTGTCTGCAGGAGCTGTGTCCACCTGCAGTTCTTCTCAGAATGTCGTTTAGAGCAGCAAGTGACTCACTGAGGATCACACAAGACATTTTATAGCTAGGAGTTTCAGGGATGTGGTCACATCAAAGGTTTCGCCAGACAGATGCAAATGGAGACACAGGCAAATAGTGCAGCTATTCCCCTCTCAAAGAGGTATACCATTTTGGACACTGTTAGGGAATGGCCTCTCAAGATAAGGCAGCAGCAGCTAGATCTGTGGCACCATGATTGGCACTGTCATACAGCAAGGAGGATCAAAATGTAGGTGAGGGTAGTGACAGGGGAGTCTGTAGTCAGGGGCACTGGTAGGTGTTTCAGTAGCTGTGTGGGAGACTCCACGATGATATCCTGCCTCCCTAGTACCAGGGTCAAGGATGTCTCAGAGTGGGCAGAGTGTGCAGTCAGAGGTCATTGATCCTTTTGGGACTAAAGATAGGCAGGAAAGGAGATGAGGTCTTGCAAAAGGAATTTAGGCAGTTAGGTAGAAAGTTGAAAAACAGGACTTCTAGGGTTGTAATCTCAGGTTTACTCCGTGTTACATGTTAGTAAGGCCAGACAGACTATTGTTGACTGTATGGCTAAAGAACTGGTGTAAAGGGGAGGTCTTCAGATATCTGATCAATGGGATCTCTTCCAGGGCAGGAGGGACCTGTACAGGAAGGACAGCTTGGAGGGACAAGTAAATCGAGCAAGTCTAATAGGAAGAACAGGCAGGGCCAGGCTCATGAACAGAGTGGGACTGGCAGTCTGAAATGTATTAATATTAATGTAAGGAGTACAACAGGTAAGGCTGATGAAATTAGAGCCTGAATTAGTTCATGGTACTATGATGTGGTAGCCATTATGGAAACTTACTTGAGAGAAGCTCAATGTTCCAGGTTCAGATGTTTCAGATGAGATTGAGAGGGGTGTAAAAGGAGTGGGGGAGTTGCATCACATATTAAGAAGATTGTCACAACTTGGAAGGAACTTGCTGAGGAAGTGGTGGATGTGGGTAAAATTACAACATTTAATGGACATTTGGATAAATGCATGAATAAGAAAAGTTTGGAAGGATACAGGCCAGAAGCAAGCAGGTGGGACTAGTTTAGTTTGGGATTATGTTGGCATGAACTGGTTGGACCAAAGGATCTGTCTCTATGTTGTATGATTCTGTGACTACTAAGAGAGGAGGACATCTTGGAGGACTCATCGAGTAAGGCGATATGAGTGGAAGCCAGGAATACGGAAGATATAATCAGGGGCGGCACAGTAGTTCAGTGGTTAGCACTGCTGCATCACATTGCCAGCAACCTGGGGTAGATTCCTGCCCCTGGGTGACTGTCTGTGTGGAGTTTGCACATTCTTCCCATGTCTGCTTGGGTTTCCTCCGGGTGCTCCGGTTTCCTCCCACAATCCAAAGATGTGCAGGTCAGGTAAATTGGCCATGCTAAATTGCCCGTAGTGTTAGGTGCATTACTCAGGGGTAAATGTACAGGAATGGATCTGAATGGGTTACTCTTCGGAGGGCGGTGTGAACTTATTGGGCCGAAGGGCCTGTTTCCATACTGTCGGGAATCTAATCACTCTGGTGGGTTATATTATAGGCAACCCAATAGCCAGTTGGAAATAGAGAAATAGATACATATTTAAATGCAAGACGGGGGTATACTTTAAATGACAGGATGCTTAGGAGCACTGATGTAAAGAGGGGTCTTGGGGTACAAGTGCTGAGCTCCCTGAAAACGACAATGCAAGTGGATAAAGTGGTAAAGAAGACATATAGCATGCTTGACTTCATCAGTTGGGGCACTCAGTACAAATGCTGGCAAGATGTAAAAACAAGAGTTGTTGGAGGGTAATTTTAACATTAAGGTAGATATGTCCCCAGTGCCTGTTGGGATCTACCCCAGGACACTGAGGGGAAGGGAAGCGGGGAGATTGCCAGAAAGATGCACAATAGTCGCCGACATGAATGATGGGGCAAGTGCTGAAACATGGAGTTGTTGTGACAGCAATGCTCCCATATTAGTTGATGAAAAACAATTCTTAGAAGAGAACAAAAATCACAAGAACCACCAGAATAGATAATGATTTGAACTTTATTACTGTTACTAATTTGCAATTGAAAAAATCTGCCTAATGATTTTCCACTCTATAGTTGTGTGCCATTCTTGATATTTGTTAGTTTGAAGGTATATAATACCATGAAACTGCTCTTATGTTGACAATATTTATGTGGCTTCAACTTGCATCATTCCATTTGATTTATTCTTTTTTGTGGTGAGTTGGAGAAGTACAAAGGATAAAACTGGAAAATCCTGAAAATAAAACAGAGGCATGTAATTAGCTCGTCACTTCCAGTATCATGCTACTATACTTTAGAATATTGAGACCACACCTGAAGTCCTGTGTAGATTTAATTTTCTTACCTAAGAATCAGACATATTTGTCTTGCAGGAAGTCCAACGAAGGCTCTTGGGATGAAGGGATGGTTCTATGAGGAGAGGATTGAGTAGGCTAGGCCTGCAGTCCTTAGGATTTATGAGAATGAGAGATAGCAACAAAACAAAGAAAAATCCCCAAGAGGCTTGATAAGATAGATTTAGGGATTGCACTCCTAGAATAAAGAGTCAGCTATTTTGGACTGAATAAGGAGAAATATTTTCAAACTAAAGAAGTGTAGGTATTTGGAATTTTCTAACCAACAGGGCTGCGGATGCTGAGTACATATTTGAATACCGAAGGAATTAAGAGAAATAGAGACAGGGGAAATGCCTATAACTGTGTTGAATGGCAAAGCAGACCCAAGGTCTGAATAATCTAATCCTGCCCCCATTTCTTATGTTCTTATGTAATAGTAAACTTCTCATTTGAAATAAGCCGTTTCCTGATTCAGATAGGTCGCTTTTGGATGTCTTTTTGTCGTTTGTGTTCCAAATGTTTGCTGAAATCAGAAGATCGGAGATGAGAGAAGCCCCAAGGTTCACTGTGGAGGCTGCTGATTTCAAATTTAAGCCTATACAGTATAACACTGAGAAGAGCAAAGCACTACAAGTATGAGACAAAATGAGGAGGCTGTTGCAGGCGGAGCAGAATAGAAAATATAGCTAACGCTATGAAAAAAAATTACTTTGTATGAACAAAATATGAAAAACCCAGTCAAGAAGATAAAGACAAATAAATAATATAAATATTATCCATATTATCCCACTTAGAAGTGATATAATGGCCTAGATCTCATGGGGAAGGTTAATAGATTGTTAATGCTGTATAGTATTATTAAGGTGAAAATCAGCCAACAAATTTTCAGGTTTGAGAGTTATGTTGTGAGTTGTAAATGTCTAGAAATTTCTGACCAAGTTACTCCATTCCATTGTTCATTTCATAGCTTTCTTGTTAATTTAAGAACTTGTTGGATTTGTATATGATTGCTCACTAAATCACAGAAACTTTACTATTTGAACAGCGTGATAACTCAAAATGCAATGCCAATTATTGGACCAGCATTTCAAAAATCAAAACAGTGGGGTCTTTCAGGTCGAGAATAGTTTGTCTGAAAATTTAAGTCTAAAATGTCACATTTTGGTCTTTAGATCTTTTTTTTCTCACTTTCTAATTGTGCTTCTTTTCTCCCCCTCTCTTGAATGCTCCCATCCTGAGAAGCAAGGTAGCAGAAAGAAAACATTATTGGATGAGTTAGCACTGGGGAGATACTGTCACCATCACACCACCGTGGATGTTAATGCCTGTGTCCGTGGAGGGCCAAGATTCACCTCTCCATCCTGCCATCAACTGAGGCCCTTAAGTGGTCAATAAACAACCACTTAAAGGGCCACTTTATGCTAACACAGTGTTGCTTCAGGGGCAGGATTTGGTGGCACAGCAATCTAAAAGTCTAGAATCAACGAACAAAATAGATGAGTTTTTGGTTGGCGGTCATGGGAGTAAACAAACATTCTTTTTCACATTCCTTTCTCTCTCTTCTTTCTGGTTTCCAGAGATCATGAACAAAATATACAATACAATTCGGTACAGCACAGGAACAGGCCCTTCGGCCCGTCAAACCTATACCAATTCTAATCCTTATTTAAACATGCTACTTATTGCCCATGCGTGGTTTCCATCCCTCTGTTCACTTCCTGTTCATGTGCCTATCAAGATACACCTTAAAATTTCTCACATGCCTGCTTCCACCACTTCCGCTAGCATTTCAGGCACCCACCATCCTCTGTGTGAAATATTTTCTCTGCATTTATCCACTAAGCTTTCCATTTCTCACCTTGAACTTGTGTCCTCTTGTAGTTGACCTTTCCGACCTGAGAAAAAGCATCTGACTATTCACCCTATCCATCTTTCTCACAATTTTGCAGCTCTCTCTGAGGTTGCCCCTCAGCCTCTGTTTTTTTAGTGAAAACAATCCGAGTTTATCCAACTTCTCCTCATAGCTAACACTCTCCAGACATAGCAACATCCTGGTAAACCTTCTCTACACCCTCTCCAAAGTATCCACATCCTTCTGGTGGTGAGGCAAAGAGAACTGTATGCAAAATTCCAAACATGGCCTAACTAAATACAAGGTAATTTGTGGAGTTGGGTGAGATGACTGCGTGCTGGCACTCAGACTACTTGGAATTATTTACATAATGGCTGTTAGCAGCCAGCTAAGTAACTTCACTTGGCAACACCATGGTTATGTTATTGAACTATTCCGGAAGTCTGGATAAAACAGAGATCATGTATTCAAGTCACAATCTAGTCATTGAAGTTGTCTTTCAAGCTTGCAAATTGCCCTGTCTTCAAGATTGAGAGGGAAAGAGAAACTATTTAAGTATAACTCTGCTAATTTAACAGGAGTTTAGGAAAGTTTCTGGAATCTATCCCACAATACTGACTGAGAATTTGGGCAACTGTCAAATGATCAAAGAGGATTAAAATATATTAATTGATGTAATTGTTGTCTCATAATCAGTAACAAGGAGACTTCGAGACAACCTTGTAACTTATTTAAAAAGCTCTTGTGGTGCTCCTCTCTCCTAGCCAAGGTTCACGTCCCATTAGCTCCAGAAGCAAGCAATAACACATCTAAACTGGGTGCTTAAAAATATTTGTAATGTATTCGAAACTGAAAGGCAGAAAGCAGAGGCAAAGGGAACACTCACTGACTGGAAAGATGTGAATGTGATACAAAGGCAAAATACCAAAGAAAATCAGAAATTAAAACTGTAAATGTTAAAAATACTCAGCAGATTGAGTAACATCTGTGGGGAGAGAAATAGAGTAAACGTTTTAGTCCTGTTCTGATGAAGAGTCACAGACTTGAATGATTTACACTGTTTCTCTCTCCACAGATGTCACCCAACCTGCTGAACGTTTCCAGTATTTTCTTGTTTTTGTGAAGATATGATTTCCCCAGAAATCTGCACCGGGACTTATAGCTTTTTAACCAATGTATTAGCAACAACTTAGCACCTTTAGGATAATGAAACTTCCCAGCAGCTTCAGAAAACCATTAACCCAGCCAAATTTGAATATTGGTCCAATCTTTCTTAAAGAGGAATATTTTAAATAGTAACTACAAATGGGAATGTGAGGTTGAGGTGCAGAGAGATGTAGAGAGGGAATTTCAGGATTTGGAGTCCACAATTGGAGATGTACAAGAGGCTAGAAGTTGAAGAGCATTGATTTGTCAGAGTGCTGTGGTGCTGGAGGAGGTTGTCTAGATAGAGGGGAATTTGAAACCATGGGTAGGAATTTTAGGCAAGATTTACCTTGGAATCAATGTAGGCCATTGAAAATAGAGGAGGAAATGGGAAATGGGCAGATGTTTGCATGACCTCTGGTTTAGAGAAGGTAGAATTTGAAAGACAAGCCATGTGCATGTTGGATTCATTGAGTCCAGAGCCAACAAAGGCATGAATATGGATTTTAGCAAGCAGCAAATGAGCTGAGTCAGGCACAGGCAGGTGATGTTATATAGGTGAATATAGGTAGTCCTAGCAGTGACGTGGATATGAGGTTGGAAGCTCACTTTAGGATTAAAAGTACAATATTACAATCAGTAGCTTAAACTTGGAAAGTTACCAGGGAGAAAGATGGATTTGGGAATGGAGTTTGCAGAGGGGACCAAAACAGAGGTTTCAGTCTTCCCAATATTTAATAACTGGAAATTTCTTCTTGATCCAGTCCCTACATGTTGTCTGAGCACTTTAATGTTTTAGCAACAATGGAGGAGTTGAGAGAAGTAGTGGGTTAGAGCTGGGTGTCATCAGTGCACATAAGAATATTTCTGCTAAGCATCTGGGTGATATTGCCAAGGGGTAGCATGTATATCAGAAATGGGAGAAGGGGAACTGGTACCAATGTGATACTGTTACTGGACTAATAATCCAGAGCCACAGGCAAATGTGTGGGGAATATGGGTTGAAATCCCATCATAGAATCAGAAAGAATTTAAATTCACTTAATAAATTTGAAATTTAAAATTAGTCTTAGTTATAGTGACAATGACAGCTATTGTTTATTGTTTTAAAAGCTCATTTAGTTTAATAGTGCACTTTAGGGAAGGACATTAGCTGTCTTTGCCTGGTCTGGCCTACATTTGACTGCGGACTGATCCTCTGACCTTTAATGCACTCTGGAAGCAAGCTGCACAGGGTGAAGACAATTGGGAATGGATGACAAAAACTGGTGTTGCCAGCAACACCCACATTTCATGAAAGAATAAAGATAATAAGATGTGAGGGGCAAAGATCGACCCTTGAGGGCAATCAAAAATAATAGTTATGTTTGAAGGAACAGAGAATTACATATTCAAATGTATAGAAGATGGCAAGTGTCCAAATTTCTGAAAGCATTCAATGCAAGTGTGCAGGTATAAGTAGAAATTAAAATGGCTAATTGAATGTTGTAAGTTATCAAGATTAGCTGGAATACAAAGGGGAGGGAGTTATCCTTTTGCCGTAATCAGTCTTCGTGGAACCTCACTGAGCAACAAACATCTGGGCAGTCCTTTTAATCTCACATAGGTGCAAATCAGGTCCAGCAGAATTACATAATAGAACAAATTATAGGGGCATGTTGAATATAGGAGTCTTGAATTTTTTTGCAATTAGAATGCTTTGAGGTGATCAAATCAACATCTTTAAAAATGAGAAAGAGAATCGATCGATATAAATAATTTCTTCTGGAGAGAGAATCCAGGGCACAATTTTCAAATGAAAGCTTCGTGACCAAGGAGTAAACAAGGCAACAATTTTCTCTAAAAAGCATGGTGGAACTCTGGAAACTTCTCTGCCAAAATGCAATGGAAACTCGGCCAACTTATTCTTTTAACACCAAGGTGAATTGACTTGTGTTGGGTTAGAGCATGAAGTGATGTGGAACAAATAGAATTCAGGGATAGCCCTGGATGTTAGGAAATGCTCAAAAGACTGAGTGTTTTATTCTGAATGTCAAATACTGTGTGCGTATTTAATCTCCCTATTTAAGGAGGGATGTAAATGAATTCAAAGTAGTTCAGAGGAGGTTTCCTAGTTCAATATCTGGCATTGCTTAGGAATCTTACATCTGGTTGTCTTTTGAGGATAAGTTGCACAGGCTTGCCTGTTTTCATTTAAATTTGATAGGAGTGAAGGGTGCATTGATTGAAGGATTCTGATTAGCCCTGATAAGGAGAAACATGGAAGGGATTTTCCTTGAGGGCAAATCTAGAACTTAGCAGCTCTGCTTTTAAAATTAGGAATCACCCTTTTAGGATGGCAGTGAGAGGGAGAAAATTTCCCTCAGAGGCTTGTGTTACTTTGGAATACTGCTTGAGGAACGGTCATTAAATTTTTTTAAGACAGAGGTAGATAGCTTCTTGTTAAGCAATGGATTCAAAGATTATTGGAGGTAGATAGGAATTCAAAACACAAACAGATTAGCCATTATCTTATTTAATGGTGAAGCAAGTTTAAGCAACCAAATGGCTTACTTCTTGTTTTAAACAATAACAACGTTTCTGGAAAAGCTCAGCAGGTCCGGAAGCATCTCTGGAGCGAAACCAGAGTTAAGATCGAGTGACCCGAAATATTAACTCTGATTTTTCTCCACAGATGCTTCTGGACTTGCTGAGCTTTTCCCACAGTTTTTGCTTTTGTTTCTGATTTGCAGAATCTGCAGTTCTTTCAGTTTTTACTTCTATTCCAATCTAGTAGGATTGTGCTGCTTATTTTCAATACCCTAATGGAATCGCTGCTCCAATTTCGATACTTCAATTAATCTGTCTGCAGTTTCTTGTTACCTCTTAGTCCGACCCAGATTAGGCTCACTCTGGGATTAACAGATGAGTGGAGGTTCGTCAGTACATTGTTCATCAGGACGAATAAACTGCATGAGGGGATTCATGAACAATTCATTTTCGAATTTCATGTATAAAATTTTTGTTTCAGCAGCAGGAAGAGCAGGAACATCAACCAGGGAGCTGACAGGAAGGTGAATCACTGATTTTAAAACTTATCTTGAGTGTCGGGGCCCTCCATTTTTGTTTCAGCAGCAGGAAGAGTAGGAGTGTCGACCAGAGGGCGAATGGGAAGGTGATGTGAAAACTTACCTCATGAATAGGTGGAGAGCATGCTGAGCAGTAGCGGACATGGGACTGCTGAGTAAGCGAAGTAATATATTTGGGTGGTTGTGTTACCCGAAACACTACGAAGGTAGTGTCTCCCATCCATCCATCTCCACTAACCAATGGAGTGCACTGGATTGGTAAAGTAACTTGATTTAAAAAAAAAATCTTTGTTTCTACTGTCTCGTTGGGAATTTAGAATAATTAGAATGGTGGTTAGATTAGATTCCCTACAGTGTGGGAACAGGCCCTTCGGCCTAACCAGTCCACACCGACCCTCTGAAGAGTAACCAACCCGGACCCATTTCCCTCTGACTAATGCACCTCACACTATGGGCAATTTAGCATGGCCAATTCACCTGGCCTGCATGTCTTTGGACTGTGGGTGGAAACCGGAGCACCCGGAGGAAACCCACGCAGACACAACGAGAATACGCAAACTCCACACAGACAGCCGCCCAAGGCTGGAATCGAACAGGGAACCCTGGTATTGTGAGGCAGCAGTGCTAACCACTGAGTTAGGGTAGTTGAACATTCTTGCTGCAGAATGTGGGAAGTAAGGGTCACCATTAGTGTCCCCGCTGACTTCATCTGTGGGAAATACACCCAACTCCAGCTCCTCGAAAGCAGTGTTAAGGAACTGGAGCTGGAGTTGGATGAACTTCAGATCATTCATGAGGTGGAGGAGGTTATTGAGAGGAGTTGCAGGGAGGCAGTCACACCTCAGGTAGAAGATGAAGGTAGATGGGTCACAGATGAGTTCGCAAATGTTCTTCAGGAGGGTTTAAACTAATTCAGCAAGGGGGTGGGAACCTAAATTGTAGTTCCAGTGCCCAGGAGGTTGAGAGTAGTGAGGTTTCAAGGTCGCAAGAGTTCACCGGCAAGCTGGAAGGTGTTTTGAAGCATGTCTACTTCAACATCAGGAGCATCTGGAAGAAGGCGGGTGAATTTGTAGTATGGGTCGTTATCTGGGATTTCGATGTTGTGGCCATTTCAGAGACATGGATAGAGCAGGGACAGGAATGTTGCAGGTTCTGGGATTTAGACTTTTCAGTAACAACACAGAAGATGGTAAAACAGTGGGGGAGATGTGGCATTGTTAGTCAAGGACAGTATTACAGTGGCAGAAATGACGTTTGATGAGGACTCATTTACTGAGGTAGTATGCCTGAGGTTAAAAAGAGGAAAGGAGACGCCACCCTGTTGGGAGCTTTCTATCAGCCTCCAAATAGTTCCAGTGAGGTAGAGGAAAGGACTGCAAAGATAATTCTGGATAGTTGTGAGAGTAATTGGGTAGTTGTTATCAGGGACTTTAACTTTCCAAACATTGACTGGAAATACTATAATTCGAGTACTTTAGATGGGTCAGTTTTTGTCCCATGTGTGCAGGAGGGTTTCCAGTATGTAGACAAGCCAACAAGGGGCAAGGCCACATTGGATTAGATACTGGGTAATGAATCTGGCCAGGTGTTAGATTTCGAGGTAGGTGAAAACTTTGGTGATAGTGACCACAATTTGGTTATATTTACTTTAGCAATGGAAAGAGATAGGCATATAACACAGGACAAGACTTATTGTTGGATGAAAGGCAATTATGATGTGATTAGGCAAGATTTAGGAGGCATAGGATGGGGAAGGAAACTGCAGGGAATGGGCATAATTGAAATGTGGAGCTTCTTCAAGGAACAGCTACTGTATGTATGTACCTGTCAGGTACAGAGGAAGTGGTCGAGTGAGGGAGCTGTGGTTTATGAAAGAAGTTGAATCTCTTGTCAAGAGGAAGAAGTAGGCTTATGTTTGGATGAGACATGAAGGCTCAGTTAGGGTGTCACAAGTTAGCCAGGCAGGACCTAAAGAGAGAGCTAAGAAGAGCCAGGAGGGGACATGAGAAGTCATTGGCAGATAGGATCAAGGAAGAACCTAAAGCTTTCTATAGGTATGTCAGGAATAAAAGAATGACGAGAGAAAGATTTGGGCAAATCAAGGATATTAGTAGGAAGTTGTGCATGGAGTCCGAGAAGATGGGGTAGGCCAAATTAATATTTTCATTGGTATTCACATTGGAAACAGACAATGTTGTCGAGAAGAATACTGTGATATAGGCTACTAGACTAGATGGGATTGAGGTTCACAAGCAGAGCAGTTCTGGAAAGTGTGGAAATAGATGTCCCCTGGACTAGATGGGATTTATTCTAGGATTCTCTGGAAAGCCAGGGAGGAGATTGCAGAGCCTTTGGCTTTGATCTTTATGTCGTAATTGTTTCCAGGAATAGTGCCAGAAGACTGAAAGATAGTAAATGTTGTCCCATTGTTCAAGAAGGGGAGTAGAGATAACCCTGGTAATCACAGACCAGTGAACCTTACTTTGGTTGTGGATAAAGAGTTGGGAAAGGTTATAAGAGATCGGATTTATAATCATCTCAAGAGGAATAAGTTGATTAGAGATAGTCAACATGATTTTGTGAAGGGTAGGTCGTGCCTCACAAACCTTATTGAGTTCTTTGAGATGGTGACCAAACAGGTGGATGAGGGTAAAGCAATTGATGTGGTATATATGGATTTCAGTAAGGTGTTTGATATGGTTCCCCATGGTAGGCTATTGCACAAAATACAAAGGCATAAGATTGAGGGTGATTTAGTGATTTAGATCGGAAACTGGCTAGCTGAAAGAAGACAGTGGTTGATGGGAAATGTTCATCCTGGAGTTCAGTTACTAGTATTGTACTGCAAGGATCTGTTTTGGGTCCACTGCCATTTGTCATTTTTATAAATGACCTGGATGAGGGCGTAGAAGATGGGTTAGTAAATTTGCAGATGACACAATGGTCGATGGAGTTGTGGATAGTGTTGAAGGATATTGCATGTTACAGAGGGACATAGATAAGCTTCAGAGCAAGGGCTGATTTGTGGCAAATGGAGTTTAATGTGGAAAAATGTGAGGTGATTTGGAAGAAACAAAAGGAATACAGAGTACTGGACTAATTGTAAGATTCTTTGTAGAGTAAATGAGCAGAGATAACTTGGTGTCCATGTGCATAGATCCCTGAAAGGTGCCACCCAGGTTGATAGGGTTGTTAAGAAAGCATACGGTGTGTTAGCTTTTATTGGTCAAGGTTTCAGAGCCACAAAGTCATGTTGCAGCTGTGCAAACCTCTGGTACGGTCGCACTTGGAGTATTGCATACAGTTCTGGTCACCACATTATAGGAAGGATGTGGAAGCTTTGGAAAGGGTTCAGAGGAGGTTTACTAGAATGTTGTCTGGTATGGAGGGAAGGTCTTATGAGGAAAGGCTATGGGACTTGAGGCTGTTGTCATTGGACAGAAGGTGGTTGAGAGGTGATTGAGTTGAGACATACAAGATAATCAGAGGGTTAGATAGGATGGACAGTGAGAGAGAGCATTTTATTCTTGGATGTTGATGGCTACCACGAGGGGACATAGCTTTAAATTGAGGGGTGATAGATACAGGACAGATGTCAGAGGTAGTTTCTATACTCAGGGGCATGGAATGCACTGCCTGCAACAGTAGTAGACTTGCACCTTCAAAGGCATTTAAATGGTCATTGGATATACATGGATGAAAATGGAACAGTGATGGATAGATAGGCTTCAGATTGGTTCCACAGATCAACGCACCATCGAGGGCCAAAGGGCCTGTGCTGTGCTGTAATGTTCTATGTTCTATATCTCCACTCAGAGTGGCACTTAGATTAACTTCTCATACCTCATTCCAGGCAACATTCTGAAATCTGATTTATACATGGGGCACCAAACAAAAATAGTAATTTATTGCTTGTAATTTGTTCCACCATAACACACAAACAGCACTTTTTTATTGCTGCAATGACATTCCACTGAAGAGATTTTCTTTATACACGAGAATTCAATGCAAATTCCGAAGCTGACATCCCTAGTTCCAAAACATCATTGAACTCATCCCAAAAATTAGTTCTAAATTCAGATATGAGCATTTGAGTAAGTTATTACATGAAATAAACAGTCATTACCTGCCGGTGTATTGTGCCAAGTTCAGTGCTTCACCGAAACCACGATGATGATAATGATGACAGACAAAATAATCACACCGGTCAGAATGAAGCAGCATTTCATCTTCCGAGCTCTTTTCTGAAAGAGATTTAAAAATTGTCAGTCACTTCCACAAAGATGACACATAGGATTTTCCACAAAATTAAAAGCTCAGTAATCCAGAAAATTCATAAGAAGTCAGTAAGATCTTACTGAAACAATAGGAAATCTTAGAAAATCTTTACTCTCTTGAAAATTATATTCAAGATCTTTGGATAATGTTCTGAAAACAGAGTCTATTTTGATGGAGCTATTCCAGGTGTAGAATTGACTAATTAAAGTCCTTGCTTTGCATGTTGCTGTTCTTACTCTTTGGTTTTATTTTTGCAATTACTGAAGTTTCAGCCTTTCCATTTGCACACATTAATATTATTTTTGCAGCTATGAATAAAACTCAGGAATTTCTAGGTCAGTTGTCCTCGTCAATGTATAAATTATAATGACCCTCCTTAAATATCATGAATATAGAGCCAATACAGATACAGAAAATAGTGCTTAAAATAAAGATACAAATGATGGCCTATTTATATTTTTTCAGTGGACCACATTCGATAATATGATTAATTCCTAACTTTTATAATCTCTTTTTTTGGCTCAGGCAACATTACTGGGATATCTAATTGTGATTCTCAATAAGCCTGCTCCCACCGTTGAAAGTATCCAGAATATGTCCATAAAGATTGTCCAAGCACATGGTGCAACAAGGCTTACAAATAAGCTGCCATAATGTTAACATTCTTGACAAATGCTATTGATTCTAATTTGGGATTTAGCTGCATTGCTGCTCTAGTAAAGGCTGAATGTTGTTTTCTAAACAAATGTTCTTCCAATAAAGTTGATTGCAGGAATCAGAGCAAATTAAATTACATGTTAATTCTTGGGATCTTAAGGTAGCGCGTACACTTTCCACCTGTCAAAATCTCAATATGTGACAAATAATAGATGTAGTCTTTGATTCAACATACTTGCCAAGCAAAGAGTTAAATCTATCCTCAACTCATGTGGCTATGACTGACTAATAATTATATCACTTTCGGAGGATTTGTCAGCATTTCTTTGGCATGAAGAAAGATGTACTTTAACAAGAAAAAATGCTCAGGAGGGGTGCAAATGGTAGCCCTGTAAACATAGTGATTGTAATGTGGAGCTGGAGTGATCAATCCTCTAACTTCTGACTCCATATTCAGGTCACTTTTTTTTTTAAACACACTTTCTTGCTGAATCCCTACATTGCTCCTTTTGATCATCATTGATAGGCTGACGGTTCTAACATTGGCTGCATTCTGGTTAATCCAATAAGTTAAAAGAGGCACTTGCAGAGGCACCGGGTTGCTCACTGTAAACAACAGCACAAGTTGAGAATGACACATACTGGTCCGCTCAGTTCTGGCAGGACCAGTACATTCATTTCCAACTGTTACTGGTTTTTCCTCTGGTCATGCATGCAAGAGTTGGCCACTACGTTTGATGACTGCATCATGATCGTGGACAGTGTATATCTGGGATTGATGCTGCCCTACCATATTGGATGACTTGGTGACCTTTCTATGCTGTGAAATTAGAACTGTATCAAATTGCTGGCACAACACATAATGGGCATTGTTACAAAAGTACAACTTTACATAACAAAACAATCAGATACCAAGTTGGTGAGAGACTTGTCAAAGTTTAATGAAATCAATATTGAACCAACACTTCTTTCATCAACCAATATGCTGTCTAAGACCAAACTGAAAAACTGCTTAATTCAGTTTAACTAAGTTTCTCAGTTTTACTGCATCTGCAGAATAATGGCTGGACTTCTTATTTGTCTCTGGGCCAAATGAGATTCCTGGCATTGCACTGTTTTGGAAACAATCACCTGACAACTATTTTTGCAGGATTGGCCAACAAAATCGCCAGCGGGTGTGTACACTATCAATTAAAGATGATCTCCCAAGGCTGCAAAGCCAATAGCCTCCCAGCACTGACACAATAGCTCCTGGCTGTCATGGGAGCTGCAATTCCTGCAGTAATAACGACAGTGATAGTGAGAGTGAAAATCGCAAGGTCCACACTGAATTTGAATTGAAAATAATCCTGGCGACCTGGCTGTGCTAGCTGACAATCAGGTGTTCCCAAAAAGGCTCTGAGTCAGAACCATGTTGGCAAACTGGCAAGCAGGATGGCAATAGGAAATTCTGGGTGTTCTCATTTTGTCACCCACCCTCATCGGGTCTTGAAAACCTTTGGATTCTAAGAACATCGGGCCTCGACTCGGAGTGAAGCAACCGTAATTTCGGTTTGGTTTAAAGCTACATTTTAATCACATTATCCTATCCAGCACCAATTATTTCCACTTTCAAACATCAGGCTTGTCCACCTCCCCAGCAGTTGGACTATCATTGATATTATTTGTCATACATGATCATTCAATTTCTTCACCCAATTTCATACAGCCCTTCCAATATCAAAGCTCAGTAAATTCCTTCCAAATGTAATCCAGGCTTCATGCTGCCAAGATCAGGCACGTTGGTTTCACTACCAACCCAGGGTTAAATTATGGCTACAATACCCATCCTGGCCTATATTGATGATGAGTCTGAAATGCTCCTGAAATAGACTGATTTATTTTCAACTTATAGTGGAGGCAGAATGAAGAAAAATCTGCGGATGTAAATCATAACTATATTAATTTAGTTGATTATCTCTTCTCGCTAACAATGGTATTTATTGCCATAATTATATGCTGGTCTGTCAGAAAAGTTCAGAGAGGAGGTGGTAGTGTTTTACATCAATTGTAGGATGCTCATGTTACTCTCATTCCAATAGAAGATATTCATCAGAGAACTATGCCCCACAACACAGCCCATGACTCCTTTATTTGTGTTTGAAGTATGTAATACAACACTGTTGATTCAGAAAAAAGATTGTTTTAGACTCTAATAGGAAATGAACTTGTTGAACTGATCTGACAAATTCTTTCCAAGATAGTAGTGTATGTAACACAGACAAAGAAAAAACGAATGTGATTAATTTTTTGTGTGTATAAGAGCAATGGCTATAGAATCAAGGGAGTGTCAAGGTATCATTTAGTTCCAGTCTCAAGCTATCCAGGGAAGGTGATATTTGACCTGCTCTCTGACCCGTCCAGGTTCTGGTACAAATGATACACTAATGTTAGGGAGGAAATTCTCATTCCTGTTTTTGCTTTTGTTGGACAAAGTTGGGAGGTCTTTAAAAATGGCTGACATTACCTGATTTTATGGCTCCCGACTCCATTCCTATCTCCAGTTATTTTTGCTGGGACAGGGTAAGGATATGGGTAGGGAATATGAAAATAGCACCCCAGAGCTTGCCAGACATTTGAACTGACTGTCTGTGCATTTTGTGAAACAGATGGGATATTCATTTTCATAAACAGAGGTATTCAGTTCAAAAACAAGGAAGCTCTAATGAACCTTTAGAGCACTCTGTTTAGAACATGATTTCAGTCTTGTGTCTGGTTCTGGTCATTACACATGATAAAAGATGTTGACATACATGAGAAGGTGCAGGGAAGATTCGACAGGATTACCAAGGATGAGAGATTTTAACCAAAAGGGTATCTTGGAGAAGCTGCAGCTGTTCCCCTTGATGCAAAGAACATTGACAGAAAATTTGATAGAAAAACGTTAGCTGATGGTGCAAGGACAGAGAGGAATGTGAGAAAGAACTGCTTTGCACAGCAAGTGGGAGTGACTTGGAATTCATCACCTGTAGGGATGGTTGATACAGAGATGATCAATGATTTGAAAAGGATTTTGGATGGGCACTTGAAAAATAAAATAAATTTGCAGTCTAAGAAGTAATGCAGGGAAATGGCACTCACTAGATTGCTGAATGATGAGCTGGAATAGACACAATATGATGACAGCCACTGTCTAGACTACAATTATTCTGTGAGTATGAGTAACAGGGGAATTAATATAGAATCTAATCTCTCTTCTCACCTAATTGTCCCAGCCACAATTATAGGCATGAAATTATCCATAATAATCAGGAAGAGGAACACTAGTAGATTTGGCTGTTCAAGTGAGAATTCTGCGGCCAAGTTGAAAGCAGTGAATCTGACATGGACAAGAAGCAACTGAACCCTATTCTAGTCATTCTTCTCAGCAGCAAGATGCAGGACAGGAACTGAAATAAAACAAAGAACTGTGAATGCTGAAGACCTGAAACAAACAAAACAGAGTTAACATTTCATGCCCAATGATGCTTTGTCAGAACTAGTCTAAAGAAGGGTCACTGGACTCAATGTTAACTTTATTTTCTCTCCATGGATACTGCCAGACAAGCTGAGTTTCTTCAGCAATTTCTGTTTTTATAAAGTCATAGACATATACAGCACGGAAGCAGACTCTTCAGTCCAACTCGTCCATGCCGACCAGATATCCCAATCTAATCTAGTCCCACTTGCCAGCACATGGCCCACATCACTCCAAACCCTTCCTATTCATTTACCAATCCAGATGCCTTTTCAATGTTGCAATTGTACTAGCTTCCACCATTTCCTCTGGCAGCTCATTCCATGCATGCACCACCCTCTTCGTGAAAAAGTTGCCCCTTAGGTCTATTTTATATCTTTCCCTTCTCAACCTAAACCTATGCTCTCCAGTTCTGGACTCCCCCACCACTTCCTTGAAAAGAACTGGACAAACTTTACCCACTGACTGGTTACAGAAAATCAGAGCCAATTATAATGGATGGAAAGATAAACTAATTTAACATCAATTCTGTATTCTCCCTCCAAATTGGGTCAACACTCATTGTATTTTCTCTTTTTCTTTCAAAATAAAAGCTGCAAAAACTCAGTAAGAGTTGCAAAAAAAAACTGCATCTGTTTTCACATTTCTTGCGAACTCTCATTTTAACTTATTCCTCCTTTCCTTGCCATTTTTTATATATGTACCAATTATCTCACCTTCCTCTATTTATATGTTTATTCCCTCAAGTTTGATGTTTTCCCTACCTTCCTTAGTTAACCTCTTTCAAAATAAAAGCTGCAAAACTCAGTAAGAGTTGCAAAAAAAACTGCATCTGTTTTCACATTTCTTGCGAGCTCTCATTTTAACTTATTCCTCCTTTCCTTGCCAATTTTTATATATGGACCAATTATCTCACCTTCCTCTATTTATATGCTTTATTCCCTCAAGTTTGATGTTTTCCCTACCTTCCTTAGTTAACCTCAGATATTGGAGCCTCTCTTAACAATTCCTAACTATAGTAGGAAGATAATTATTCTGAGTATTCTGAAATATCCCCTTATGTGTCTACCCATGAATCTCTATTTTTCTGTCCCCTAACCTAGATGTCAGTTTACTTCAGCTAGTTCAGCTTTAATGTTCATATTATTCTAATTACTTCATTTTGAATTTCTAATCTTAGACCTAATCTTCTCTCTTTCAAAATGCAATGATATGGTGGGCACTGCTACCTGGAGGTGCCTTTGCTTCAAGTAGATTAAATCAATCTTGTCATATGATACAATACCAAGTCTAATATAATTTGGTTCTAGGATATATGTTTCTAAGAAACTATGTCAAATACATTCTATGAACTCTTCTTCCAGTCTATTACTGCCAGTCTGATTGCTCCAGTTTATGTGTAGATCAAAGTCACCCATAATTATTGTCATCCATTTATCACAAGCACTCAACATCGTTTTTTGTATATGCTGTTCTGCATTCTGGTTACTGCAAGTTGGCTTGTAGACTATTTCAATTAGTGCCGAAAAGGCCTGATGAAGGGCTTTTGCCCGAAACCTCGATTGTCTTGCTCCTCGGATGCTGCTTAACCTGCTGTGCTTTTCCAGCACCACTCTAATCTAAACTCTGGTTTCCAGTATCTGCAGTCCTCACTTTTGCCCATTTCAATTAATGCCTTCTTCCCTCTATCACTCCTTATCTGCACCCAGACCACTTTTATAACCTGAATCAAGGTCATTTCTAACAACTGTAAAAAAGCCCTCCTGAATTAACAGGGTGATCCCTTCAACTTTACCTAGCCTTTAATTCCTTTTGAATATCATACAGTCCTCAACATTCAGGAACAAGTCCTGGTCAGTCTGGAGCCACATCTCCTTAATGGCCATCAAAGCATTTTTGTTTATTTCAATGTATGCTATTAGTTTTTGTTGTGGTTCTGTTCGCCGAGCTGGGAATTTGTGTTGCAGACGTTTCGTCCCCTGTCGAGGTGACATCCTCAGTGCTTGGGAGCCTCCTGTGAAGCGCTTCTGTGATGTTTCCTCAGGCATTTATAGTGATTTGTACCTGCCGCTTCCGCTCGTCAGTTCCAGTTGTCCGCTGCAGTGGCCGGTATATTGGGTCCAGGTCGATGTGCTTATTGATTGAATCTGTGGATGAATGCCATGCCTCTAGGAATTCCCTGGCTGTTCTCTGTTTGGCTTGTCCTATAATAGTAGTGTTGTCCCAGTCGAATTCATGTTGCTTGTCATCTGCGTGTGTGGCTACTAAGGATAGCTGGTCGTGTCGTTTCGTGGCTAGTTGGTGTTCATGGATGCGGATCGTTAGCTGTCTTCCTGTTTGTCCTATGTAGTGTTTTGTGCAGTCCTTGCATGGTATTTTGTACACTACATTGGTTTTGCTCATGATGGGTATCGGGTCCTTCGTTCTGGTGAGATGTTGGTTTGTGAGCTGTTATGAGTCCTAGTGGTCCCAGTAGTCTGGCTGTCAGTTCGGAAATGCTCTTGATGTATGGTAGTGTGGCTAGTTCTTTGGGTTGCGGCATGTCCTCATTCCGTTGTCTTTCCCTTAGGCATCTGTTGATGAAATTGCGCGGGTATCCCTTTTTGGCAAATACATTGTATAGGCGTTCTTCTTCCTCTTTTTGCAGTTCTGGTGTACTGCAGTGTGTTGTGGCCCTTTTGAACAGTGTCTTGATGCAACTTCTTTTGTGTGTGTTGGGGTGGTTGCTTTCGTAGTTCAGGACTTGGTCTGTGTGTGTGGCTTTCCTGTATACC
>NC_057713.1:21350848-21393880 GCF_004010195.1 Chiloscyllium plagiosum
CAGATGACAAGCAACATGAGTTTGACTGGGACAACACTACTATTATAGGACAAGCCAAACAGAGAACAGCCAGGGAATTCCTAGAGGCATGGCACTCATCCACAGATTCAATCAATAAGCACATCAACCTGAACCCAATATACCGGCCACTGCAGCGGACAACTGGAACTGACAATCGGAAGCAGCAGATACAAATCACTATAAATGCCGGAGAAAACATCACAGAAGCGCTTCACAGGAGGCTCCCAAGCACTGGGGATGTCACCTAGACAGGGGACGGAACATCTGCAACACAAATTCCCAGCTCGGTGAACAGAACCACAACAACGAGCACCCGAGCTACAAATCTTCTCACAAACTTTGAATGCTATGAGTTTGTTTACTTTATCATGCATGTTCTGCAGGTACAGGTACAGAGCTTATGGCTTGTAAATTCAAATATTTAATGTTGGAATATTTATGTGTTTTTCGACTGTATTTTTTTCTACCATTTTCTGACCCTTTTTCACATATTCATATTTTCCTCTTTTGCATTGTCACAACTTTTTGATAAATCAAACATTTACACATGATCCCTTGCTCCATTATTTAATTTAAAGACCTCTGCACTTCCATGGCTATGCAGTACCTGAGAATGTTGGCTTCATCACGGTTCAGGTATAGATCCTTCTAATGGTACTGTCCCCACTTCTGGTGCTTGTGCCCATCAACCAGAATCTAATTATCCCAAAACAGTCATTGAAATGTGTGCTCATCTCTCTTATGGATTTTATGGATCCACTATGTACGCTGTTGAGAGAACAATCCAGTGATTACACTCTTCGAGGTTCTTTCTAACTTTGCCTAGTCCCTTACACCGCCTATGTAGAGGTGTTTCCCTATTCTACCTCTGTCCTTGGATCCACATGGACACAATTCTCCCTCATCTATTGTAAGTTTCTCTCCAGCCGGGGATGTCCCAATCCTTGGCAGTAGAAGACAACGAACATCTGGACTCCGGCTTCTTGCTGCAGAAAATGATGTCAATCCCCTCACTATACAGCATCTACTACCAGTACTATACTCTGCCATTCACTCCATCTCAATACCTTCTGTGCCCTGGTGACCATGGGGGTCAGTTTGCTCATCCATCTGCAGCTTCCACTCACTTCTAAATGGGCTGAGATAACCTCAAATTGATTGGATCACGGTAGAAGCTAATGTGCTTGCAAACCTAGTGTCTGGGTCCTCCTACCTGCCTGACTCAGTCATAATGGATTGCACTTGACCACTGAGGAAAACAGAGAACCCTATGCTGGGAAATGCAACTGCTTCCTGGTACAAAGACTCCATGTAACCTTCCCCTTTGTGATGCAATGTATCATCTGTAGTTCAGTCTTCATCTCCTAAACCATGCTGAAGCCATATAAACTTTAATGCACAGACATGTTTGTCCTGAACAACGATAGTATGCAGGAACTCCCACATGCTGCAGCCTTGACACATCGCCTACTCT
Organism: Chiloscyllium plagiosum; assembly: GCF_004010195.1. NCBI lineage: Eukaryota > Metazoa > Chordata > Chondrichthyes > Orectolobiformes > Hemiscylliidae > Chiloscyllium > Chiloscyllium plagiosum. The sequence continues at coordinate 21,352,344 of NC_057713.1, forward strand.
GCCATCCTTAATCAGTTGTAATTAATCACCAATAACTTACATATGATCTAAACAATTACTCACCAAACAACTAACTGCTTTCATTGCATTGGAGTAAGGACCAATTCCACAGAGTTAGAAGGGTTGGAAAGTAAAAGCAAAAGGAAGCAAATAAATAAAGGCAAAATACTGCAGATACTAATGGTCCGACAGAAATACACAATGTGCTGGAGAAAATCAGCAGGAAAATTTGCAGGTGAGAACACCACCAACTACAAGATCCCCTCCATACCAATTGCCATCTTGGCTTGGAAATACATAGAGTGTGTTGCTGGGAAAGCACAGCAGGTCAGGCAGCATCTGAGGAGCAGAAGAATTGATGTTTCGGGCATAAGCCCTTCATCAGGAATGAGGCTTGTGGGCTCAGCAGGAAAATTTGCAGGTGAGAACACCACCAACAACAAGATCCCCTCCATACCAATTGCCATCTTGGCTTGGAAATACATAGAGTGTGTTGCTGGGAAAACACAGCAGGTCCTCTGAGGAGCAGAAAAATTGATGTTTCGGGCATAAGCCCTTCATCAGGAATGAGGCTTGTGGGCTGTGGGCTGTGGGCTGAGAGATAAATGGGAGGGGGTGGGGTTGGGGGAAGGTTGCTGAGAAAGTGATAGGTAGATGAAGGTGAGGGAGAAGGTAATAGGTCGGGGGGGAGTGATGGACAGGTCAGGAGGGTGGTGTTGAGTTGGAGGCTTGGGACTGGGATAATGTGGGGGGGGGAGGGGAAATTAGGAAGCTGTTGAAATCCACATTTATCCCGTGTGGTTGAACGGTCCCAAGGCAGAATATGAGGCACTCTTCCTCCAGGCGTTGAGTGGTAATGGTTTGGCAGTGGAGAAGGCCCAGGACCTGCATGTCCTTGATGGAATGGAAGGGGGAGATGAAGTATTCAGCCAGGGGTCGGTGGGGTTGGTGGGTGCAAGTGTCCCAGAGATGTTCTCTGAAAGGATCCACAAGAAGGCGTCCTGTCTCCTCGATGTAGAGGAGACCACATTGGGTGCAATGGATACAGTAGATGACATTAGTAGAGGTACAGGTAAATTTCCGACTGAACGTCAATTCTCCTGCTCCTTGGATGCTTTCTGACCTGCTGTGCTTTCCCTGAAACACAATCTCAACTCCCATCTCCAGCACCAGCAGACCTCGCTTTCTCCCTTGAAAATAAACAGCCATTCCTTCACTGTTGCTGGGTCAAAATCCTGGAATTCCTTGGCTAACATCATTGTTTGTCCACCTCGAGCACATGGACTGCAACAGTTCAAGAAGGCAGATCACTATCACCATCTCAAGGGCAACTAGCCCAACCAGCAATACTATGTCTCAAGACAAAATATAAAGAAAAGGGTCTTGCAGCGTTTCTGAAGAGAAACAGGGTCAATATTTCAGGTCCAATTTGACTCCATTTTGGAACAGAAGTTGGCCGGAAATCAGTTAGTTTTTATGCTGTTCAAAAAGGAGCAGCAACTGGAATGGATGGTAACTGTTCCCAGGGTAAAAGGGAAATGGGTTTTAATGGTAGTGGTGGAGAAACATAGCTGAAAAGTAAATATTAAAAGCAGAAACTTATCAGCTCTGCAAACAGCCAACCCCTGCACTGGGTTGGGATGGAAGGGTGAAGAGATTGTGAGGAGAGCAAGATAATTTAGACATAATGGAGGACAGAGTTAGTGGTCCTTCAAGTCCTCAAGGCTGAAAATTGCCTAGTGGAAACTGAGGTGTTTTTCCTCCAACTTGTGTAGGGCTTTGCTGTAACACTGCAGGTGGGCCTGGGATGGAAATGTTAGCATCAGAGCAAGATTATGTCTTGAAAGGTCAAGCAACTTTGAGCCCTATCAGCTGATTGCCTCTGGCAGGTGAATGGTCAATGATTCAACAATCAAACCACCAAACCTATCACTTGCAGAAATGTAAATCATGCATCAGCATATTTATATATTTGATGCTAAATCCAGAGGGCCCATGGAGATAACCTTACTATCAGGGTTTCAATGTTCAACATCCATACACAGTTAATTTTTATTAGACTCTAAAAAGGTGGCTATTCTGCAACTTATTTCTATGAATCTCAAATAAATGTATATATTCAAGTTAGAATAATTTTTAACAATTCACTTATACTGGGCTAAATACAAATCACTATTTTCTAGAAAAAATCATACAAACAATCATGTATGTTTGTGCTTTTTATAGTTACAACACGTAGATAGTTAAACATTCATCAAAATGGCAAGGTTATTTTCTTAAAAACAATGTTTCTGCAGGTAAAGAAGGAATTGTAAAGAGAGGAGACATTTCACGTCTCCGTACTTGATCATAACAGTGGGATTACGGTGCACAAGATTACATTCTCCAATGGAAAATGGTTGTGGTTGCTGGAAGTCCGAAATCTCAGCTCCGAGACATCTCTGCAGGAGCTCCTCAATGTAATGTTCTAGGCCCAACCATCTTCAGCCACTTTATCAAAGACCTCTGATCTATCATAAGGTCAGAAGTGGGAATGCTTGTCAATGATTGCACAATATTCAGCACCATTCACGTCTCCTGAGATACTGAAACAATCCATGTTGAAATGAAGCAAAACCTTGGCAATATCCAGGCTTGATCCGAAGAGTGGCAAGTAAAATTTGTGCTTGAAAAATACCAGATAATCATCATCTCCAGTAAGAGACAATTATGCCTTGACATTCAATGGCATAACCATTAGTGAATCCCCCATTGTCAACATTCTCAGAACGTATCACTGACCATAAACTGGACTAACCATATAATTACAATGGCTACAAGAGCAGGTAAGAGGCAAGGAATTGCATATTGAGTAACTCACCTCCTGACTTCCCAAAGTCTGTCCACTATCTACAAGGTGCAAGTCAGGAGTGAGTTGCAATACTCCCCATTTGCCTGGACAAGTGCAGCTGCAATAACACTCAAAGTTTGAAACCACCTTGGACAAATTTCCCAACTTGATTGGCACCACATCCACAAACTTCCACCACTGACACTCAGTAGTAGCAGCATGTACTATCTACAAGATGCACTTCAGAAAATCACCAAAGGTCCTTAGACAGGACCTTCTAAACTCATGACCACTGTGATCTAAAGGGTTAAGGACCACAAATACATGAGAATACCAACACCTGCTAATTCCTTTCCAATCCATTCATCATCCTGACTTGGAAATATATCACCACTCCTACACTGTCACTAGATCAAAATATTGGAAAATCATCCCCTTAATGGCATTGTGGGTCTACATACATCACTTGGACGACAGCAGTTCAAGAAGGCAGCTCAACACCTTCTCATGGGTGTGAGGGATGAGTAATAAATACTGGCCAACCAGCAACACCCATGTCTCACCAATAAATATGAAAAACATTTCCATCCCAGGATGAAATCTCATGTATGCTTGTTTACTAACTCTGATTCCTCTCTACCTTTCCCCTCACAGTGTGTGTGACAAAGCAGGCAAAATAAAATGTTGGTACATCACACAACCAGGTAGATTTTAAAAAAAGGATGAGAGATAGAGAAAATTGAAAAACAAACGATATAGAAAGAGAAAAAAAACATATTGATATCACTTGTCTATTTCACGTGACAGACTCAACTCACAGCCATTACCCATGTTTTCGATGTTAGTTGATGCCTCAGGTGTATATGTAATGGCTGAAAATCCCATACCTCACATTTATTCAGAGCTGACAGCTCTGTATATATTGAACTTCAAAAGATTGATAGCTGCAGTCCTTGAATTGCAGCTAACCATTACTTACACATTTCTGTTGTCTCTTATTGAGGCTACCTATATTGTAGATAGCTCAGTTGACAGTACATTTCCCTCTAAAGGGGACAATGTATTGCAACAGTCTTGAACTCCTTTCTGAGTATGAAATACCATTGTCTGTGGATCTGGAATGTCTTAGATCTGAATTGTAGAAAAAAAACGATCATTGAGTTACATTACACTCTGTTCTGTAGATAATACCATCCAATCTTCAGGCAGTATTTTATGGAGGTGTACAGGATTAGCACAAGAACCCTGCATTGCCTCTTTCCAGGAGGCCATGCAATGTCAACTGGGCAGTGGTGCACATTCTCTGGGATGAAGGAACCTGGGGCAAAAGACCAATTCTTCGACAGAGGCCAGTCACCAGAGGTCAATGGATGTTAATAAAAGCAGAGTCATAGGGAAGGTGGTGACTGCAACAAGCAATGCAGCTAACTGAGACCCATGATCAGGAAGGAATCTCAGGCCACAGATGAATGATGGTAAGCAGGGATCCATTGGTTTGGCATAACAGGTGGGAGAAACTGAAGGGAGAGGAGGTCAACTGCAAGGGTAGTGGTGATGTGGTTTGTGTTTTTTTTAATGTTAGTATGTACCATAAAGAGCTGGATTCTTGTTGAGACAGATATCTTGAAGTTTATGAACTAACATACCATCTGGGTTCTGTGCCTACTGATGACATTGTACATTATGACTGAATGAAATCACTGCAATGACTCCATTACAGAAACAGCAAAAGACCTAAGGTGAGTAGGGTACCGTTGTATCAACATATCACATTTCTAGATATAACTCTCTTTAAGATACAGGCCTGTCTGATAGGATATTGATGCTATCATTGACCATGGAGCTAGCTCTCAGTGGGATTCACCTTCCCATTCATCCTCAAAAGCCTTGCAATGAGGGACCACTCCAGTAGCCTTTGGAGGTGGATATTAAATTCTGCCCTGTTTGTGTTAGTTTACACTTTCTTGCTGCGCTTCCTGCTCCTCCTCATCCTTCACCCAAACTTAACAATATGACACTCATGCCTTTGTGTCTGCAGCACTAGGTGAGGTTCAGGCCTCAGCAATAGGCAATCAACATAATCCACAGTCTTGACAAGCTGTAAGTTCTCAGAGTTTAGCAGTACTCTCCAGTGGTTTCTTAAGACTAACTTACAGAATTCCACAGAATAATTGTAGGCGAGTCTACAGGGCAAAGGTAAGAATGACAACTTAAACTTCAGAAAAGCTGTGATACACACAGCAGTACTGATGTGAAAAAGGAAAACAAACAAGAAAGTTAAATAAGGCCAATGAGTCAAACTCTGAAGGTACAGTGACTCTTTAGTCTGCGATGTGGAAAAATGCAGATATATTTGTGAATGTAGTGATTTCTAAAGTAGAATGCAAATTTCAAGACCAGTAAGCCACAACGAAACAGTATTGCAATATTAATGAATTAATAGTTTGGCATTGATTGTGAAGTGTTTACTTTACATTTACCTTAATGCAATGGGAAAGAGGAATACAAGCTGACCTTTCAAATTACCAACACTCCCACTGAATGTGACCTCAATAGAAACTGTTTAGATTCAGTGACAGAAATGACCCTAGCTCTTGGAAGAAACAGATGAACCAAGCTTTCAGAATACTTGTGAATCCAGCTGTACCAAATAGTAATTCACCGCATGGTGATTTGATGTGTGTGCATATAACCTGTAACAGGTCAGGGAGTTAGAAAAAAAAGCCACAAATCGAAACTATTAGACATCCCTGTGCGTAGAGTTGCACAAATACCATGCATTCGTTATTCTTAATCAGTGACGTGGAAAAAGTCTTACAGTGTGGAAGTGCAAAGCTTGACAATACCTGGTGTTTTCCAGTATTTGCAGAATATAAAAAAAATCTGGAGATATGACACTATAAAATGTACTGTGACTGTGTTAACAACTTGTAAAGAAATGAGAGATGGACCATTACAGCATCTTTGTTCTTCCACAATCTAAATGGTCCATAATTAATGAAGAGAAAAGTATACAAAGCAGCAACAAAAAGCCTTTTATTGGTTCATCTTTAAATATATTTATTTAGTAAGAATATGGTCATCAGGAAGAGATGGAGGAAATTCAACCCATATTGATGCATTCAAATATTTGTTATAAAGGACATACAGAAGTGCAGATGTCGTAGCATATTAATCCAGAGCTCCAGGCTAATATTATGGGGATAAAGTTTGAATCCCATCACGGTAGATGTTCAACTTGAATTCAACCAAATCTAGAATTAAAATTAGAAGCTGCCCCAAAACTAGTCAAACAGTCATACTCATGGAATCAGGCCTTATAGACAATGTTCCAAGCAACACCATTGCCCTCTGAGAGCTGGCACTCTATTGCTATAGATTGATGACATATGGTAACCAGTAGGAGCCTTCCTGACGCTAGGTAACTCCATGGGTCCAAAGTCAATGTGGAGGACTCCAAGGGCAACTTTCCCCTGACTGTATACCACTGCGTTACTACATCTTCTGGGGTTGCTGGTGGGATATGACATAGCTAGTGATGGTGAAGCTGCCATATGGATACGGTCTGTAAGTTAATGATTCTGTAAGTATGTCTATGTCAGGTTGTTGCTTCACTATTCTGTGAAATAGCACTCCCTGACTTGACACTAGCCAAATGTTAGTAACAAGGATTGTGCAGGGCTGACAGGGCCGTGGTTTGCTTTTGATGGCTAGTGCCTTGGTCTTTGCCAGGTGGCCTGCCTGGTTTGATTCCTGTCTTGAGACTTCTTAGTGTTTGATACATCTAGCCAGCGAAATCCACATCCAGAGAACAAATAAAAGAAAATTGTTCATTTGCAACCATCATATTTGACACAGTTCAGATTGGACACTAAGCTGGCTTCAGTCTGCATCCTATAGTGATTTATATCACAAAAATATGCAAATAATGATCCACACTGGAGCTTCACATCTGAACAGAGTTTTGTTGCAAAATCTTTTAAAAATGGCCTCACCTACTAGCTTCTGTTTGCTTCTAGTTTTTGTTTCTTTGTAAACACATACACAGGCATACAACATACAGAAAGGTCAACAACATATGAAATCCCCTTGCAAAACTAACATTCCTGATGAAGGGCTTATGCCGAAAACATTGATTCACCTGCTCCTCAGATGCTGTCTGACTGGCTGTGCTTTTCCAGCACCACACCTTTTGACTCTGATCTCCAGCATCTGCAGTCCTCACTTTCTCCTATATGAAATCAGTGAATAATTAAACACTTTTGCTCCCTTACAAAAAGAGAAGTGCTCACTTTAAATTAAACTGCCGTCAACAACAAACATGTATCTATTAAAAAGTTGCTTTGAGGTCAAAGTGACCATTTTCTCCAATTAAAGAAACAGTCTAAAGATTGAAGGTCAATGACGGTAAGTACTAAGATCTATGAGCTCAAGACTATGGATTGGTCTCATCACTTCGATGAGGCAGATGATTAACAGCTGCTTATTGGAAAACAATAAAAGTGTTCTCTAAATATCTTGGTCTACTCGCTACAGAGCATCTGACGTTTTACTTTGTATTGTCATCTGACAGATAAGTGTTGGTGCTGAGTTATCCTGATCTGTCATGGACAAAGACATTGCATGATGTTAAGACATGGCTATTTGATGAAATAGGTAAAACAAGGACTGCAGATGCTGTAAACCAGAGTCTAGATTAGAGTGGTGCTGGAAAAGCACAGCAGGTCAGGCAGCATCCGAGGAGCAGGAAAATCGACGTTTCGGGCAAAAGTCCTTCATCAGGAATAGAGGCAGGGTGCCTGCAGAGTGGAGAGATAAATGAGAGGGAAGGTGGGGGTGTGGAGAAAGTAGCATAGGTTGAAGCTGGGGTGAGGTGGGGGAAGGGGAAATGAGGAAACCGGTGAAATCCACATTGATGCCCTGGGGTTGAAGTGTTCTGAGGCGGAAGATGAGGCGTCCTTCCCCCAGGCATCGGGTGGTGAGGGAGCGGTGGTGGAGGTGGCCCAGGACCTGCATATCCTCAGCAGAGTGGGAGAGGGAGTTGAAATGTTGGGCCACAGGGCGGTGGGTTGATTGGTGCGGGTGTCCTGGAGATGTTCCCTAAAGCGCTCTGCTAGGAGGCATCCAGTCTCCCCAATGTAGAGGAGACTGCATCGGGAGCAACGGATACAATAAATAATATTGGTGGCTCTGCAGGTGAAACTTTGATGGATGTGGAAGGCTCCTTCGGGTCCTTGGATGGAGGTGAGGAAGGAGGTGTGGGTACAGGTATTGCAGTTCCTGCGGTGGCAGGGGAGGGTGCCAGGAAGGGAGGGTGGGTTGTTGGGGGGCGTGGACCTGACCAGGTCCAATCTTCAACCTCAAACCATGTTTCCCTCATCACTTTATCGTAACTTTACAATTTTTCTCTGTTTTCACTCTGACATTTACATTAAAAAGCAGAGATAGCTTAAAAATGGTTAGCTCCATGCAAAAGCTACAATTCTTTATAATTTTGTCCAGTGGACAGTACCAAAGAGCAATGTTAACGCTTCCATTTTAGATAGTCTCAGCAGTGAATGAATAGCTTGTGTTGGCTTTACTAGAACTTCTGTCATCCTATCCCATTGAAAGTCAAATTTGTGCATTGCAAATGTGCACTTGTTCTTGTTGAGTGTCAAATTGTGTTGTGCAAGTTAAGTGAGCACCGTTGATAATCATCAACCATGTTCTGCGCTGCCCTTTCCATAGACAATATGGACATCCCCTCAACATCTGTTAAGACTGAATATTAATCTTCTAGAATGTGCTGGGTATCGTATGTCAACAGTTCTGAGGCACACTTACACAAGTAACAAAAGCTGAAAGATATCAGTTTTCTCTGTTAGCAGTATCCAAATATAACTCCATTGCACATTGAGATTTGTGGATTCATGAAATGTTGTCAATTGTTCTTCGATCATATAAAAATGGATATTTGTCTGGAATGCTTGTTGACTGCTTTAAGGTTGATACGGAGTATAAAGTTCACCATTTTTGCAATATGTAATGACTAGATGACATATCCATGGGGATGAGTTAATTTGTTCACTGATGCTCTCTACTTCAAGTCATTTAAGCTTCTGTGACATTTTGACAATGATCATAAATAGCAACCATCTGGAATTTTGTAGTACAGCCTGAATTGGCAAATTGATATCGGCGTATGACAGTGCCACTTAATCTCCCCCAAATCCACTAAATACAGAAGGACACTGCTGCGCATCGTCTGTGAAATGTATCACATTAATGTGTGCTCTAGTGAGGTCTTCAAATTTGAAGACAAGCTTTGAATGAATAGGTTTAACCCCATTAGACTTCTGTTTTTGGTCATATGGAATGTAAATCTAAGATCAATTCTTTTCTCACACACTAGTACTGTTTTCTTACATATGAAACAGGGATAATCAATACACTTGAGGAATGTCTTTTAAAGAAGTGAGAAAAAGTTGTGAAATATAATGATTGTAGAATCTGTCACTTTAGCGCAAATATTTCTGTACCAACATTAATGAGGAGCAACACTGAAATGCCCGTGTTCTCTCCTGATATTCCCAGAAATGCCTGATACTTTACTATCCACGAGAATGTATACAAGCTGTACTTCAATCTCAGGAACAGGTTGCTCCATATGTTGAAATGATGATGCTGTCTTTTTCAATGACCTGCAGAACTTTTCCCTCAACTTGAACATCATATTGAATTGAACGTTCTCCCCACAATTTTGGCAGTACCAGACCCTGATGGCGCAAGTATTGACGAGGCTGCTAAAGTCTCTTTGTCATAATGTTTGACTTTTTGAGCTGCTTGGGCATGCTGTGCCTGAGACTCTGGGTCTCAGCGTTTTCTATTTGCATCTGTCCAATTCAGTTATGGCGGATTCACTTTGGCTGCTAAATCCATGGCCTTTTCTCAAGGCTAATTCACCAAACTCTATGAGGAAGCATCTTATCAGTTATTATTTGAAGACTGTTTGATGAATATCATTTGTCATAAGAATGTCATTTGTTATATGAATATGAAGACATGAAGTTTTTTTGAATAAACTGATCATGAATTAATTCATTGGTCAGTGTGCAAAGTGTAAGTCAACCACTGTAACACTATCATGTGCTTAAATGTTTTCTGGCCTTTCTGACAGAATCTATAGTGTGACAATACTATGGCTTTATGAAGTGTATTTTGTTCTGGTTTTATTTAATAAACAGAGGCTGAGATAGAGGTGGCGAGCAGTTCTGCTCAAAACCAATAAAGTAAACAGCTTGTGAAGCCTTGAATTTCTTTTAAAAGTTGGAACAATAGAATCAGCCTGAATGGGTGGGATCAAGCTCCAACAGAACTAAAATTTTTAGCTTTGCTTTCAGCAGTTGCTGGGATCTTGAAGCTAGATGTGGAAGTTCTTATTCCTCTCTCTGTTATAGCTAAAAACTGGGGTTCGCTTCCTACTGCTAGAATTGCATGTGAAGCAATCTATTTTACTGAATTTGCCTTTGCCAGGGGTGTGCTTTTGGGATGTTCCTATATTAATTGGTAGTAGCTAATACATTATTTTGTTAAGCATTTTGATAGACTTACAATTAAGTCAATTTATTTTCAAAATTTTGTATTTTTTTTAACTATAATGTAAAGATAAATTGTGTTTTGCTTAAAGTCGAGTAGTTTGACCAATCAAATTGCAACTGGAATGCAATGCCTTACACTTACCTTTAAAATAAGTAAAAACTAGGGTGTAGGCTTTCTTTTTAATATATTTTGAGGGGTTTTAGTCTGCTCCATAACAATAGTGTATACTTTGCTTGACCCTGAAATATTTTTGCTGTATCAAATGTGGACATCACTCCTGTAAAAATATAATCACAAAACCCTTTTTATGGTATACAAAGTCCTTTCTCTATCACTTCTCTTGGGCTTAACTGTGGCCTCAACTCCCAGTCTGTGAACCTGAAAGCCGCCTCATTGAACTGACCATAAACTTACCCAGCTTCAGATAACATCTTTCAGAGTTTTCACCAAATTCTGCAATTCACAATAGCAGCGTTCAAACAACACCTGGATGAACACATGAACAGGAAGGGAATAGAGGGATATGGATCCTGTATACGAAGACAGTTTTCATAAGGTAGGACAAAATATATTGGCACAGGCTTATAGGATTGAAGGGCCTGTTCCAGTCCTGTATTGTTCTTTGTTCAAAAACTTATGACATGAAGGTGTCGAAATTCTTAACAAAGTACTACTTTTAACAATTCTAAATAACCTTCACACATCCAGCTTCAGTTGAGAACTCTGCAGAACTGCCCAAACTGAAAGTCAAAGAAAAGCCTTTTTTCTTCCCAAGTTCTATCTGTTACTTCTAAAAATCAATCCCCGACCATTCAAACTGGAGCCCTGTACAAAACTGTTTCCCATGTTCACTCATTAAAAAGCCTCCAAAATAAACAAAAGTCTATTACCATTAAGGAGCTCTTTCTTACACTTTATTAAAAAAAAATCACCTTGTCAAGTCATACTTAAAGGTTAATCATTAAACCACTCCAAAAATACAGAAAATCCATGAACCGCTACCTCAAATTCAAAAATGAAAAGACAAAAGTAAGTGGATCACAAATTTTACATCTCACTGTACATCCTACGATAATTTGATTTTAATTTTCTTAAAACATGGTGATCGGTTTCTGTTGCTGAGAGAACACCAATTGAGCAAAGATAGCTACATAATTCAAACAAAACTAATATTTGAGTCAAACTCAGATGCTTGGATATTTATTCAGAATCAATGGCAGTCAGCTTTCTTATTTGAATGATAAGATATTTTTAAAGAAAATTAAAAATGAGAATTTTGGTTCCAGTATCTCATTCCATCAGAACTGTGTTGCTATTCAGAGGTAGAGTCTAACTGTACTTATTTTGGAATAAGGTAATATAGTAGACAGAGGCATTAAAATTAATAAAAATGTTGAAATGAATTATCAGGAGAAAACCTAAGAAACATCTGTCCATTAATAATCTTTAAAACAACCAATAGTCCGGTTAGAAGGGAGAATTTCTGCTTTGCTGGAAGAACACTCATATATTTTCTGGAAAGCCTGACAAACTGATCGAATTATATTTTCAAAAATCAAATTCCACATGCAAGGCTTTTATTTCAACTCCAGTTCTTAAACAGTAACTTCTAAACCTATGACCATCGAGAAGGACAAGAGCTGCAGATACAAGGGAACACCACCAAGTTCCCCTCCAAGCCAGTCACCACCTTGACTTGGAAATATATTGCCTTCACTGTCACTGGGTCACAACTCTAGAATTCTGTCCATAACATTATTGTGGGTCTACCTCCAACACTGGATTGCAGCAGTTCAAGAAGGCAGTTCACCATCACCCCCTCAAGGGTAACTAGGCATGGACAGTGAATGCTAGCCCAACCAATGACATCCAGGTCTGATGAGTGAACAACATAAAAAAAAAGTGATCAAAAGGTGACCAATGTAAAGGAGTGCAAGAATGTTCAACTGGGAAAAAAGGAATGGAAAACTGGAACTATTTTTAATAGAAGTAGAACACTGATATGCAAATAGATGTGTAATCTTTGTACACTCGTCACAGAACAGAAATGAGAGGTCATGAGATTTATTCCTGGGATGTCCTGGGAGAAGGCATTTATTGGAATGAGCCAATATTCTCTGCAGTTCTGAATAATTAGAGGATGTCATAAAAATGTGCAAAAATATTCGGATGCCTGATAAGAGGCTGTTTTCTCTGGTAGAGAGTATAGCACCAGGGGTTACACTCTCAGAAGAAGAAATCAGCCAATCAGCTTTAAAAAAATGAGAATGATTAGCATGATGGAAAAAGGTAAAAATTTAACTGAAGTCTATTTTAAGGCTCATACTTTGCTTTAAAATGAACAACAGTATTTATTCAATATGTCCAGATTTTATAATAAATTCTACAAGGATGAGGATCTTACTTTATTCTATCCCCAATCCCAAATGTTCTCTTTGACTGTCAGAACACATCAGTCAAGTTTAGAGATAACTAATCAATGCTATTGCTTACTTAGGCAACAGAAAGCCACAACTCAGTGATGCAAAATTGACCCTTAGCTCCTTCATTAAAACATGAACCATAAAATAATTTCTCTCTCATAATTTGCTAACTAATATGCAAAATCTCCCAAAACATTTACAGAGAAATAATTAAAATTATGATTTTTCCAATGTTTTGTTGCTACCTCTTTGTCTTTCAGATTCCATTCGCCATATTTTAGCATGTCAGGTAATATATTTTTTGCCCCAGGTATTTCCTGCATTCACTATAGTAATTCATTGCTTGTCCATCATGAATAACAGTAGCTGTTTGCCTTATTACTTCAGACGTAGGTAATTCCTAAAAGAAAACCCTCCACATATTGTCACAGGAAGCATTCCCATCTGCATGACTCATTTCTTATATCTGCACATTCCTTCAGAAACAAGCTTGCTCTTTTCCCCTCTCAGTTTCAAAATGTAGCTCTGCGTGCATATGTCCTGATGACTATGACAGAAACACAAAGCTGAAGCTATAATTCAACACATTGTTAATTTGGCCCAAGCTCTCATGCTATCACCTGCCATGCTTCCTATTACTTTATCTTGTCGGTGCAAATTATCTAGTAATATTAAGATGAAAAGCTATGTCATTTTGTGACAATACATAAATAGTAGAACATGACAGATTATTATGTCAGATTGGTAAGATTAATTGATGGCTGAAATGTATATGGTTTTACATTGTGCCCAGAGATTGTACATTAACAGCAAGTAAGTTGGAGTGGATTTTATTTTCATTCAATTATGAGATATGAGTGTCACTGGCAAGGCCATATTTATTACCCATCCTTAATTGTCCTTGGTGAGCTCTTACTGAACTGCTGCAGCCCATGAAGTATAAGTATTCATTGTAAGGGAGAGGGTGCCAAGGTATTGATCCAGTCGTAGTGCGAATAGTAATTCAGCTTGCAGGGGATCTTTCAGTTCATGGTGTTAACATGGCTCTTCTGCCCTTGTAGGTGATACAGCTGATAGGTTTAGAAAATGTTGTTGAAGGAGCGTTGATAAGTTGTTCCAGTGCATCTTGTATATCATACACATTAAGGTGATGAATGGGTTGCCAATCAAGAGTTGTGTTGTCCTGACTGCTGTCAAGCTTCTTTAGTGTTGTTGTTTCTGCACATATTCACCCAAGAGATGCAGAATTGTGATTGTTTAGATGGCAATATGATTGGGGTGAGTTGGTTGCTTGTGGAATTCCCTGACTCTAACCTGGATTTGCAGATGCAATTTTCATTGATAAAGTGGGAGCATTTATAAAACCAAGAAGGGCTCAGAAAATATGTTGCCAGGATTGGAGGTTTTGAGCTATAGGGAGAAGCTGAATAGGCTGGGGCTTTTTCCCCTCAAATGTTGGAAGCTGAAGGGGTGACCTTATAGAAGCTTATAAAATCCTGAGGGGATTGGATAGGGTAAATAGCCAAGGTCTTTTTCCAAGGGTCGGGGAGTCCAAACCTAGAGGGGATAGGTTTAGGGTGAGAGGGGCAAGATTTAAAATGATCTAAAGGCCAACTTTTTTCACATAGAGGGTAGTGGGTGCATGGAAAGAACTGTCAGAGGAAGTGGTAGAGGCTGGTACAATTACAACATTTAAAAAGCATCTGGATGGGCTTATGAATAGAAAGGCTTTAGATGGAAATGGGCCAAATACTGGTAAAGAGGACTAGATTAATTTCTGGTCAGCATGGATGAATTGAGCCGAAAGAACTGTTTCTGTGTGACTGTATGACTCTATAACTGTCAATGCTGAAAATCTGAAAGTTTATATTTGGTGTGGAGTTGAAGAAATCTGGTTTCCATTTAAACCCACAGCCACCTGACCCACTTCTGTTTTTTATTCAGGTTAGAAGTCAGACAGGTGCCCAATCTAACTGAACTCTACAAGGTGGACCTTGACTATGGCAATGAAGTTGTATTGCAGCACAGGTTTCACAGGCTGTGGGAAAGCCTACAGTTTTTTTTAAAGGCAAGGACTAGTTGGATCCAAGAGGTATGACACTTCATGCTCCGCCCTCAGAACCAGGTGTAATAACCAAGGAGCAATTAGGCTTCCCCTCAACAAACCTCACACTGGGCAACATGACCTGATGCAGGTACCAGCACCAGATCCTGATTGTGCTCTAATCACACAGACCCCACATTCCACTTCCTGCCATATACTCCAAACCAAAACCGCATTTTCAAACCAGCCCTAACTTTCCTCCTCGCTCCCCAACTACCTCCATCCAAAACCCATTCTCCCTTCAACTAAGAGATCTTCAGCTACCTCTCAGGACTGTCTTGTTAAATTTATAATTAATTGTGATTAATTGTATGCAAGTGCTGGATATAAACTAGGCTTTCACTTAAGTCCCTTATAAATGACCTGGGGGGTGGGTTGGTCAATCTGTGACTGTAAGGTGCATACCTGTTAGGAGTAATTCTCTGAACTTAAGTAAAGATCAGCTTCAATTCTATCCTTCAATGATTGATTTTCTGGAATAGAATCTGTTAACTACTGGCAGAGGATTACTCAAAGGTGATGTCTGAAATCTAAGAGGAGCATTTTATGATTTAATAAAATGTATCATCCTAACTTTCATCGTAAAGAAATGACAGAAAACAACCCCAAATTTTAGAGGCGTGAAAACCCAATGAGAAGCTTCATTTTTTCACAGTCCTATTCTTTTTAGAGACAGAATATTACAAAACACAATTCGGAAGGAGAGTTATTGTCATCTTGAAACATTTTGTTGTTCACAAATGTTGCCAGTTTGCTGAGTTTCCCCAGCTTTCATTGTGTATATGTCAACACATTTCACCTTTCTCACTGACAAAAGGGCAACTGAGACAGCCAATCCTGGTTGCATCAACGCTGGCAATGCCATGAACAATCAGAGTCATCGAGTTGTACAGCATGGAAACAGACCCTTCAGTCCAACTCGTCCATGCCGACCAGATATTCTGAATTAATCTAGTCGCACTTGCTCGCATTTGGCCCATATCCCTTTAAACCCTTCCTATTTATATAGCCATCCAGATGCCTTTTAAATGTTGTAATTGTGCCAGTCTCCACCACCTCCTCTGGTAACTCATTCCATACATGTACCACCCTCTGCATGAAAAAGTTGCGCCTTAGGTCCCTTTTAAATCCTTCCTCTCTTACCTTAAACCTCTGCCCTCTAGTTAAGGACTCCACTACCCTGGGGAAAACATCTTGGCTATTCAGCCTGTCCAGGCCCCTCACAATTTTACAAAACTTCTATAAGGTCACCCCTCAGTGTCTGACACGCCAGAGAAAATAGCAGCCTTTCCCTATGGCTCAAACCATCTAACCCTGGCAACATCCTTGTAAATCTTTTCTCAACCATCATATTTGAATAAAATGAAGAACCATGGATGCTGGAGATCTGAAGTTAACAGAAACAGAAATTGCTGGAGAAACCCAGCAGGTCTGGCAGTATCTTTGAAAAGTTACCATTTAGAGTCCAGTGACCCTTCTTGAGAAACAAAAATAGTACACATCTCAGTGCCAACTATAGTTCAACCAATGAGTACCCATTTCTCATGCTCTACAAATTTGCATTCTCTTTCTCGGTTGATTTTCATGCATTTAGTTCTGATGAGTAAAAGGTGAAACAGTTTGCCTTCATGCCTATTTTTAAGGCATATCCCTCATATTAAGTGGATATGTGGTCATAGGTTATATGCGAACCAAAGAGCAATCATGTCGTGATCTTCTTTTTCACCAGAAGTAAATCAGAAATAACTTGTGATCTGTACATCTATCATTTAGATCTTCTATTAGAGGTCTTGAGTGAAATTTGCATGAAAACAATTGTCAAATGTTGAAGTAGGAAACTCAGAATTTCAACAAAGAGTTGGGCATTCCATGCGTGAATACAATAGATTTTGCAAAAGATTTTGCAAAAGATTGACAAATGGAAATTGAAGATCCATTGATCTTGAAATAGTTAGATTTTGTTAAATGTCATCATGTGGATAGGGCTTTTAATGTTTCCAGTTGATGTTTGATTCTGAAAGGCTATCAGACTTTATCAAGATTTTGAGGTAGACGCCTTAGCTCGACATCCAGAATTGATGGATGAAGTCAAATGTTTTCAACAATAATCCTTCAGAACTATTACCTTTAAGGTAAAGTCATCACAGGGCTACTCTCTCATGAGAGAGAGAGAGAGAGAGATAACTGAGGATGGTTTAATTTGAGAGTTAGCATGCCTCAGGTGAGGGGAGAGGTTGAAAAGGATAGGGTCCTTCATGGTAACCTCAGCTGATGTGGAAATTGAACACTGAGTGATGTTGGCACCACTCTGTATTGCAAACCAGCCATCCAAACAACTGAGCCCCTTACTCTTATCAACACATATCTGGAATATTGACTTTCAAATTTAAGCTAATATACATATCCATTTGAAGCAGTGCAGCAAATGTTCATTAGATTGATCACTGGGATCAAGGGGTTGTCTTTGATATGAGCGAATTAGATTAGATTAGATTCCCTACAGTATGCAAGCAGGCCCTTCAGCCCAACAAGTCCACACCCACCCTCCGAAGAGTAGCTCACCCAGACCCATTCTCCTACCCTATATTTACCACTGACTAATGCACCTAACACCATGGTCAATTTAGCATGGCCAATTCACCTGACCTGCACATCATTGGATTGTGGGAGGAAACCTGAGTACTCAGAGGAAACTATGCACACAAGGGGAAAATGTGCAAACTACGCACATTTTTTGCAGAGGCAGGAATTGCACCCAAGGTCCCTGGCGCTGTGAGGCAGCAGTGTTAACCACTGTGCCACCATGTTGCTTATAATTGAATTGGGTCTATAATCTCTGCAGTTTAGTAGATTGAGAGATGATCTCATTGGCACACATAGGATGCTGAAGGGGCTTCATAGGACAGTTACTGAGAGATTAGACTCCCTGGGCAGTGGATATAAAACATAGGGGCCAAGTCTCCAGATAAGTCTCCAGTTGTTTCAGAGATATCTAAAGAGAAATTACTTCAAAGATTGTGAATTGTCTACTTTGTGTGGATGCTCTATCGTTGAATACATTTAAGACTAAAATAGATGTTTGGTCTCTGCTAAAATCAAGAAACATGGGCAGCAGACAGGAAGGTCAACTGAAGCCCAAAATCAGCCATGGTCATATTGAGCTGCACAGCAGACTCTATGAGCCAGGTGGTCTAATTTTATCTTTATTCTTGTGTATTTTTTGTGTCTGTCCTGCTAACAATATGAAATCTTTATTTTGAAAGGAAACATTACTATAAATGCTAGAGTTCTACAGTATTGCTGTAAAGGTTTTATGTGACATCAAGGGGATTTTTATATCATTCATTATTGTTACACTAATATCCACTGGGTGTTATAGAGCCTTTTTGTTGATACAACACGGCATTGTAATGCCATAAAGTCCACTTGTTTAATGAGGCTTGAATCATAACTAGAAAATGCTCAACTGATCAACAGTGAGAGCCTTGAGGCTTACTGCAAATCTAAATCTTGCCTAAGATACAGGTAACCTGCATCAGTATAGTAATTCTGAGACCAACATCACCATTCTGTAACCCACCAACACAGTCATGTCATGAGTTCAAGGTAATCTGGATTGTGCTCATTTACCTGAAAAATAAATGCTGACTGAGTGACACACAATGTCTGCCCTCAATGAATTAAAACATTGCCTCTGTTCCACAATCCCCCAGAGCATCCATGTTAAGGTCATGAAAACACTGAACTCTTCTCTATCTGTGAGCGATACAACTTCTATGTGAAATGAGGACAATTTCATTCAGATGCTTATAGCGACAAGACCAAGTGCAAAGCTGTCAAAACGTGAACATTGATGTACAATCTTGATTGGTTTGAAAAAGGGAAAGTCACACTGACGCTTTGGAGACACGTGTATGTTTTTGAGATCTGAGAAAGGAAGCTGTCACCTAGCAAGTGTCAGAACGAGTGACTCAAACAACTGCAATGCTCCTTTAATGAAATTGTGAAGACTGATAATAAACATGAGATAGCAGCTGCGTGTTCCGGGCACTGAAATCCAATACTTTATTCAAAGAGTAATTAGAATGTGAGATAACTAACAGGCCAAGTTGAGTCTGAAGCCGATAAGAGTTCAGGCTGTACCACAATACTTCCTTCTCACTGTGCCCTTGCTAATCAATAAATTCTGAGATGAATAGGCCCAATGTTCAGAATATTGATTACCTTATAATATGGGAAGACAGTATAACCATGTCTATTCATAAGATATGGATTGAAATAGGCCTATGTAAGTCATTCTCTGTACCTTTGATGGCCATTGTGAAAGTATGTTTATTTTTACACCTCAGACTGCCCGCTCAGGTGGTGGAGTTGGCGAGGATGGGGGGGGGGGGGGGGGGGTAGTGGGCAAACTGATGGTTTTATTGGTCATGGGTGAGCTTACCAAGGATTAACAGCTAAATCTAGCTCTGCAAACAATCAGGAAAACTCCTTGCAACTTCAATGGACTGTACACAGTGTATAGATGGCTAAGAGCCATCGATCCCACCAGGTCTCTTTTTTTCAGCTGTGCAATGACTCACATTAAGGGGTGGTCAATGAAAATACTTCAGAGATGATCTACTTGAAGCCTAGCAGCATTGATATTAATAACAGGGAGGAGATAACAACCAGTCATTCAAAACAGTGACTTGTCCATCAAGCTGTATAATGCACAACCTTGTGGGACACCTTTTCTCTTGTGTCCAAAGATGTACAGGTGGAGAACTCACATGTTAAGCCAAATGAAGACTTGTGACAAATTGAGGAACAACTGACCATCATTACTCTGAGTGTAGATCAGATTTGTGCCCATTACGTCTCAAATATTACACCAACAACAGTCACACTATGTCATATCATTTTTCATTGAAAGTCTTTTTTTGAATAGCGCACTCATTTTTACAAATAAAGTTAATTTTAGAAAACCCTGGAAATGATTTCTCGGAAAACCCTATGTCATATGCCTGAGGCTGTTTTGTGATTGTAAATGCTACATCAGAAGTTTGCATCATAAATACTGACATAAATAGCATTCTAGAAGTTATGCTGTAGGCAGGACTTGGATGTCATACGCTGGTTTTCTATCATTACACTGAGCTGCATTTACTCGCTCCAAGACTCCTGGGTTTTGAGGAGCATTGAATCTGGGTTGGATTTTCAAAATGGGGCTGAGGGTCATGGGGAGAATATTTATGGCTATAGTTTAGGTTGTTTCTGTAGTTTCTCAGGTTAGAAATAACAATGGTGTGGGATCCAGCATGATAGTGGTAGAGGTCCAAGGTATGTCTCAGGGTGGACAAAGACCATCTGGTGTTGAGGAATGACAGGAAGACATCAGAGATCACAGGGGCAAACAGGGATCAGAGATGCAAACTAGTTTCTTGGGAATATTGCAGAAGGGTCAATAATTCTCAGGATATTAAGAAGAGATTATGGAGGTGGGGTGGATGCTTACAGGATCTGTTTGTTAGGCTCAGAGGAAATGCTTCTGCTCCTCTTGGCCAAATAGCTATGCTATTCTCACTTGTTGCTTCTTCTTAGCTGTCTGATTTACGAAGGCCCAGAAAACAAGGGTCAAAATGGAAACCCTTGTAAAAGACGAAGCTTGTGGCCTTCTCAAACAGTTTCAATAACTAACCCATCTCCTGAAGACATCATCAACCTCAGTAAAACAGGAGGTCAGCAAATTTGAAATGGGTCAGGTTTCATATTCTGAGTTTAAGTCTTATAACTTGCCACCTGACCCAAATCTACCCATTTAGACACTTCAGCATGATGGGAATGGAGAGGTTAAAATAAGCACTAAAACGCTGCATGCTGCTTCAACCCTTTGACTCCACAGCATCATTTAAGCAGGAAATCTCCATGACCTCTTACTAAAAGGGCAGCAGTCACTAGTTGTGACACACAGGAAGTGCCAGAAGGCCAAATATAAATGGGTAATGAAAGAGTACACAAATGCCATTTGGAATGCTACGGTGTTGCAGGAGGACCTGGGAAGTACAAAACGACCATGGAACCACTTAAATCAAGGCACACAGCTGCCTTTGCAATGACTCACTTTACTTTGATTTGGCAATAGATGAATGAAAACATGTGCTGTTGTCTTTCTGGTAGCAGAGAACAATTTCCTGCTCACAAAATGCACTCTGGACACACATTTCTGAAAAGTCACACTTCTTTGTATGTGACATTTCTTTTACTTGACTTGCATTCATTTTAATTCATTAAAGTCTGCAATAATATAAAATGCTTCCAAGACTTTTAATTTGGTCTTGCATTTCGATGAATTTGTTCTTTCTTCCAAGTTTGACATTATTAACTCCATTTTTTTATGAATTCCTTTAATATCTGTTTTTACCTCAGCATCTAAAAGACAACCAGCAAATTAAGACATTCCCCTCTGTTCAGTACTATTTGTCTTATCTAACCTAATAAAGCTGTTCATTAAAATATGCAAACATACACACATTTATATCTTTCAAGCTTGAGATACTAATTACCACTCCCACGATACTTTATAATGAGAAAGTAACTTAAGCGATGTGACAGTCATTTTATTGCTCTCTGGATTCTCTTGATTGCATCAATTTCAATTTATCTCTGACTTATTGTAGTAAACACCACAGGCTGGACACACATTAAATGTCGAGCATAGTTTTAGCACGTGGTAACTGTATTTACCACACTTCCAAATATCTCTCAGCTATGTCCATTTTGGGAAATCTGTGACGAATCTTTTTGCTTTGCATCAGAGAAGGGAAATCCAGAACATGGAGTCACAGTTTAAAGGATTCGGGAAAGGCCATTTAGGATTGAGATCAGGAAAAAATCCTTAAAATGGTTGAGGTCAAAGCATTGTATGTTTTCAAAGGGGTTAGATACAGTTCTTAGATCTAAAGGGATCAAAGGATATGAAGAGAAAGCAAGAACAGGGTATTGAGCTGCATGATCAGGCATGATCATATTAAATGTTGGAGTAGGCTCAAGTGACAGTACCGCATATGCTTACACTTTTCTCTATGTTTTGAAATTTCATGCTACAATTCTTGATATTTTACCTTTTGATGAGGCTGATGATCTGAGGACATTGTGTGAGAACAGTTTTATATTCCACCATTAAACAGTCTAATGACAAACAAGGACTAAGGGCAGTGGCATAATGGCAATGTGACTGGGCTACTCATCCAGATTGTTCTGGGGACATGGGTTAGAGGGCATAGGTTTAGGGTGAGAGGGGAAAGGTATAAAAGAGACCTAAGGGGCAACTTTTTCACGCAGAGGGTGGTACGTGTATGGAATGAGCTGCCAGAGGATGTGGTGGAGGCTGGTACAATTGCAACATTTAAGAGGCATTTGGATGGGTACATGAATAGGAAGGGTTTGGAGGGATATGGACCGGGTGCTGGCAGGTGGGACTAGATTTGGTTGGGATGTCTGGTCGGCATGGACGGGTTGGATCGAAGGGTCTGTTTCAATGCTGTACATCCCTATGACTCTATGACTCTATGATGATATTTGAACTGTATGAAAATCTGGAACTAAAACCTGAGCCCAATTGCAACCATTATTAATTATTGCAAAATCGCATCTGCTTCACTAATGTCCTCCCAGGAAGGAAATCTGCCATCCTCACCTAGCCTGGTGTACATATGACTCCAGACCCATAGCAACATGGTTGACTCTTAATAGCCTTAGCAAGCTACTCAGCTGAAGGGGCAACAATAAATTCTGGGCCAGGCAGTATACCTTTGTCGCATTAACAAATCAAAATAGCTCATTGCTGAGTTTCGTCAGCACTGATTGCACAACACCCCAACAATGCAGGCTAGTGCCTTGAAAACAGCATGGAGATTTATTTTTAAAAACAGAAACAGTTCATATGAAACTTTACTCTCTATGATATATTTGGATTCATGAACAAGTCAAAAAGCTGACCATGTTGAAGTATTCATGAGTGCAGTACCAGGCATGAATCTCTGGATCAAATCCATTGGTCTGCACATTAAACACATCTTCTACATTAACAATTAAATTAAAGGTCATATTCTATAGTTTAAGATATCACACATCTGTACTGTGTAATTAGTTTTCCAGAGATATTAGGCTTTTATAAGGTCATAACTTCAGATGCACACACCTCCTCTTTTCACTGATGGCTCAGCTGGATTTCATCCTGCAAGGAAATGCTCATAAAAGTTAAATAATCTTTTCCAATGTTGAATATATTAATTTTAGTTCTGTTTGGAAAACCAAAAGCACACACCCTGGTGATATCTATTAAGTCAAGTATATATAGAAATTGACATGAGGTCTTAAGGAAGTGCAGTGGTAAAATCCCTTGTCTCTGACAGATAACTTTGCCTATGATTGTGTAACGATTTAAAAAGAAATCCTTCAATTGCCCGAGTATGATTCAGAAATCTGCTACTGTGTAATAATTGTTCCACTCCAAATTGACATTATTATTCCAGGTATTAAATCAATGGTTGACTAGATAATCTATAGTTAATTTGAATAGATCAAGTTAAAAAATCCACAGTGAGACACTTTAAGGTTTCCTGTGTTGGGAAAGAACACAGTATAATTCTAGCTCTTAAGGATCTCGTGGCCCAGAGGTACTATTTCTACCTCCAGGTTCATGTCCCACCTGCCTGGAGCTGTATCATAGGTGGTTGATTAAAAACACAATTGCCAGTTCCTTCCTCAATGTTCATACTTCTAATATTATGCTGATTCTTTTTTTGTTAGCTATTGCCATGACCATACTTGTTATCTGAATTCATATCAAGTTGTTCCAATCTCATTATCCTCTTTGATGGAAGAGATGCTACTGCTGGGAAATGAAACTTTTTCGCTGTTTAGGAACATAGAACTTAGGAAGAAGTGGAGGACATTTAGCTTCTTCTGGCAAACAAAAGATCACAGCTGATCTGATTACGGTCTCAATTGCACTTTCAATCCACTATCATTATTAACCACTCTCAAGTCAGGTACCATATGAGTTTTGATGCAGAATAGTTCCAGTGATGTATTTGAAGCTAAATGTTGAAAAAAATTATTCCCTTTGTTCTAAGACATAAATGTATTTTGATATTTTTTTAAGACAGTTGTCAATTAAACAATAGCCACTTTTTATACTCTGAAAGTGTGGTTACTAAGAACAGTATTGCAAATAAAAACACTCATTTTTTTAAAGCTACTTTAATTATTCCAATAGTTTAGGTTCTGATCAGGTTTGGCTATGATTCGAGAGGGGTCAAAACAAGAGACTGGTTGAGTAAGTGATGGAACAGTGGTTTGGATTCATAAAAGGTTTGTACGACTTCTACACAACATTGTATTTTGAATTGTTCCATGGACTTGTCCAAAATGACAGCGTGAAAAGTGAATTCTGGCAATCCATAATTAAATAACATGCAAACAAGGAAGTAGGCCGTTCCACCTCTCGAGCCTGTTCTATCATTCAATAAGATCACAACTGATCTAATTTTAACATCAATTCTACATTCCTGCATATCCCAAATAATCTTTCAATCCCTTGGTAATCAAGATTCTACCAATCTCTGCCTTAAAAAATATTTAGAAATTCTGTATCCATTGACTTTTTACAAGGGAATTTTGAAGATCTCCAACATCCTGAAAGAGGAAACATCCTTTCGACATCCATCCAATCAAATACCCTCATATGTTTCTATTAAGTCACCCTGACTCTTCTAAACTCCAGGTCATTCAGGCCATTCCTGTTCTGCCTTTTCTCAAAAGGCAATACACACATTCCAGATATTTGTCTTGTAAACCGTCTGTAAACTACTTCCAATGTATTACCATTCTTTTTCAGTAAGGTAACTGGAACTAGGCACAGTCATCTAGGTACAGTATCATCAATGCCACGTGTAACTAAAATATAACCTTCCAACTCTCTCATAATATTCTATTATAAAACTCCTGTGTTCAGAAAATGTATTTATTGCAAGATAACAATGAGGTACAAATTGCACTTGTTATGTGATATTGTGACTAACAATATGAGTTTTGCAAAATTAAAACCAATGCAAAAAATAACTATTTACTTTTTTTGACTCAAGGATGAAATCCATCCGGACCTGGGAACTTGCTATCTTGCAGTTCCAACACTTACTCAGTACATCCTTGGTAACTATGATTTTCCTGAGCTCTGGATTCACAGCTGTTTTCAGGATGCTGCTTGTATTCTCCAGTGAAGACTGATACAAAATATCTATTCAATTTGTCTGCTAACTCTATCCTCCATTACTAATTCCACAGATTTGTTTCCTATTCGACTGACACTTCTGTATTAACTCTTTTTAAAAAAATATCTTAAGAAACGTTTACTGCTTTTGTATTTTTGGCAGCATTTCTAGAAATTTATTGCCCACGTTTATTGTGCTTGAGAAAGTAATGATGAGTGATAGATTTAAACCCTTCCACTTACTGTCAGGTGAGGTACATTTGGTTTACAGGAGAAACCCTAAGAATTTCAGTATATGAGCAAAGAGGAAACTGAGATACATTTTGAAGTTAGGATGTTCCATGACATGGAAAAAACTTGGTCTTCATTGTAACTGAGTGCACATATAAAAATTACTGAAGCTTAACAGCTAAGAACTTACTAATAAGCAGTACCAGTAAAATCAGTCCATATGATGTAAATTTTCCAGTCATTGGATTCAGAAACACCTTCTCATGATGATGATTTTCACCCTGTGCCTGTTTGAATCTTAACATTTTGTTTACCATGATGAGTGCCTTTGACTTGACAGGTTGCCTGTTTATTTTTTGTTACCCTGGTCCTCATCTCTGGAGACACATTTAATTATCCTGCTAGCTTTAGGTCCAATATTATTCTTATTTGGCTGAACAAAATAGATCAGGTCAAACATTTTGAAGCTGTAGATGTATAAATACCACATTCCTAGATCAATTATCACTTGTTACTTAAATCAGGTCCTTTCCAGAAGAGTTTTTTCAAATAGATAGCTGGCTTTTGTTGAGCAATGAAGTGGTTCCATGTTACATGTTAGAGGCTGCTTCAAGCTCCATAGAGCAGAGATAAGGCAGAACACCACAAGATTTCATGGAGTGAGGACCTTTACATTGGCCCTTTCATATTGTTAATAATAATATGACTTAACAAATGCAATTTGTACCTTATTGTTATCGTGCAATAGATACATTTTCTGAACACAGGAGTCTCTTCTTGCTAAGATTCTACTGATTTGAGCTGAATTGGCCATTAGACACAGTCAAGGAAAAAGCAATGGTTGTAGCATCCTCTTCCCATAAATACCACAGCCTTCACCAGAAACCTCAGATAAGGTTGTGAGGCAAAATGAAAACAAAATAAGCTGTCTTACACATATTCCATAATTCCAAGGACCCTGTCTGAGTGAAGGAAAAATACTACATGGAGTAATCACCATTGGACACCATTGTCTCAGATGGTGAGCAGAACACACCAGATCCCAGGAAAAAAAAGCCAAGTGAACAAAATGAGTTGCAAAAAGTGTTTCCCTTTTCATTATCCTGGTCCTCTCCTCTGGGGACAATCCTAGTTATTTTGATGTAGCATTAGGTCTAAGACTGTTCCTATTTGGCTGAAGAAAATAGGTCAAACTAACCACATTGAAGCTATCAATGTAAAAATATCACATTCCTGGATGACTTAACACCAACTGCTTGAGGCAGATCCTTTCCAGAAGAATCCACAATCAGTGACATTTTAAATATAACACTGATTTTAACTCTTAAAGCAAGAAATCAAGGAAATATATAATAAAATGTCACATTTCTGGAGGTCCCTGAAAAATTCCCAATGTGTGCAACTGAGAATTGAAAGAGATGCACTGTCTCTGCTGTCAGACTACTCCATTCACTTCCCTTAAGATTTGAAATAAATTTCCTTTGTAAAACAATCCAAGGTTATAGGGCTTCTCTATGAATTGTCAAGGGCAGAATGATAATTGAAAAGATGATACCATATTGAATAAAAAGCAGAAAAAGGAAGATGGACTTTGCTATGGCTTACAGGTTGGAGATGTGGATTTTACATAGAAATAGCCTTGCAACAGCCATAATTAATTGCTAAACTGGACCATGCAAGAGGATGAAATTCAAACTAAACTAAGAACTTGCAAATAACAGGATAATAATTTTGTCCTATTGTCTCTTAATGCTATCTATGACACCCTTTTGATCTTCATCTTGTAAGCTCTTGCACCTGACGAACTGCTTTATAACTGCTTTATAAAATGAATTTCCAGTCCCTTTTCAGACCAGATGATCCCAACTACTACCTGACTGAAAATGTTTCTCCTCTCTTCCCTCTGGAATTTTGAGTCATAGAGTCAAAAAGTTATACAGCACGGAAACTGACCATTCAGCCACATCTGTCCATACCGACCAGATATCCTAACTTAATTTAGTCCCATTTACCAGCATTTGACCCATACCCCTCTAAACTCTTCTTATTCATATACCCATCCAGGAGCCTTTTAAATGTTTTAATTCTACCAGCCTCTACCTCTACATTTCCTCTACATTGGGGAAACAAAGCGTAGACTGGGTAACCGCTTTGGACAACACCTGCGTTTTGTTTACAAAAAAAGACCCCAAACTTCCAGTTGCCTGCCACTTCAACACACCACCTTGTTCCCTGGCCACCACCTCTTTCTCAGGCTTGCTGCAGCGCTCCAGCAAAGCTCAGCACAATTCCATACACGCATGGTTCTTCTCATTTTACCATCCTGTTGATGTCATCCTGAAAAATATAACCACCCTTATTACTATATATTGTTTTGTCAAGCACTCTATCATTTTCAGCTCACCCAGAATGTTTTATCCATATCTTAACTTGCACCAAGCACCCTTCACAGTATATCCCTGGTACAAAGAAAGAAAGAAGAACAAAGAAAATTTACAGCCCAGGAACAGGCCCTTCAGCCCTCCAAGCCTGAGCCGATCCAAATCCACTGTCTAAACCTGTCGCCTAATTCCTCAGCATCTGTAACCCTCTGCTCCTCACCTACTATGCATCTGTCCAGACACATCTTAAATGAATCTACCGTTTCTGTCTCTTCTACCTCTGCTGGCAACGCGTTCCAGGCACCTCCCACCCTCTGTGTAAAGTACTTGCTGCATGTATCCCCCTTAAACGTTTCACCTCTCACCTTGAAAGCATGACCTCTCGTTGTTGAATCTTTCACCCTGGGAAAACCTTACTCTATCTCCCCTATCTATACCCTTCATGATTTTTTAGACCTTGATTAACGTCCCCCTCAATCTCATTTTTTCTAATGAAAACAATCCTAACTTACACAGCCTTTCTTTATAGCTAGCACCTTCCATGCCAGGCAACATCCTCATAAACTTTGTCTGCACCCTCTCCAAAGCATCCATCCACATCCTTTTGGTAATGTGGTGACCAGAACTGTACACAGTATTCTAAATGCATAAGAATCAATGTCTTGTACAATTTTTACATGACTTGCCAGCTCTTATACTCATTACCCCATCCGATAAAGGCAAGCATACCATATGCCTTTTGACCACTCTATCCACCTGTGCTGCAACCTTCAGGGTACAATGGACCTGAACTCCCAGATCTCTCTGTTCATGGTAAACTATATCAGTTCTCAGTCCAGTATATATATGAGTTTTAAATTCATATCTACATGGTTAAATTCCTCCATTGACTTCAGCCTCTCAATCTCTATAATTGAGATCTGCAAACTTCTTAGGGCCTCTGTATTTCCTGTTTTTGGCTCCTTCTGCAGGCTCAGGTTTCTACACTCCACAATTTGTGGCTATGCCTTGAGCTGTCTCTGCCTTTAGGGCTAGAAATTCCTTCCCTAAGATTGTCCAACTCTGTACATTTCTATAGGGATGCACCATAGAGTCTCTCTGACCAAAACGATTTGTCATCTGTCCTAATATCTCCTTGACATTGCACTTACTCTGGTGGCACTCTTTCCAAACATTTTAGGATGTTTTACATTGGCACATTACCAGCTTTGATTGTTATTAATCAGCTTGTTGGAGTGGACTGATAATGAGAGCACATCAATATTTAAAAATTGGTTAACTAATTAGCAATATTAATCCATGCCGTTCACAGGAATACAAAAGAGAGAAAGGTAAATAATTATATGTTCTTACAATGATGGAATGGTAGATAGGTAACATCACAATTTGGGTGCATGCATCCTGCAGAAAGCTATTAATCGTTCTTCTGAATAACCAGCCTCTAAGCTTTTGTTTGCGTTACACATGTCCTTGTTCATGCACAATTCCATTGTGGATTACTTTGGTGCATTTCTTGTATGGGGCCGGATTTTTCAGACCGTGGAATTTCCTGCCCTGCCAAAACCATTTCTCTGATGTCATGAGCCTCAAAGCTGATTGGTTGACTCAGATGCCTTAGCAAGGCCATCGTTCCTGGTGGCCACTGCTGAGGAAGGAGGGGGCCCTGGGGGGGGACAAAAGACGACATACCAAAGCTTATGTAACAAAAAATACAACTGATACTGATGTGGAGGAAACCCATCCAAGAAAAGTAGTGCGATAATGTGGGCTGCCTTCCAAATCCATAAGCCTCTCATGAGCTGTCACTGAGATTCCACCTCTATTCATTGGCAGCTGGGTACCTTGAACAAATGAACAAACATACAACTTTAAACATTTACATGTTTGCCTTGGACCACAATGAATTCCAGAAACTTGCCTTTCCATGCCGTAAAGCAAGAATGAATTCCAATCAAGTCAGAATTTAAATCTGTCTGGGATGCTTCTCTAGTCTGTTCATCTAGGTGATGCTGACTACCTGTCACTGAATCATGGCCTCACCCATAGTTTTTCCTGACCAAAAGCAGAAATTGCTGGAAACGCTTAGCAGGTCTGGTAGCAAATGGCAGGCTGCAGGTTCACCAAGCAGAAAATAAGGTGTTGTTCTTCCAGCTTGCGCTGAGCTTTGCAGGAGCACCGCAGCAAGCCTGAGAAAGAGATGATGACCAGGGAACAAGGTGGTTTGTTGAAGTGGCAGGCAACTGGAAGTTCAGGATTTTTTTTTGCAAACAGAATGCAAGTGTTCTCCAAAGTGGTTACCCAATCTACACTTTGTTTCCCCAATGTAGAGGAAATAACATTGGGAAACCTGCAGCCTTCCAGACTCAATATTGGGTTCAATAACTTTAGGGCTTGAGCCCTCCCATGTCCTTACCACAACACCCCCACACAACTAGGCCTTGTTATCACACAGACTGCTTTTACACATCACTCAATTTTAGCCACTAACAGTCTCCATTAACAGCTATTCACTCTCCGAGCCAGATTGTTATCCACTCTATTGCTTATCTAACTGCTCTTCTCCTTCTACAATTAGTTCTGAGGAAGGGTCATTCAGCCTGAAATGTTAACTCTGATTTCTCTCCACAAATGCTGCCAGGCCTGCTGAGCTTTTCCAGTAATTTTTCTTTTTGTCTCTGATTTACAGCATCTGCAGTTCTTTCAGGTTTTATTTGGTTTTGTTGACTGACTGGCATGGATTACTCCACTCAGTGATGCTGACTATTTCATTTAGTGCCTTCATTTAGGTGCTGCTGACAACTTGATCAGTATCTTCTCTCGACTATTCCACTAAGTGATGTAGATTGCCTGTCTCGGGTCCTTGTCTTGCTTGCTCCTCATAACCTGTACCTATTCCCATTATACTCCATCTGTCATGCTCTTGCCCAAACACTGAACCTAACCAGGTTTCCTTGGAGACGCTCTGCAACCACCTCATAGCTTGTGTTTCTCCCCCGTTTTCCACCATCAGACAAAGTTAAAAGTTTAACAACTGATTCCCATATCTAAACATTAGACCTTGTACTGATTCTTGTGGGTAAGAAATAGTCTGGCATCCTGAGAAAAACCTGTCTATTTCTACACATGTACAATGGGACTGGAAATGATTATGAGAATGCCCATAAGGATAGAGCAGGTAGTTATGTGAATTTGACATGATAGGTTGAGATATCTTGCTAAGCTTCACTGTGGAAATCCATCCAAAAACCTCAACACTGCCTGACTTAGCCTGAAGGATGCAAGATACAGACAGTTGCATCTGATGGGAAGTCGGGGGGGGTTCATTATGTGGCATGGGTAGGTAGGGATGGCAAGAGTGAGTGAGAGGGCTGGAGAGCTTGAGTCATGGTTTATTTTTTAAATTACCAAAGCACTGGAACACTAAAGCAGGCATTTTGCCCAGCCCACCGGGTAATGTTTTTTGGCTTCCAATTTTCACCCACCTCCTCAGACTGAAAATCCAATCGTGTGAGACACCTTTTCCAAGTCGGTTGTGCAGAGCTACTGCTTGCTTGAAACCTACTCTTCCCCACCCCAACCTGCAAGAAAATTCAATTAAATAAAAATTCTAATTTCTCATATATCACAGACCAGAAGCACATAATCTCCCCGCTGGTCTCGCATGAGAAGCGGTAGCAAATTCAAACAACCAGGCTCTTATAAAAATGTTAGCAGAGTGAACTATTTTCTTACAACTGCTCAAGGCATCTCTATAGACGGCAATTGAAGCAGCTTATTGTTTTAGTCTGCTAACTGAACTCAATAACATTTTGCTTTGACCTAGCAGCACATAATTGATGGCTTGAGCTGACTGCTTGCAATTCACACACATTTTGCCAGCAGGTAAGCTCCAGAAAACAAAGCAACAAAAATAAAAGTTTCTTCTTGTTTGCTTAACCTTCCACGTTCACTTGGGAATTGACTGCAATGATTCACAGAAACACAAGTGAACATTCACATTACAGTCAGTTCCTGGTTTCCTGAACTATGCACACTACCAGTGTCACTGCAGAAACAGAAGACCAATAGGACAACTGACTACCAACCAACACAGGCGATACTGAACAAATTCTGACACGAAGATGATTATCATAGGTCAAGCACTTGAAGTTCCACCCATGTCGAAAATACTGATACTAGCTTCAGTGGTGTCCAGGCTATCAAATGGTACTCTTACTGTGGAGAGAGGGGGTCTAGGAGATACCAACGGTTAAACTTCAATTAGGTCACACAATTCCTTAAGGAATTTAGAAGCTTGAGGCTGGTTTGCTTGGAGTGTTAGAGATATTTAAGGGAAAATAATAGAACATGTAGAAAGAAATTGCTTTCATCAGTCTAGGACTTGGGTGCATGTGCTAAAATTAGAGCCAAACCTCTGGACAATGAAGTTAAAAAACAATTTTTCACACAAAGGATGGTGCAGTGTGGACCTCTCTTCCACATACAAACATGAATTAGAAGCAGGAATGGTCTGGTCAGCCAGAGGCTTGCTCTGTTATTCAATAAGATCTTGGCTCATCTGATTGTCCACCCTCTACCCTCAACAATTCCTGATTTCTTTGCTGCTCAAGAACTTATATCTACCCAGCATTCCCAGTCTCTCCACAGACAAGGTTGAATCTTGTGATCATTTGTTCTTACTGAGACTCCTCCCGACCTATGTAATGCCCTTCCATTATGCTGCCATCTCGTGGAATCTTGCATACTTTGATCATAAATGGCTCCTCTCCTCTCTGTACCCCATTTCAAAGCCATCTCCAGCCCAGCTCTCTATGCATGACATAAACACAGCTGGAGGTGTCTCGTGAAAATAGAGCGATCATCACTCATTTGTCAGTGGTGACATGGTACTGTTTGGACAGAATGTGTGAGGAGGCATTGGAATCAGCTGGAGAGATGGGGGAAGGAGCAAGGACGAGAAGGGGGAGAGGGGAATAGACTGATGGGAATGGGAATGAGGACTATGGAACTAGGTTGGAGAAATGGGGGAGGGGTGTTGGATGGATGGGGGTAAATAACTCAAAATGATAATCTGAAGTCCAATGCTAGCTCAGTTTTCAACTTTAAATCTGGAGATTGCGAGATTATTGTTAACCAAAGGTGTTAAGAACAATGAAACAAAGAAGTTGAGTCACCGAGCAGTTATGATCACTTTGACAGTCAGAATAAGCTCAAAGTTAAAAATCACACAGCACCAGGTTATAGTCTAACAGGTTTAATTGGAAGCACTAGCTTTCGGAGCGGTCCAGTCCAGTCCAACACCAACATCTCCAAATCAAGAATAAGCTCAAGAGGCTATATGGCTGTTTCCTGTTCTGGCGCATAGTAGTCTTTTCTCATCTTATTGGATTTTTTACACTCTTACACTGCCCCCATTTTTCTGAGTGTTTTTTTTTTATCTCCACCATCAATTTAGAAATGCAATGATACTACTGCGCCCTGTCAATGAGATACCAAGTCAAGAAGAAGCAGAGTCAGGAAATCCTAACATTCATTGTAAAAGTGCAAGCCTGTGACTCAGAGACAGTGAAGGCTGTATAACCTATGTGTCTGTTATCACAATGTGTTTCTGCTTGCTTTCTTTCACTCTCCAGTGTGAGAAATGCTGAGTGACATTTGGCGGAAATCACAATTGTCGAACACGGAAACTAGGGCGATTGTGATGATTAGATTAGATTAGATTACTTACAGTGTGGAAACAGGCCCTTCGGCCCAACAAGACCTGCCAAAGCACAACCCACCCAGACCCATTCCTCTACATTTACCCCTTCACTTAACACTACGGACAATTTAGCATGGCCAACTCACCTAACCTACACTTTTTTGGACTGTCGGAGGAAGCCGGAGCACCCAGAGGAAACCCACGCGTACACAGGGAGAATGTGCAAACTCCGCACAGTCAGTCCCTGAGGCGGGAATTAAACCTGGGTTCTGGATTAGTGGTGCTGGAAGAGCACAGCAGTTCAGGCAGCATCCAAGGAGCTTCGAAATTGACGTTTCGGGCAAAAGCCCTTCATTGGGAATATCTGGCGCTTTGAGGCATCAGTGCTAACCACTGTGCCACCGTGCCACCCACCATTGTGATCTGGCATGTAAGATTTTTATAATGTGCACAAAAATTGATCAGTCTTCTGGGCATAGTTTGGTCCCAATGTGACCTCCATGAGAGGGGCTAATTTCAAATCAGTTGCTAATATTTTCCAATCTAACATGCAGATCAGACAGTGCATGACAGAAAATAAGCCAGCAAATTGACAGAAATAGCTCCAACACAACAATTTTTCTTTAGTCCAGTTCCTTTCCATTTACAACTACCTCTGTTTTTCCTTTTTTAAAAAAAGTAGTCTCACTGATTTCTTTTTGACCCCAAATCCAGGCTGAACAATGATTTAGCAAGAACTCTCCTTAGTTGAGAACTCTCAATATGATTACATGCAGAAACCTCTCTCAAGACTTGCTACTGAAGGTTTGACATCAGAAATATTTCAGAATATCTTGCCTTGAATTCACAAATGTTAAGGGTACGCAGTGAGTTGGTGAGAGATCATGGTGTGTACTCACTGGAATGCTGTTGGAATTTTGAAATTAGAAAGTACAGGTACCTGTCTCCAGGTTGTCACACTCAAGAAAATGTGGAGGGAGAAATCTGAGCCTGGATGGGATCTGACCTGAGGGTGGCACCTATGAAAACACAAGATCTGTACTTCATCAAAGAACTAACCCAGACTCTGCTCGGATCTTGAACTGGAGCTTTGCTGTGTATAAGTGCCTCACTGAAGGACATGGGGCAGAATTTTCCCCTCTCTAAGGCAGTGAGACAAGTGACACAAATTAGTCACACAAGGGTCAAAAATTGTGATTCTCGCGATCAAGTAAACATCTTAAAGCTAAGTTTGCAGATGGTATATCCAGAACCACGTCAGCTGTCAATAAGCCTATATGCACATTTTTGCATCTCGTTAACTGAACAACTCACTGTATTAACATCACACTTAAATTGTCCTCTCCATGACAAGAAACTAGAAGACATGAATATCTGACAACTTAGGTCCTCAGCAACCATTGCAGTTTGCAGAACAGCTGTGCGACTGTCTAGTTTTTCCTTACATGGAATTGTTCCACTTGCACAAGGTGCCTCCATAGTCAAGAGGTGTGCTCTTCCTGGACACTGTGTCCATGAATCTAGGCATCAGCAAAGCAATAGCCTCACCATGCTTGCTCCTGGATCAACTCAGGGATGATTTGAAGAGTACAAGCACACAGTTGAGAGCTCGTGGAGAGTCAGGACTTGTGTGCTATTGGCAGGTCATTTTGTACTTAGGGAGGGAAGGGTACAGATCTCTTCCTTGCCTCAGCTTGTTTCTTTTTGCTTTGAAGGTTTTAAACATAGTGTTAGAGCCCGAAAGACTGTAGTTTAGCCTGCTTGACAGCCTTCTTGTGACCCTGTTTTAGGGTGCAATAGTCAGCTAAGGTATTTCTGCAATAACACACTGAGATCTCTGACTTTCAGTAGTGAAGTCCCTTAACGCTCAGCTCATTTGTGACCATCCAAGCTACTAGGAGATCTCCAAGAGATATCCTGGGAGCTGCCACGATCCCTAATTCCAACTGGAGCACTCAGATGGGCTTGTAACTTTCTAAGGTCTTTAGCCCATACAAGAAAGCCTGCTGGGAGACTAGGAGTTCTGTGTCCACATTTGGCTCAGGAGGTCTGAAAGAAATCTATACACATATTGCAAAAATGCAACAGTGCCCATGCCTCCATCAGGACTATCAGAGAACAGTCTGTAGAGCTTCTGAAGATAAGGTATCCCTCGTCTATCCCAGTTGTCTTTTGCAATATAACCCGGAAAGAATGTGCCACATCTCGAGCCAATCGAGTGGTGGTGGTGCGTAACGTCATGCTTGCACAGGAAATGGGGCATTAAGCCACCACATTGTCACAAATCTTGATAAAGCTCTCCATGACTCTTCCTTCATCTCTATCTCTTCAGAATGACCTGAAACTCTCACCCTCCCTTAATGTTAACTGTTATCCTTGCCATCAGTCTTCAACCCGTGAAAGGCATTTTGCATATCTTTTCAATCTAGACTTGTTCAGATGCTGACCCACCCTCCTCAGCTAGAACTGCTGGAGGCTTTGGGATCACAGACAAATAAACTGGATGGCTCGGTAGTTTCCTGATAAGAAACTTTGTGGGTGCTATCTGACACTCCTCCTCCCATTGTGTGCATGTTCGTCTGCTGACACTCTGTCTCCCTCAGAGGATGGGGTAACGAGAGTGAAGTCGATGTGCCTGGATCCCAGTTTTCTTGCTTTTGATGATAAACACACATAGTTCAAGTGCAGGGATGACCATGAATCTGGTAGCCACTGCTCATTCTGCAAGCTCAGTCTCAGGCATGTAGTGATGACCCACCATTCACTAAGTAGAAAAGACTTTGGCAAAACCTTACATATGCAAATGTAAACACTGCAACAGAACCTCAGGAAATGAAACCATAGTGATGGACCAATGGTAGTTATTAATTCCAAACAGGAACTCTGCATAAGACTGAATGACTCAATGGCATGGAATGAATTAAAATAATTTCTCGAAGTATGCAAAAATGTTTTAA
Source organism: Chiloscyllium plagiosum (assembly GCF_004010195.1). Lineage (NCBI taxonomy): Eukaryota > Metazoa > Chordata > Chondrichthyes > Orectolobiformes > Hemiscylliidae > Chiloscyllium > Chiloscyllium plagiosum. Next base: position 21,388,807 of record NC_057713.1, read on the forward strand.
AATAATTTGCAGTGTTCTTGCCTGCAACATTTTTATCTAAATGGTCTAAATGTGTAATGTTCCAGGGATTATTGGCTATACTCATCAATCTGGGGATTGTGTAAAATACACTCTTGGTCAGCATTTAGATAAACAATAATTCATTCCCGTTTATTTAGATTACCAGTACACCGCACAACATCAAGATTTCAGCAAACTGATGTCATTTAAGATTGAGCCTATTATATAGCTCACGAAAAGGGAGTCGAATTGCTGCAGGTGACAGACATAATAAACAAGATCTGTGACTAGTATTAACCTACATTTACAGCTTTTGGTCTTTGCAATTATGCCAGAAGGAGTTCTGTGAGAAAGACTCTCAGTTTTGTTTTGTCCTGAAGGTGTCCATATACAAAGATTGACAGCTTTGTTTCATTATAGAGATTTATTTTATTTTCCTTTGGTACCAGCTTGACATCAGAAATGAACGCTGGCTGTCTGCTTGTGCTACAACTGTCTGGCCTGACCTTTTGCTCACTGAGACATTTCTGCAGCTGTTCTGTTCAACCTTATCTTCACCTCCAAATGTGATGCCCTAATTCTCCCGTAAACCCATTGCTCACTGCCCATAAATGACCCTCTCTTAAGACTAAAGGTTGCAGATTTGAAAGGTTGTGGTTGATGGCTGTTTTAAACATTCATCATCACGTCTGGTTGAACCACAAAGCAATTCCAGGTGCTGCTCTAGCCTGTTGGAACTGCTTATTGTCCCAAGATCATTCGGGACTGAAGAGATCATGTTTCACTCCTGCACACCAGGGGCATATTGTCACAGAGGCATGAGCTCAAGAACTGGTGAGATCCCAGTCGGAATCATTCCAGCTTGTGCCATCTCAGGCACTTAATGTATTAGCACTGAGTGGCAGGAAACTAGAAGCTCAAACAAACAAAGAGATCTCGGGTGCTTGTCCACAGATCCTGATGGGACATTGTGGGAGAAAAATAAACCTGCCCACTGCTTGTTCACAGAAACCATGGCTGCTCTGAGCTAAACAGAACATACCCATAATACTTCAACTTGACCACAACCAGCTCAGGAACTAAACAGCAAAACAAGACATTACCCAAACATCCTCCAGACTAAGAAATGTACTCCTTAAATGATCTGATAACAGACTTACGACCTCTCAATAGCATCACCGCTCCTGCAGCCCCAAGGGCATCCCCAGTCTCCTCACGTACTGAAGCCCACAAAGCCTACCTTGACTATGTGGCACACAGATACCTGACAGGAATGCACGCCAGGCGAAAGTGAGGACTGCAGATGCTGGAGATTAGAGCCAAGAGTGTGGTACTGGAAAAGCACAGCAGGCCAGGCAGCATCCGAGGAGCAGGAACATTGATGTTTCGGGCAGAAGCCCTTCATCAGGAAATCCTGATGAAAAGAATGCACACCACCTTCCGGACCCACTAAAACCAGGATACTGGACATTAGCACCTGCTCCAGCAGAGGAACAGAACCTCCTGTTACAATTATTACCTGATTGCTACAACTGGACAACTGATGGTTTTCCATTGGATGTCATTTAATTCATATTGTCTTGGAATTAACACTACACAACTGTAACACTATAAAAACTGTCTGTATCTGTAGCTTGGGGAAGAGGATCCTTGAGTTAACTGTGCAGAGTACGCCTTCTGTACCAGTCCTGTCAATTTCTCGACCCCACAACATTGTGAGAAATAAACCAGTATTCGTCAATTTCACAAGATCGGTGTGTGGCCTCTATTTGTAATTGGACAATTCTCTGACAGACATTCAACTTTATTGTTATGGCATAGGTTACAACAGCAGGGAGGTTATGTTGGGCAGCACAAAACTTTGGTTAGGCCACAGCTGGACTACTGTGTGCAGTTCTGGTCACCACTCTATCAAAAGGATGTGACTGCACTAGAACGGGCTGCAGAGGAGATTGAATTGGTTGCATTTTTACTATGAAGAGAGGCTGGATAGTCTTGGATTGCTTTCTTTAGAGCAGAGAAAGCTGAGGGGGACTTGACAGAGGTGCATACATTATGAGGGGCATGGACAGGATAGATAGGAAGCAGCTATTCCCCATTGTTGAAGGGTCAATAATGAGAGGCATAATCTTAAGGGCAGGAGGTTTACAGGGGATTTGAGGAAACATTTATTCACTCAGAGAATGATGTGTGTCTGGAATCTACTGTCGAGGAGGAAATTAGAGGCAGGAAACCGCACAAATTTTAAAAAGTTATGTGGAATGTCGTAACATTCAAAGCTATGAGCCAAGTGTTGGGAAGTAGGATTAGTGCAAATAGGTCAGCACAGACTCAATAACATGTAGTGGTCTTCTGTGCTGTAGGACTTTGAGTCTAAAAGCCTTTTGAAAAGCTAAGGATACTTTGCTCATTGAATCTCCTTTGTCATTTTTCTAGAAACTTTGTCAAAAACTTTCTGTAATTTGGTCAAATGCAATTTCTCAAACCCAGGAAGACCATGTCCAATCAGGTTATTTTGAATGAGGTGTATTTTTATCTTATCCTTTATTATCCATTCCAGACTTTTCCCTCCAACTGATGTAAGGCTAACAGGTCTACAGTTCCCTGTTTTGTCTCTCATTTCCTTCTTAAATAGCGGAGTGACGTTTGCCACATTCCAATCCACAGGAATCATTCCTGAATCTATAGAGTTTTTGGAAGGTAACGACAATTGCATTGAATATCTTTATAGATGTAGGTGATCAGGTCCACATCTATCAATGTTCAGTCCATTAATTTCTCCTGTACAATCTTCTTACTAATGTTAGTTTTCTTCAACTTCTCATTTTCTTCGGCTGTTTGCATCTTTATTGCTGGGAGATTTCTATTATCTTCCTTGTGAAAACAAACACAAAGTAATCATTTCGCTTCTTTGCTATTTTTCTTTTTCCCATTCTCCTTACTCTATCTTTAAAACACCCGCATTAGCTTTAGCTAAACGTTTTTGTGTACCCAGTGAAGTTTTACATTCTGTTTATGCTTTTGCTAGAATGCATTTTCATTTTTCTCTCCCTTTCCTGATCTGTCTCTTGGTCTTCCTTCATTGCATTCTATAAATCTCTCAATCCTCAGAATTATAGCTATTTCAGACAACTTTATAGGCCTTTCCTTTAACCTTATGCAATCCTGAAGTATTTCTCTTTGCCACGGTTGACGAAGCATTTTATTTTTAGCTTTGTCATATAGTTTAGATTAGATTACATAGATTAGATTAGATTACTTACAGTGTGGAAACAGGCCCTTCAGCCCAACAAGTCCACACAACAGGCCCTTCAGCCCAACAAGTCCACACCGACCCGCCGAAGCGCAACCCACCCATACCCTACATTTACCCCCTTTTAACCTAACACTACGGGCAATTTAGCATGGCCAATTCACCTGACCCGCACATCTTTGGACTGTGGGAGGAAACCGGAGCACCCGGAGGAAACCCACGCAGACACGGGGAGAACGTGCAAACTCCACACAGTCAGTTGCCTGAGTCGGGAATTGAACCCGGGTCTCTGGCGCTGTGAGGCAGCAGTGCTAACCACTGTGCTACCGTGTCGCCCACATATAGTTGTTGTAAGTCATGTAATAGTTCTTTAAAGGCTACCTTTGCCTATGTACAGTCATGTCTTTTAGCATATTTCCTCAATCTAGCTCAGGCAAATTGTACCTCGCTTTCATGATTTCCCTTGTCCTCAAATGTAACACTCTTGCTGAAGAATGGACTGCCTCACTTTCAAACTCTATATTATAGTCACTCATTCCTAAAATTTTTTCTTTACAAAACAATTGTTTACTATCCATTTTTTTCATTTTGTGTTACTACGTTTAAAATAGCACATTCTCTAGTTGTCACCTCAACATAATACTCGAGAAAACCATTACGAACACACTATAGAAACTAAACCTTCACAGCTTTAGTGCTCACTTGGCTGACTGAGTATACATGCAGATTGAGTCACCTATTATAACTGTGTTGCCCATGCTACAAAGTTCCCTCATTTCCTGATTAATACCATGCTCCACACTAGCATTGCTACTTGGTGGTCGATAAATAACTCCAATCAACGTTTGTTGTCCCTGGTTGTTTCTTAGCTCCAAAGTAACAAATGACATCCTATGTAACTATGACAAAGGCCAAATATTCTTTTTGTTCTGCTCAACCTATCTGTAGTCTTTGACACGTTTCAAAGGCAGCATCTTGCTCCAATAACTCTGCACTAAGGCCAGCTAGATGCACTTGTCCAGTTCACAGCTGCCAGTGGTTAGCATTGCTGCCTCACAGTGCCAAGGACCTGGGTTCAATTCCAGCCTTGGGCGACTGCCTGTGTGGAGTTTGCACATTCTCCCTGTGTTTGCATGGGTTTCCTCCAGATGCTCCAGTTTCTCCCCACAATCCAAAGCTGTGAAGCGTAGGTAATTTGGCCATGATAAATTGCCCATAGTGTTCAGGGATGTATAGGTTAGGTGCATTAGTCAGGGGAAATAGGGTAAGGGAAAGGGTCTGGGTGGGTTACGCTCAGAGGGTCAGTGTGAACTTGTTGGGTCGAATGGCCTGTTTCCACACTGTAGGGATTCTATAAATTTTCACTGATCTAATTCCAAAAAGAGAATAGCTCCTCTTGCCATTCCTGCACTCATCCGATGATGTCAGTGGTCTATTCCTTTATTGCATGCTGTCGCTCACTGAGATTATACGCAAAGATTTCATAGGCACACTGATGATATCCAGCTCTATCTTACTATTACTCCTTCTCAATTTAATGTACTGCCTTTCAATGATCAGACTGCTATCTGACATCTTGCATTTGATGAGCAGACATTTACTCCACTTAAACAGGACGTATCGCTGGACGTCGGAGTGCATCCGGGAAAATTAACAAACAGTGAAATTCACAACTAATCTTGGAGGAACTATCAGGTGAAGTTCACAGCACAGATTCAGGTAAGTTAATTGTTGTTTTAAGTCTGTCCAAGAGAAAGGCTGCAGTAGTGAGTATAGTGGATTATTTCTTGATTATATGTTTTTGGAGCTAAGTCTCTTGAT
>NC_057713.1:21395477-21396903 GCF_004010195.1 Chiloscyllium plagiosum
AGAGATCAATCTGAGATGGGTACAGCTGAGAACAGAAGTGAGTCAAACAGTCAGGGCAGGCAGGGACAAGGTAGGACTAATAAATTAAACTGTATTTATTTCAATGCAAGGGGCCTAACAGGGAAGGCAGATGAACTCAGGGCATGTTTAGGAACATGGGACTGGGATATCATAGCAATTACGGAAACATGGCTCAGGGGTGGGCAGGACTGGCAACTTAATGTTCCAGGATACAAATGCTACAGGAAGGATAGAAAGGGAGGCAAGAGAGGAGGGGGAGTGGCATTTTTGATAAGGGATAGCATTACAGCTGTGCTGAGGGAGGATATTCCTGGAAATAAATCCAGGGAAGTTATTTGGGTGGAACTGAGAAATAAGGAAGGGATGATCACCTTTTTAGGATTGTATTATAGACCCCATAATAGTCAGAGGGAAATTGAGAAACAAACTTGTAAAGAGATCTCAGCTATCTGTAAGATTAATAAGGTAGTTATGATAGGGGATTTTAACTTTCCAAACATTGACTGGGACTGCCATAGTGTTAAAGGTTTAGATGGAGAGGATTTTCTTATGTGTGTACAAGACAATTTTCTGATTCAGTATGTGGATGTACCTACTAGAGAAGGTGCAAAACTTGACCTACTCTTGGGAAATAATGCAGGGCAGGTGACTGAGGTGTCAGTGGGGGAATACTTTGGGGCCAGCGACCATAATTCTATTCATTTTTAAAATAGTGATGGAAAAGGATAGACCAGGATCTAAAAGTTGAAGTTCTAAATTGGAGAAAGGCCAATTTTGATGGTATTAGGCAAAAACTTTCGAAAGCTGATTGGAGGCAGATGTTCGCAGGTAAAGAGACGGCTGGAAAATGGGAAGCCTTCAGAAATGAGATAACAAGAATCCAGAGAAAGTATATTTCTGTCAGGGTCAAAGGAAAGGCTGGTAGGTATAGGGAATGCTGGATGACTAAAAAAATTGAGGGTTTGGTTAAGAAAAAGAAGGAAGCATATGTCAGGTATAGACAGGATAGATCAAGTGAATCCTCAGAGTATAAAGAAAGTAGGAGTATACTTAAGAGGGAAATCAGGAGGGCAAAACGGGGACATGAGATAACTTTGCCAAATAGAATTAAGGAGAATTCAAAGGGTTTTTACAAATAAATTAAGGACAAAAGGGTAACTAGGGAGAGAATAGGGCCCCTCAAAGATCACCAAGGCGGCCTTTGTGTGGAGCCACAGAAAATGGGGGAGATACTAAATGAATATTTTGCATCAGTATTTACTGTGGAAAAGGATATGGAAGATATAGACTGTAGGGAAATAGATGGTGACATCTTGCAAAATGACCAGATTACAGAGGAGGAAGTGCTGGATGCATTGAAACGATTAAAGGCGGATAAATCCCCAGGACCTGATCAGATGTACCC
>NC_057713.1:21397808-21484123 GCF_004010195.1 Chiloscyllium plagiosum
CTTGGGGTCGGGGAGTCCAGAACTAGAGGGCATAGGTTTAGGGTGAGAGGGGAAAGATATAAAAGAGACCTAAGGGGCAACTTTTTCAGGCAGAGGGTGGTACGTGTACGGAATGAGCTGCCAGAGGAAGTGGTGGAGGCTAGTACAATTGCAACATTTAAGAGGCATTTGGATGGGTATATGAATAGGAAGGGTTTGGAGGGATATGGGCTGGGTGTTGGCAGGTGGGACTAGATTGGGTTGGGATATCTGGTCGGCATGGACGGGTTGGACCGAAGGGTCTGTTTCCATGCTGTACATCTCTATGACTCTATAGGGAAAACCAAATTCTCTGTTTCCATTCCTTGCTTTAAAGCTGAATCAGTCTCTTCCCAAACTTAGTTTCTTATTTGACCATGAGATGAGGCTTCTGACCACATACCAATATCATCAGTAAGACTGACTACCTGTGACACTGACTGACCCCACTCCTCTTTCAGCTGTTGAAATTTCATCCATGGCTTTATCACTGAGACTCTAAGTCACTGACCTCCCTCATTCAAATTCTCTGTAAATGTAAGATAATGCAAAGCTCTGTTCTACCATCCTTAATTGCACATAACCTCACCTGTAACAATTCCATCAATTAATGCTATATTCTCTGTCGGTTCTGTATTGGAGAGTGCCTCAATTTTAGATGAGATGTTTTTGTTTGCAAAACCCTTTTGTGGCCTCTCACCATCCCTGAAATCAGTTCCAGCCCACACCCCTTCAGTACATCTATGCTCCTCCAAATCTGGCCTTGATTCCCAGTTTGAATTGATCCACATTAGTGGCTGTGCCTTTTGTTGCCCGCACCCCAAGCTTTAGAATATCCTTGCTGCACATCTCTGCATCTCCCTTGTATCTGATAGCAAGGTGAGAGCTCACATCCAACACATTTTGCAGTTGTCCAAGAAGACTCACCACTCGGTTTTCAAATGCAATTAGGAGTCAGTAATAAATTCTGGCATTGCCTGCAAGACCTTTCACCAAAAAACAATGAAACCTTTCAGTGCCTTTCAATTTTACCCACTGATTTGCTGATTCACCAGTCATAGTATTTAGATCTGTGCTCATCGTTGACTTTAAATTATCTTTTCTTTCATGTACATTATCCATTACTCTTAAGACATTAACAATCTGTATTTTGTTTTGCAATTGAAATGAAATCTGATCTACGGGACTTCCATCATGATTTAGAATAGCAGGTAATGCATCATGCTTTTTGTTTCTGTCTTCCCTTTCATTCAACATTCAAACATATTGGAAGTAATTTGCTGAAAATGATATAGCATTCAGAACACAATCGTTCTAATGATGTGTGAAAAGTTAAAATCACCTGTTTGGAGTTATAATCTAATGTTCTTGAAATGTATTACAGTACTTGATGATGATTGTTGATAAAAGATTCACATTGTCTGGACACTTGAAGAGAATGATTGATAATCGCGCACAAATCTTTTTCCACCTTTGAGAATGGACAGGTGTTACCATAGCAACACTCGCCTTACTTCTCTGCAGCATCAAGAAATGTCAAAAGTATAAAGCATAACTCGAGATTGCTGTGCAATAAATCCACACAAAAATCTTACACAATCCAAAATAAACTTCAATCTTTCTTTTAGCAAAGAAATGCCTTGACTTAAGGAACAGGTTACCTAACCCTCATACTTTACCATGTGTCAAATTATGAATATAGATATTGCACTTCAACATTCCATAATTATATACAATATACTATCATTAATTCAAGTGCCTACCAAATTATGTTTTTAATACTTTCTTCATTCACAGAATAATGCCATTGGGTGGATCCGCTGCACAGTAACCCTGAGTTCCTCTTAATATATTTGACATTTCATGATGGATGATGCCAAGACCAGTATTTATTGCCCATTGCTAATTAGCCTTCAAAAGGTGGTGATGAGCTGTCTTCTTAATCCGCTACAATTTTGACAACAGTGAAGCGAGGCATTTCAGAGGGCATACAAGACTCAACCAGTTTGCTGTTGGTCTGGAGTCACATAAAGGTCAGATTGGGTAGGAACAGCAATTTAACTGAGCAAGTAATTGAGAATGCAATTTGAATTTTGGCCTTTACTGCTGGGGACTTGGAGTTTCAAAACAGGGAAGCAGTGAGACATTGGTGAGGCAACAATGTTGGCAGACATTGGTGAGGCCACACCTGGTACTGTGCAAAGTTTTGGTTCCTGCATTTGAAAAAGGATACACTGGTATCGGAGACAGTTCAAAAGAGATTCAGTGCACTTAATCCTGGGAGGAAGGGATTGATTTATCAAGGTTGGCTCAATACATTACCCCTTTATTCATCAGAGTTCAGAAGAATGAGAAGTGATCTTATTGAAACATAGTGAAACTCCTAAGGGTGCCAAACAGGGTAGATGTTGAGAAGATGTTTCCACAGTGGGGAAATCTTGAACAAGTGAAGACAGTGACAAAATAAGGGGACATTTATTTAAAAGATATAAAGGAACTTATTTGCCAAGATGGTAGTGAATGTCTGTAATTCTCTGGTGTGGAGGCTAGATCACTAAATGTACTTAAAGAGGAGCTGGATAGATTTGGAAAATAAAGGTAAGGTCATCATAGTCCTGTCGGACTGTAGGGCGACACTCTCACTAGACTGCTAGTGAGGTGAGGTGTGAGGTCAAGAAGCTGACACCTTCATGGTAACCTTCGCCAGTTTGGGAAAGGTGCACTTGGTGTCCAGCTACATTGCAAACCAGTAATCTAGTCAATTGAGCTAAGCTTAGGTAATCTTTGTAATCTTTCATCTAGTCAACTGAACTGGTACAAAGGAGGTAGCCAGGGACAGATGAGCCATAATCTTGTTGAATAGCAGGCTGAATGGACAACTCCTGCTTCCATTCTTATGTTCTTACATTTCAAAGGACATTAGTAAAACCTTCTTTTTATTAACAATCTGGTATAATTTTATGATTGACAGAAAGTGAGGACTGCAGATTCTGGAGATCAGAGTCAAAAAGTGTAGTCCTGGAAAAGCACAACCCGTCAGGCATCAGCCGAGGAGCAGGAGAGTCGATGTTTTGAGCATAAGCTCTTCATCAGGAATGTATGGAGGGTGGAGCAGATAGGTGGGAAGGAAGACGGACAGGGAGGACAATCCAAGAGGACAGTGCCAAGTTGAAGGGTTGGATATTGCATAATGTGGGGGGAGGGGATCTGAGGAAACTGGTGAAATCAACATTGATCCCATATGGTTGGAGGGTCCCAAGGCAGAAGGTGAGGCATTGTTCCTCCAGGTGTCAGGTGGCTAGAGTTTGGCTGTGGGATCTTTGCCCTCCAACCCCACCTCTACAATTGCAACAAGGACACAAGCCCCCCCCGGTCCTCAACTTCTACCCCACCAACCTCTGGATATAAAGCATCATCCTCTGCCATTTCCAGCATTTATGTTTCCCTCCCTGCCCTATGTGAGTTCTGCAAAGACCATTCCATCCGCAACTCCCTTGTTAAATCCACACCCCTTAGCAACCCACACTCCCAGTACCTTCACTTGTCACTGCAAGAGGTGCAAAACCAGCACCCACACATCTCCCCTCACCTCCATCCAAGGCCCCAAAAGATCCTTCCACATCCGGCAGAGATTTTCTTTCACCTTTACACACGGCATCCATTGTGTCTGTTGCTCTCCTTGACATTGGGGAGACAGGGCACCAACTTTAGAACTTTTCAGAGAACATCTCTGGGACACACGAACTAAACAACCCCATCACCCTGTGGCCGAACACTTCAACTCCCCCTCCTACTCCTCCAAGGACATGTAAGTCTTGGGCTTCCTCCATTGCCAAACTCTAACCATCTATCACATTCCCAGCGACCTTCTTCCCAGAGCCACCCCTCACCCATTTATCTCTCAGCCCCCTTCGGACTCACCCACATTTGTTATGCTTGAAATATCGACTCTCCTGCTCCTCAGATGCTACTTGACCGCTGTGCTTTTCCAGCATGACGCCTTTTGACACTGAGTTTTATGATAATCCCTAGTAATATTTCCCTTTTGATTCCAGTTGTGATTTGAAATCAAGTCATTTGTCCAGGCCTCCAGATTAACAGTTAACTGAGAAAATATTAATCCTCATGTCCATTCAAATACTTTTTATGTGGAAAACACAATAATACAAATTTTAAATATGTATTTGCATACAACCTTAGATAAATATGAATAAAGGAAGATTGAATGTTTCTTCATGGAGGATTTCAATATGCTGAATTAATACAGGTAGGAATAATTTGAAATAATCTTTGATGCAAATCTGCAGCAGTGTTAAAATATAAATGAAGCTACAAATGTATAATTTGTTAAAAGCTTACAATGTGACTCCCATTTCATCATAATCAATGTGTACCATGTGCATTAATAAGAAGCAGTGAGATTAATGCTCACAGAATGTGTTCCAATTAATGATTAAATCGATGCACACTTCCACAGATAATGTACAGAAGTTTTCTTGCTGGGTAACTGGATATTGCATTATCTCTTAAACAAGATTAGGCCAAAATGAAAATTACTTTGAATTTAAAAGTCATTATAAAGATTCATATCTTTGAGTAAGTATAAATTACACCTACTTCATGTCAAAGAAATGCTTATTTCCTGAACTTCCCGACAGAAGTTGCGTACATGAAGCTATAGAATGTTAATGACTACATGAAGCAATGATAAGTTTGTTGGAAAATACCAAACAGTTCCTGCAGATTGGAGGGTGCCAAATGTCACCTCACTATTGAAAAAAAAGAGGAAAAGAAAAAGCAAAGAATTGCAGACCAATTAACCTAACATTATTCGTGGGAAAAATGCTAGAGTCCTTTATGAAACTCATGATAACAGAATATTTGGAAAGCATTAGTGTGACTGGAAAAAGTTAGCATTATGATAGAAAAAAATCATGCTTAACAAATAAAACTATGGGAATTCTTTGTTGATATAACTAGCAGAATAAATAAGGCAGAGCCAGTGAATGTGATGTATTTGAATTTCAAGAGGCTTGTGATAAGGTCCCACACAACAGATTAGTGGGCAAAATTAAAGCATATGGAATTGGGAATAATATATTGGTAGGCAATGCCATTGAGAGACAGGAAAGAGACCAGGCAGTGACCAGTGGTGTACCACAAAGCTCAGGACTTCAGCTCCTGCTTCTTTCAAATTACACAAATAACCTGGATGAGGAAAGCAAATCCATATTTTCCAAGTTTGCTTGCGATACAAAACTGGGTAGTATTGAGAATTGTGAGGTGGACGCATGGAGGCTTGAAAGTGATGTAAATAAGTTGAGTAAGCTGGCAAACATGTAGCAGATGCAGTTCACAATCCCGAATTGTGAAGTTATACATGTTGGTGTGAAATGAAGAATATTATTTAAATGGTGATATATTAATAAGTTTGGATGGACAAAGGGATCTGGGTGTCCTTGGAAACCAGCCAATGAACATGGTCAGGCAAGTACTGCCACCCAAATTAGATATATAAAATAAGCACAGTGGCTCAGTGGTTAGCACTGCTGCCTCACAGCACCAGGGTCCCTGGTTCGGTTCCAGCCTCGGGTGACTGTCTGCGTGGAGTTTGCACATTCTCTCCGTGTCTGCGTGGGTTTCCTCCGGGTACTCCGGTTTCCCCCCACAGTCAAAAGATGTGCAGGTTAGGTGAATTGGCCATGCTAAATTGCCCATAGTGCTAGGTGCATTAGTCAGAGGGAAATGGGTCTGGGTGGGTTATTCTTCGGAGGGTCGGTGTGGCCTGGTTAGGCTGAAGGGCCTGTTTCCACACTGTAGGGAATCTAATCTAATCATAAATGGTATATTTGTTTCATTGCAAGAGGATTTGAGTTCAGAAGCTGGGGTGTATTATTGCAGTTAAACAGGACCATGGTGAGATGACATCCAGAGCATTGCATGCAGCTTTGTCTCCTTTACCTTGTAAGAGGAGGAGTGCAGTGGTGGTTCACTAGGATGATACCAGGGATAGCAGAACTGTTATATGAGGAGAGATTGGTTTGACTGGGCTTGTACTCACAAGAGTTAGGAAGAGTGAGAGAGGAACAGATGGAAACATATAAAATGCTCACAGGGCCAGATAGACTAGAAGCAGGGATGGTCTTTTCCTGGTTGGCGAATCAAACGTTACTCCTAGTTTCTCTGTCTCTGGGTAATGGGTGCATGAAGTTCAAAACTGCCTACTTTTAAAAGCTATTTTTTTAAGAAAAAATATCAACTTGGTCAACTCAATTGTAGAAATCACTGGAAAAAAAGGGACAAGGAAAAGCTATTAAGGCTCAACACTCTGCACTCAACACTTTTCAAGAGATTGATTTCATCTAGCTGTGACTTCTCAGTATATCCCTTCTCTCTCAAGTTATTCACTTCCATTCTCAATTACCACATTTTTGACTTAAAGTCTGAGAACTTTCTTTTAAAACCATATAAAATAATTAAACAGGATCAGCTTGACCCATTCACTTCTTGATTCTGTAAACCTCTTTGGATAATTGCCACAGATGCGGAAAAAAACTTGAACTAAAGCACCCGATGACGTTATATTATGTTGATAAATAGAAAACTTTCAGAAAGTGAGAAGAGGAGATTGCCATTTAACGTTAATGTTGTGCAAATCCCATGTCAATACTTCCCATTCAGAGCATACCGTGGATTATCTAAGTGAGATTGGTAACTTTAGCATTGTATTATTATCTCCTTCACTGTTCTTTGACATAGAAAACACAAATTTAATAGTACAGTAAAAGGCCATTTGACCCATTTGTCATGGTCACTTCAGCATCATTTATCTCAATAAAATTAATCGGACCCCGTCAATGGAATGTTCTCTTTTTTCATTTATTTATGTTCCTCACATCTCCTTCATCCATCACTTTTTCTGACAAGGGATTAGAAACATAGATAAGAGGAGCAGGAGTAAGTCCCCTTGGCCCTTGGAGTCTTCTTCACCATTAACTTTGATCATAGATAATTATCCAATTCAGGCCTTGTTCCCATTTTTGCCCCATACCTTTGATTCATTTAATCCTAAGAACTACATATATCTCCTTCTTGAAAACATGCCATATTTAGCCTCAACTCCTTGCTGTGGTAAAAATTTCTACAGGCTTCTTACTCTCTGGATGAAGACATTTCTCCTCTTCTTAGTCCAAAAGGCCTACCTATGTCCTTAGACGTTGAGCCCTGATGCTGGACTCCCCAGTCATTAGGATCATGCATCTTCTGTTTGCACGGTCTTGTCCTATGAGAGTTTTATAGGTTTTATGAGATCCTTCTTCATTCTTCAACACTCTGGAGAATGCAGAGTCATAGCCAATCCAGTCTCTCTTCATATGTCAATACTGCCAACCCAGGAATCAGTCTGGCAAAAGACTCATTGCACTATCTCCATTGTAAGACTCTTCTTCCGATAAGGAGACCAAAACTACACACTATACTCCAGTAGTGGTCTCACAAAGACCTTTCTATTATTGCTACCATAGTTGTTAACCCCACAGTCATTCACATCTTTGATGATCTGCCATGCATTGGCCCACTCAGCCAGCTTATCTAAATCACACATCTTTGCATCCTTCCTATGGTTCACCCTCTCACCCAGCTTTGTGCTGCAAATGTGTGGATATTACATTTAGTTTTCTCACCTAAATCATTAACATATATATTGCGAATAGTTGGGGTCTAATCACCGATCCCGAGTTTTGTCAGTGATTTTTCAGCTGCTATACTCCATTCACAACCTTTCCTTTCAAAGCTGGAAGGAATCATGATGTAGAAGTGCCGGTGTTGAACTGGGGTGGACAAATTTAAAAATCACACAATACCAGATTATAGTCCTGGATAATGAGCTGGTGTAGTGTGATTTTTAACTTTGGAAAGAATCAAAACAACCTCGTCCATGCCAAGGCATTAGTTATCTTCTGAATGATCAAATATTGCAAACAAATTAGCTATTTACTTGGCTACTCTTTGAATCAACTAACCATTCTGTACTTAAATTGTTAAATTTTCATTTCTGGGTGATGTGATTGCTGACTGCTCATATTATTGAGGACTGTTTCTGTTTCTTGTATTCCCTATACATGTTAATTGGAAGGCTGACCAATGATCCAGCCACAGCAAGGGTTATCGTCACTGTTGCTATGGTACATTGAAGCCACAGAATAGATGCTCCAGCAAGCCATGCCTAACAATTACCATCAAGCACCACATGAAGGGATCAGCTGATGGTTTCCTTAGGTTACGCAGAACATACAGAAGGCCCAGTGTCTATCATCCTCAATACCATTTTCTCCAAATGAGCAAGCTGCAGTGTCATCATGGGCTGAGACACTGTCTGAAAACCATGCCAACTACTGCACGGGGACCTGTGACATGAAGGAGTGGATGGCCGTCCTGTCTTGGTCACCATTAAGGTGATAGCTGTGCCAAACTTTTATGCAGATGGTTAGGTCCAAGGAGCCACTGGGGATCTTTGTGGGTATTTCTCAAACCTCAATCGACAACTGCATTAAAGCTGTTACTGATGCATTTTGAACTGGATCACACTGCTTCACCTCATTTCCAGTGACGAGGTCAGTGTGCAGCCCAGGCAGTAGGCTTGGACAACAAAGCTGGCTTCCCACTGGTGCAGGGCACTGTAGGGTATCAAGAGCACCACATCACAATACAGCTGAGCTCAGCAATAGAAAATGCTGTCATTCCTTCGATGTGCGAGACATCTGTTACTATTGGTACCAAATCCTAGAGGTCTCTGTCAGGTACCTTGGCAGCTGCCATGATGTTATAGAGTCATACAGTATGGAAACAGAACTTTCGATCCAACCAGTCCATGCTGTTCATAATCCCAAACTAAACCAGTCCCACCTGCCTGCTTTTCCTATTCCTGCATATTCCTGTTTCATTACAAGGACTGAATGCCTGACAATGGTGGTTACTGGGAGACAAGGACTACCCTTTGTGCCCATGACTGATGATTCCATTATACAAAACCCTCACTGAGGCCTAGCAGAGATACACAGATGACCATTATTCAACCAGAATCAAAATAGATCTGCTGAAGGTGAGGTTCTAATGCTTGGATCAGTGTTGGGAAGTCTTGCACTAATTGTCTAGACAGAGTGTATCAGATAATCCTTTCATGCTGTGCTCTTTATTATTGGAGTAAGCAATGAAGGAATGCAATGGACTCTGAATAGCTGGGAGAGAAACGGCAGTTTTCTGATAAAGTGCATGAGGATGTTTAGTGTCATGATTTCCATCTCAGGCGTTCCTCCCTCCCCTTCCTCGACCTTTCTATTTCCATCTCAGGCGAAGCAATGAAGGAATGCAATGGACTCTGAATAGCTGGGAGAGAAACGGCAGTTTTCTGATAAAGTGCATGAGGATGTTTAGTGTCGTGATAGAGTGCCAGAACATCTAGCACAACAAGCCGGACAGGACTTGCTGAACAGCTGATTACAGTAGACTGGAACTGGGTGCAGTGATCACTCATTGACAATAAATTTGCCATTGATTAAAAGGCAAGCAGGTCTTTTAATGTCCTAAAAGGCAAATGCAGCTTCTGGTTGTGGTTTATTCAGGGCTCTGGCTATTGCTGAATAAAAGTGACTGGTCTCAACTGTTGATGTCATTCTCGTACCTGTTGGTCCCACAGAGAATAATGAGAAGCTGGTAGGTCACACATTGCGAATTAGCGAATGACCAGCACTCCCTCAGACAGGATTCTGAGTTGAGATCAGTCTAAGGTTTGGGTAAGCAGCGTTGCTTGTTTGTTGAATAACAATAGATTTGTGAATATACACTTGTATTTGCAACAAAGTGTCAGCTGTTCCACCTATTTTCCCGCAAAATATTCATTTGTGATTCCGCTCCCACTACATGCATGGTGATTTGAATTGAATTAGTTTTATTGTCACATGTACTCAAACGAGTACAGTGAAAGGTTTACAGTCACTGCATTACAGTGCCATCTTAGGTTCTAAGGTGCCTAAGTACAGATACTTAAGGTTAAATTCTTAGGAACAAAAAAAATTTAGAAAAGTAAAGAAATACATAGTTCAGGAATAAGTTAGTTTACAGGAATAAATTAGAAAAATAAAGAAGTAATAAGTTCATTATATTAATCCTTCTGACTCCAATCTCCAGCATCTGCAGTACCCACTTTCGCCATGCCCCACGGGAGACCTACCTCCACCACGAAGGGTAGCTCTGAAGTAGCTATATTTGGTCTACTGCACAGAACATAGAACATAGAACATAGAAGAATACAGTGCAGTACAGGCCTTTTGGCCCTCGATGTTGCGCCGATCCAAGCCCACCTAACCTACACTAGCCCACTATCCTCCATATGCCTATCCAATGCCCGCTTAAATGCCCATAAAGAGGGAGAGTCCACCACTGCTACTGGCAGGGCATTCCATGAACTCACGACTCGCTGAGTAAAGAACCTACCCCTAACATCTGTCCTATACCTACCACCCCTTAATTTAAAGCTATGCCCCCTCGTAATAGCTGACTCCATATGTGGAAACTCCATACAGCTGGGCTTTAAAAATGGTACTGACTCTAGGAGTCCCAGGAGGTTCCTGCAGTGACAAGTACTTCCAGCTGTGATGAGAGGGTACTTCAGAGGTGTGATACATGGCTAATCAGATGAGCTTTGGAAAATAGCACAAGCAATCTTGCTAGAGACTGTCTTAATTGATTATTCATAAAAAATGGGCCTTGTAAGATTAATTAGTGTTTGACATTGACCAAAGAACTGATACGTATGGATGGTGTCTATGATCTGACAGGCTGATCCAGGAATTAAATGCAAGGGTATGTCCTGTGGCTAGGCCACAGAAATCCAGGTTTGACATTGATAGATGGGGCTTGAATGGGGCAGACTAGTGGAAATGAACATTTTTGCATGATTGAATCTTCTACTGACACGCAGGGTTGGCAGATGGGACAGGGAGGAGTGACAAATCTCCTTGCAAAAGGCAAGCCATTGCATTACTGATGCAATATTTCAGTTTCAATGGAAGATACAATTTTGGACACGGGCTAATTTTTGCAAAGTAAATGCTCGTGAACAACAGGTTTTGTGATACTAATAACATCAAGTGACATGGGGATAGTGCAAGATAATGGTGCTGAAGTAGATGATCAGCCTGGGTCCAGAATGGCAGAACAAGCTTGAGAGGCTGAATGGTCTTCTTACTCTTGTTCCTACAATTGTCATAGAACATAGAACACGACAGCACAGAACAGGCCCTTCAGCCCATGATGTTATGCCGACCATTGATCCTCATGTATGCACCCTCAAATTTCTGTGACCATATGCATGTCCAGCAATCTCTTAAATGGCCCCGATGACCTTGCTTCCACAACTGCTGCTGGCAACGCATTCCTTGCGTTGTCAAAAATGGATCATATGTTTTATACATTTCCAGAATTGTACAACTCATCTACAACAAAACAAATCCTGAAAGTGCTGGAAAAGCTCAGCAGGTCTGGCAGCATCTGTGAACAAAAATCACAGTTCACATTTCCGGTTGAGTGAGCCTTCCTCAGAACTGATTCTCTCCTCAGCTGCTGCCAGATCTATTGAGCTTTTCCAGCAATTTCTGTTTTCATTTCTGATTTACAGCACCTGCAGTGCTTTTGGTTGTTATGTTGTACAACTCATCTGTTGATCTATAACTGATGACAAGTTGAGTCAGCACAGAAGAGGCATTTTGAATATAGAATTGTACAGTGAAGACTGTTTTGATTTGGTAAACAGGTCAGATTCATTCTGAGCTGAAAATGTGTTGCTGGAAAAGCGCAGCAGGTCAGGCAGCATCCAGGGAACAGGAGAATCGATGTTTCGGGCATAAGCCCTTCTTCAGGAATGAGGAAAGTTTGTCCCCATTCCTGAAGAAGGGCTTATGCCCGAAACGTCGATTCGCCTGTTCCCTGGATGCTGCCTGACCTGCTGCGCTTTTCCAGCAACACATTTTCAGCTCTGATCTCCAGCATCTGCAGTCCTCACTTTCTCCTCAGATTCATTCTGAATTTGACAATCTCTATCATTATTTGGAAAAGTTTTCAGACTACAATATATGATGCAACAACTGTCGCTTGTGATGTTAACCTTACAGTTTTACTGTCACCTGTACAAATGCTCATTCTGTTTATAAACACAATCTATTCAATATAATGAATTTCCAAGCTGTCAATGAAAATTATTGCCTTCAGGCTTCAGAAGACTAATGGGGTCTTATTGCGGCCAAAGCTGAAGTCAGGGGCTATTACTATATACTTGAGATAACAGAAAGAACAATTTGGCTCGGATCTCAGTGAAGAAAATATCTAGTGACTCTGATATCCATGAGCTATACAAAGTGGCAGAAAACAAAAGGACGGTGGGAACAAGATCCATGACTTGGTTGGGAAAAGAATAGTGAAGCTCTCATTTAGTTTGATTGGTGTATAGAAAGATCTAAATATCCTCGCCTCAATAAAGAAGGATCATGACTTTAATATATTTTAAAAAACACGTTATCCTTTGATGTGTAATGTTTGCTTTTGTGGCAATTATCTTGAACAATTCAACTGGTTACTCAATTTTGTGCTGCTGTAAAATGGAATCAAACAGTAGGTGAGTGTGAATACATATCTGCAGACTGTTTTATCATGCATGTTAAAAATAGCAATGACAGGAATACAGAGGGCATCAGCCATTCAGGTAAATATAAAATATTGAAAATCTTGTAATAAGTTCATCAAGTGGTTCAGATGATATCTTAAGTCACAGTCAACTCAGAGTCAATCTTCGGTTCAGACATTCCCTCAGGACTAAGGAGAATTTGCTTCCACTTGATTTCAATAGGTGTTGAGATGGTTGTTGAGTTCATAATCTGCAGACTCGGCTGAATGTGGTGTTGAATGGTCTGCAAAGCAGTTTGGAGATTTATGCTCTCTCTTTGTTGTCTTAACTTTGAGTGCCTTCAGACACACACAGAGGCAATGTGTTTCGTCCCTTCTCAAATGAAGTTTTCAGACTTATGGTGAGGTGGCGATGATTGACATCTTCACAGATATTTGAGGGTATTGCTGAAGAACTTCCAATGCCCTCCTTTAACTACATGTGGAGTAATACAATTGCTTTTGGTGGCTTGCGTTAGGACTATGAAGGACCATGTTGAATACAGCTATCAATTGTCATTCCAATCAATTGTATTGACTTCTCAAAATTGCAATGAACAATTATTTTAAAAACACAATTATTTGCTCAATGAGTTAAGAACAAGAATATGCCGAGAATAGGCTTTACTCAAGAATTAATCCATAAATAGTTGGCTGTAATTATTTAGAATCAGTGATATTAATATGTAAATAACACACTGTGGATCTATTGAAATTGTAAAAGGTTGAACCTGAAATCAGATACAAGACGTACAAGTTATATAACACCGAGTGCACTCCATTAATTAACATTTGTTATTTAGAACACACAACATAGAACATGGAACTGTACAGCAAAGTATGGGCCCTTTGGCCCAAGATGTTTTGCTGAGCATTTATCTTAATCTAAGATTAACCTAACCTACACACCCCTCAATTTACTGCCATCCATGTGCTTGTTCAGCAGTCGCTAAATGTACCTCATGTATCTGACTTTACTATCACCGCTGGCAGTGCATTCCACACACCCACCATTCTCTGCGTAAAGAACCTACCACTGACATCTCCTCAATACCATCCTCCAATCAGCTTTAAATGATGACCCCTTGTGACGGAGACTTCTACCCTGGGGAAAAGTCTCTGGCTATCTACTCTATCTATGCCTTTCATGATCTTGTATGCCTCTATCAAGTCAGCTCGCATCCTTCTTCCCTCCAATGTGAAAAGCCCGAGCTCACTCAACCTCTCTTCATTAGACAAGCCCTCAAATCCAGGCAGCATCCTGGTAAATCTCCTCTGACCCTATCTGAAGCATCTATATCCTTCCTGTAGTGAGGCAAACAGGACTGGACACAACATTGCAAGTGTGGTCTAACCAGGATTTTATAGAGCTGCAGCAAAACCTTGTAGCTCTTAAATTCAAATCCCTGTTAATGAAAGCCAAAACACCATATGCATTCTTAACAACCCTATCAACTTGGCTGGCACCTTTGAGGGATTTATGTACGTGGACTCCAAGATCTCGCTGTTCCTCCACACTGCCAAGAATCCTGCCTTTAACCCTGTATTCAGCATTCAAATTCGAACTTCCAAAATGAACCATATCGCATTTATCCAGATTGAACTCCATCGGCCACTTCTCAACCCAACTCTGGATCCTGTCAATGTCTTGTTCTAGCCTTCAACTGGCCTCGATACTACCTACAACACCACCGACATTTGTGTCATCGGCAGACTTACTAAGCCAGCCTTCTACTTCTTCATTCAAAAATTCATAAAAACTACAAAGAGCAAAGGCCCAAGAACAGATCCTTGCAGGACACCATTGATCATTGACCTCCAGAGGAATACTTTCCATCCATTACCACTCGCTGTCTTCTTTCGGCCAGCCAATTCAAAACTTCCCTGTATCCCATACCTCCTAACTTTCTGAATGAGCCTACCATTGGGAACCTTATCAAATGCATTACTGAAATCCATATACACCACATCCACTACTCGACCTTCATCAACTTGTCTTGTCACATCCTCAAAGAACTCAATAAGGCTTGTGAGGCATGACCTGCCCCTCAGAAAGCCATGCTGACTATCTTTAATCAAACATCGGCCTATCGACATATTGAGTCAGGAATCCTTCCTGGACACACCTGACAAAATCGGCTCTATCAAGACAATCTGCACTAAGCAGGTTCCAATCAATGTTGGGAAAGTTGAAGTCACCCGGAACAACAACTCTGTTACATCTGCACCTTTCCAAGATCTGCTGTCCAATCTATTCTTCCATCTCTTTGCTGCTATTGGGGGTCTATAGAATACACCCAATAAAGTGACTGCTCCTTTCCTGTTACTGACTTCCATCCATATTGACTCAGTAGATAATCCATCCTCAACAAACTCCTTTTCTGCAGCTGTGATGCACTCTCTAATTAACAATGCTAACCACACACCTCCCCCAACCCCCTTTTAATCATCTCCCTGTTCTTTTTAAAAGATCTAAATCTTGGAACATTCATCAATCATCCTGCCCCTGTGAAATCCGTGTCTCCATTATGGCCACAACATCGTAGTTCCAAGTATTGACTCATGTTCTAAGTTCATCACTCTTATTCCTGACACTCCTTGCACTGAAACAGACACACTTTAATCCACCCCCTTTGCCCTATCAACTGTGTATCCTTCCTGACAGACTCTCTGCATTCTATTTCTACCCATTCAACAACTACCGTCTCCTCTGATCTGTCTTCCCATCTCCCTGCCATACTAGTTTAACTCTCCTGAAGTGCTCTTGCAAATCTCCCATCCAGGACATTGGTGCCCTTCCAGTTTAAGTGCAATCCATCCTTCACATATAGGTCCCACCTTCCCCAGAAGGTACCCAATGATCCACATATCTGAAGCCCTCCCTACTGTAGCGACGTGTTAGGTTGCACTCGCTCCCTGTTCCTCGTTAGCCTGTGGCACGGGTAGTAATCCTGAGATTACTATTCTGCGCGTCCTGCTTTTTAGCTTCTAACCTAACTCCCTGAAATCACTATTTCTTTGATCTCTTTGCAGTTTGAGAAAGACTGAATGTCAATTTGAAACAAATTTCAATCACTTATTTAGCAATAACTTGGTTAGAATTTTGTCCCTATCGAAGAATGTAATATCTCTATCTATCATCTCTTCAGGCAGTTTTCGATTAACAATGGCACATAGCAACAGTCTAACAATGATTCTTCTTGTTGTGATTTCAGTCCCACGAGGGCAAAATGTTCTGTCACAATACCCTCGTTAAAATGAGGAAAATGGGGAAAAAAAACTTGTTTCTTCCTTTTTCGAGATGCTGCAGCCTGCCCTCAGCGGGAAAATAGATATATTAGATTCCCTACAGTATGGAAACACACCCAACAAGTCCACACCAACCCTCCGAAGAGTAACCCACCCAGACCCATTCCCCTACTCTATATTTACCCCTGACTATGGGCAATTTAGCATGGCCAATTCACCTAACCTGCACATCTTTGGTTTATGGGAGGAAACCAGAGCATCCGGAGGAAACCCATGCAGACACGGGGAGAATGTGCAAACTCCGCAAGACAGTCACCTGAAGTGGGAATTGAACCCAGGTCCCTGGTGCTGTGAGGCAGCAGTGCTAACCACTGAGCTACCATGCTGCCCCACTGCACTTTAGATTAGATTAGATTAGATTAGATTAGATTGCTTACAGTGTGGAAACAGGCCCTTCGGCCCCACAAGTCCACACCGACCCACCGAAGCGCAACCCACCCATTCCCCTATATTTACCCCTTTACCTAACACTACAGGCAATTTAGCATGGCCAATTCACCTGGCCTGCACATTTTTGGACTGTGGGAGGAAACCGGAGCACCCGGAGGAAACCCATGCAGACACGGGGTGAATGTGCAAACTCCACACAGTCAGTCGCCTGAGTCGGGAATTGAACCCAGGTCTTTGGCGCTGTGAGGCAGTAGTGCTAACCACTGTGCCACCGTGCCGTTCCCAATGGTATGCATTTCTACTGCACACCATTTTCAGAAGACCTACCGCCAAAATCTGATGTGGCTGGACTTTGATGTAGTTCAGTCTTCCTCAGTCAAGTTTTGGAAGCATAAATAGGAAATTTACCAATCACAGTAATCCACACTAAAATCAGAATTGGAGAAGCATCAGAAGATTAGAGCTTTCCTTATCTGATAGTGCAATTTTCGAAGACATAACTCCATTCTTACAAAATTAAATAGGCAAAGTGAGTCCTCTCATAAACAAATAGAAACAGGCAACAAAATTCCACACAATATTAAAGGGATCATACAGCGACTCAGACCCAACACAAACTGAGATCGCAGGGTGGCACAGTGGCTGGCACTATTGTCTCACAGCAGCAGAAACTCAGGCTTAATTCCACCTCTGGACAACTGTCCATGTTGAGTTTGCACATTCTCCCTATGCTTGCATGGGTTTCAAACTTGGTGCTCCGGCTTCCTATCACAGTCAAAAGATGCGCAGGTTAGGTGGATTGGCCATGCTAAATTGTCTGTAGTGTCTAGGGATGTGCAGGCTAGGTGGATGAGGCATGGCAAATGCATGGTTATGGGGATAGGGTAGGGGTGGGCATTGAGATGGTCTGGGTGGGGATGCTCTTCAGAGAAGTCATTGTGAACTCACTAGGCTGAACGCTCCCATACTGTAGGGATTCGATGATTCTGCCTTGCTGAAGAATCACATCGGACCCGAAACATGAAATTAGTTTCTTTCTCCAGAGACTCTGCTAGACTTGCTGAGCTTCTCTAGCATTCTCTGGACTTATTTTCACCTTGCTCCTCAAATCCAAAGAATGAACTCAGCATTGCTGGTAAGGTGGACAAAAGGGAGAAAGAGTCATGGTAGCCCCTCAACTGTATTTTTCTGCAATATTATGTAACCTGTAATAAGGTACTTAATCAGTACAATACAGCAACTTGAGAAGAAGTTAAGCTATTTAATCAATACAATACTGTAACTTCAGAAAGAGGCTAAATTTTATGGAATCCAACCAAAAAAATAATTTGGCTGCTGTTTCTAGCAAACACTTTTGTGAGCTCAACTAATTATCTGAAATTGGTTGTCAGAGTAATTATAAGACCACTCAGGATTATTCAGCTAGTGCTGACCAATTGTGGAGTTCTAATGAAGGGTTGCAAATTTCTTTGATTTCTTTCCACAAAAACTACCATATCTGCTGACTTTTCCTATCTTTGTTTATGAACAGTTGTGGAATCACAGCTAACAATGGAGGTATTGTTTTTGACTTCACAATTGCAGCTGGTTGACTATGGTCTGTCCTCAACTTTTATTCCTAACAGCCAGAGAAATGCCAGCACTATGAATACTGAAGTTCTGAAGTAAAAACAAGAAGTGTAGTGAAACTCAACAATTTGCTGACAGCAGCATCTGTGGAGAGAAATAGAACTAACGTTTCAAGCCCAAATTATTCTTCTTTGGAACTGCAGATATTGAACCGTTGAGCTCCAAAGAAGAGTTGTATTGGATTTGAAACATTACCTCTGATTCTCTGCTGCCAGATCTGCTGAGTTTCTGCAGGCTATTTAGTTTAGGCCAATAAATCCATTGTTTCAATCAGCCAATTGATGGGAGATATGGCCTACCTATGGGTAACACAATGACACTGAAATTCATTCATGATATTGCTCAATTGTGGTCAGCATAATATCATTCTGGACTGATAGTAGCCTCATCACTCCAAAATTATGACTTGATAATCCACACCAATGTCAACAAGTGTCTACGCATGTGCACAAGTAATTATAAATGCCTCCTAACTCCACACACTTGACCATAATTTATGTAATTAATAATGGTTAATACTCATTTGACATTACCATCCACAGCAATGGACCTAAAGGGTGACTGAAAGACATCAGCATTTCACACAATCACAGCCTGATATATGTCAATGCAGTGAACTGGCAACACTTTAAATAAATGTCCTTTGTCTGTTGTAGTTTTAACTACGTTCACCCTCTTTTGATGAAATTGCTAATTTTGGATGAATTATACTAAATTATAGGATGTTTTGTGCTGTGGGCATTTGATGTGATGGACATGAGAAAGTGATCACACACGCTGTTGAATTCCTGTCATTCATGGACAGCAGAAACTTTCATCTCCCCATTTATCTGGTTCAGAAGCCAGAGATGAAAGATAAAACTTTAATCATATTATCACCCAATGCCATCTAGCCCACACATACATCTAGCTTTTAAAACTAACGTAAATCAGATACCCAAATAATTCTAGCCTTTATCTTTATTTTCTATAGAAATTTGATCCCTTGTATTCCTGACTTACAGGCACCAAGTTTGAAACTGCCTTTGTTCTTACACCAAGGTTTCACAACTGTGTCACTATTAGGTCAGATATTCCATGAATAAGACGTCTTGGGTTCGGAAACAGTCCTGTCCATGTGCAGCAAGACCTGGATAATATCCAGATTTGGGCTGACACTTGGTAAGTTACATTTGTGCCACACAAGTGCCAGGAAATGACAATCTCTAACAACAGCATGACTGTTAACCTCATTATCAACACTGGGGGTCACCATTGACCAGAAACTGAATTGGACAGGTCACATAAGTGCTGTGGCTATAACAGAAGGTCAGAAGCTAGGAATCCTGCAGCAAGTAGTTCACCTCCTGACTTTCGGTTGCATGTTCACTATCCACAAGGCTCAAGTTAGGAGTGTGAATGTATACTCCCTACTTCCCTGAATGAATGCAACTCCAACAACACTTTAGAAGCTTGATACAAGAAATAAACAGCCCACATGATTGGCATCACATCCACATACACCCACTCTCTCCATGACTGACACACAGTAGCAGCAGTGTGAACCAGCCACAAGAATCACTGCAGAAATTCACTAAGGCTCCTTCCAAACCCATGGTTACTAATTAGAAGAACAACAGAAACAGCAGAGAGTGACAGTACAGCAGAGGAATAGGCCCTTCAGCCCACCGAACCTGCACCAATTCCTAATCCTTATTTAGACCCACCTCTCATTGCTCATGCATGGTATCTATCCTCCTGTTTGTCTCACGTTCATGTGTCTATCAAGTTACACCTTAAACTTTGTTAATGTGGCTGCTTCCACCATCCTCACTGGCAGTGCATTCCAGGCATCCACCAACCTCTGTGTGAAAAATCTTCCTCACACTTCTCCTCTAAACATTCCCCCTCTCACCTTGAACCTGTGCCCTCTTATAGTTGACCTTTCTGCCTTGGGAAAAAGCCTCTGACTATCCATCCTATCTATACATAATTCTGTAGAATTTGGTTCAAGTCGCCCTTCAGCTTCTGCCTTTTCAGTGAAAATCAGAGTTTATCCAATCTCCCCTCATAACTAAAACCTTCCAGACCAGGCAACATCCTGATAAACCTTCTCAGCACCCTCTCCAAAGCATCCACCTCCTTCTGATGGTGTAGCAATCAGAACTGCATGCAATATTTAAATGTGGCCACACTAAACCTTTGTACAGCTGTAACATAACTTGCCCAGGTCAATGAAGGCAAGTGCACTGTACGCCTTCTTCAACACTTTATTCACTCGTGTTGCCACTTTCAGAGATCTGTGGCACTGGGAAGGTGCAGTAGGTCAGGCAGCATCCGAGGAGCAGGAGAATCAATGTTTCAGGCATAAGCCCTTCATCAGGAATTCCTTCAGAAAAGCATTCCTGATGAATGACTTATGCCCGAAACGTCAATTCTCCTGCTTCTTGGGTGCTGCCTGACCCGCTGTGCTTTTCCAGCACCACGCTGTTCAACTCTGATCTCAAGCAACTGGCAGTCCTCACTTTCTCCACTTTTAGGGATCTGTGGTCCTGTGCACCAGGACCCCCTCTTTATGTTAATGCTTCTATACACATAGGAACATCACCAAGGGGAAGTTTGTTTCCAAGCCACCCACCATCCTCACTTGGAAATATGCTGCACTTCCTTGAGTGTTGCTGGGTCGTTGTCCTGGATCCTCCTCCCTAACAGCACAGCAGGTCTACCTTCATGAAATGGATTTCAAAAATACAGCATCTTCTCACCACCATCTTCTCAAGATCAGTTAGGGATGGACAATAGATGCTAATTCAGTGAGCTAATGCAGTCCCATATCTCTTGAATGAATTTAGAAAAGATGAATCTGGCCTTTAAAATTGACTCAATGTCTAATAAAGTAGCTACATGGACTGTCCCTACTGACTCACTTCAGGTAGAAAGACACACCACAAAGGAAGCTATTTACAATTTGACTTAGTTTTGGACATACACAACGTGTGATTTTAAAGGTGTCAGAATTCAAAGCGATCCAAAAAAAACAGGATATTGAAAGAAACACCCACTTGGAATTCCAGCATTGGACTGTTCATTTACAGAATAATGATACATTAACAGTTAACATAGTAGCCATCTTAATTTTAATCTGTGTATGACTTTGTAAAATATCATTTTCACCACAGCACCCAAGAGGAGCTCAGAGAAATAGGTCAGACATACGGTTCTCAATTGGCAGAAAAGCAAAGATGACAAGCCATCTAAGCACTGCCATTTTGAACCAGTTTATCAAGAGCCACAACCAGTATTACAATAGAAAGACAAGAAATTAAACACTCACATCCTGCCAAAACCTATTTGGGTTGAGTCCACCTGTGTGCAAGCAATTCCACCTATTCATCTATAACAGTCTTCACTGAATGTGCCTTCAGGTTTTCCAGACCTTCACTTCAGAAAGAGCAATCTTCAAGAAAGTAACAGGCATGTCATACCAGAGTAATGTTATTCTTGTCTTGATAAGCATATTTTATGTTTATCTCGTTTTAATCACTTATCTGTTTTCTGAATAATTATCTCTTGCTTGACAAAATAACTTGCAGCAATAGCGGTGTAATAAGCTAACCTTTGATCTTATTTAAAACTAAAGCCTTGCTATTGGTTATTTCAAAGTGGAACACTCAAGAATTATGGAGAATTAAGTCAGCTATTTAAAATTGCAATTCATGAACCACACTGAGGTCATTTCATGGCGTGGTAGTGACAGAGGTCTCATACATTGCAATGTTTTTCATGCAGCAACATACCGCAAGCACCATGACAGGTGAGTGAATGGATGTACTCAGTCATCCAATCTGAATCTGTATTTTCCAATGCTTTTGCATGAATCTACTTTGTTGTATCACCTCTCAGAGCAACAATATCCTCCTTTAGGTAAGAAATCTGAAACCATACATAGAATTTGAGGTGTTAGTCAATATCATAGATGACAAAAAAGAAACAGCTATCTTGACAAATCTGTTGAATGCTTTCCAGGTTCTAATGTCAGTTCCAAAAGGGGGTGCCCAAATAGTATCTGCAGTTTAATGGTACTAAGAAGACATTTACCATTACCATTTTGCTTTGGCACAATGCATCCTATTTATAGGACAGAAGAGATAATTGAGCATCTACATGAGAGAAAAATAGGTTAAGTTTTCAAACGAGTTCTCAAGGGTCCTACCCAAAATGTTAATCCATTCTCGTTTCCGATGAAGACTGGCTTTCTCTGTTTCCACACCTGTTTCATTCACGTTAACCCACAAAGGATTTTGTTTATTCACCGTAAATAGAACAGAAAATTTAACCCAAAGTTGTGACATACTTTTGACGGCAAGTGAAACATTCTTAGCTAATTGTTGCTTCACAAAACAGAATGTGCCGCATAAAGAGACACGCTATCAAAGCTTTTCACCTCCCTCTCATCAGGACAGATACAAATGTGCCAAAATATAAAATGGAGAAATAGTACTCCTTGAGAAATGAATGATTGATTAGCAATGTTGAGGTTTTACCATGAAGATTGCATGGTAGGCTATTGGCTGCTAAATTATTGTTTAGTCCAAAAAAAGGTGCATTGCGTAGCCAAAATTCCTTTTTCCTGCAGAGGCGATATCCCTGTGCATAAGTATATATAGCATCTAGCACGCACAGGTGAGCCCAACCAATAATCTTTAATCGGTTGTTAGTATTATCCTTAGTACAATCAGGACTGTTCAGCAAGTGCTGTTCAACTACATCGAACAGTGGACATTATGTACAGACTTATAAAGTACGGATTGTCAAGTGCAATCATTACCCTGACTATTGCGAACAACTGAAGATATGTGCCGTTTAATATCATCCACCAATCATTGCGATATATGACCTACATAACTGATATCACATCAGTACTGAAACTCACATGTTCTTCACTTAAATGGGAGGCACATCCTTTTAGATTGATGGCAGTATCCTATCAGTGGAAAATATCCATGGCATTCTTACTTCATTTTAGCAGATGGAACAGCTAGCTTCATTCGTTGAAACATCTTATGTTTTCACGGTTATTTGAAATTAAACAGTGTCAATTACATCTCTGAAGAGGTTGATTATAAAATACTGTAACCATTTCACTAGCTCTACTCTTGCCTTGGTCTTTCTCTTTAATTTTCCAAATTTCCCCTGAGGTGAACTTTCCCCTCCACTTGTTAATTTATAATCTTCTCTACAATCTGAGTTATAGGATTCACCTGGTCACTGGTCCCAGCATGGTTCAGGTGAACACATGCCATCTCCAGTTCCAGTGAATGAATCAAATCCCATTTCTCCCACACTAATCTCTGAGCTTCAGTGCATTTAATTCTGATAGAATCACAGACTTATACAATTATTACAGCACATAGGTGGCCATTTGGCCCATCATGTTTGCACTGAGGCTTCAAGTGAGCACCATTACATTGTGCCAATCTTCTGCTTTCTCTCCATACTGTTGTACTGGATGGTTTTTGGATGGTCAAAAATTCATCCAATATCTTTGTGAACACCTGTTCCAATTTGCTTGTGACTTAAACTGTAATCTGGAGATTACCACCTTTTATGGGAGACTTAGAATGAGCCTCTCATTGACTTGGCAGATTAGACCACATGACATGATCACAGCTGTTACACAGATTTAAAACAGGACGTTATTTCCTTCACTGCAGCCGCCTGCTCTTCTGCTCAAAATATCAGTTATACAGCAACACAATGGGAAAGCGGTCAGATTATTAAACATACCTGAGCCCTGTCTCTTTAACCCCACTCTACCATTGTCAATCAGGCAGTGACAGGGAAAACCAGGTCTCTGCTTCTTGTGATAAATCAGGGCAATAGTTACGTCAAAAAATTATAAACATGGGTACCCGTCTTCTCTTTATTTTATAATGGAAGAGTTAAGTCTTCAGTAAAATATACTCTGAATTTCTCTCAACTGGTTACTCTGTACCCACTTCAAATCTCTTGTATCAGGTAACTCTTTGACCAAGTCTCTGCTTCCTAATTATAGTACGATGACTCAGCATCTTTATTGACTGAATTGGTATATTTGCTAAGCGAAAGCAAAACGTAAATGGAAGTTCTAATTTGAATTATAATGAGCTCAAGGAGCATGAAATCTCAGATAGATTCAAGAATGGATGGCAGTTATAAAAGCATACAGGTGGCAAGGTGGTACAGTGGTTGCCACTGCTACCGCACAGCACTCAGGACCTGAATTCGATTCCACCCTTGGGTGACTATCTGTGAAGTTTGCACAATCTCACCGTCTCTGTGTAGGGTTCCGCCCAGCATTCTGGTTTCCTGCCACAATCCAAAGATGTGCAGATTACGACTGGCTATGCTAAGCTGTCCATAATATCCAGGAATGTGCAGGCTAAGTGGTTTAGTCAAGGGAAAGCAGGGTTACAGGGATAAAGTGGGTCTGGGTGGGATGCTCTTCGGGGGGCCAATGTGGACTTCATGGGCCAAATGGCCTTCTTCCACATTGTAGGGATTCTATGATAGTATTTCAAACCACTAAACCATTCACTTCTTAATTTCCCTTAATAGGAAACCTTTCTGTTGTAACAAAATCTATCTTACCAAGAACTCATCATATTCTGCTTTCAGCTCCTTTCATTCAGAAGCTTCGAATCCAACATAATTAGCCCTGATTAAGCTGATTTTGTTAATCCTCATGCGTCTATAAACTCATCTGCATGATCCCTTTCACTGAACCCTTTGTTGACTTGATTAAATATTGTTGACGAATGGGAAAATATAATGTTCTCCCAAACACATTTACAAATAGTCAATATTTTGTTAGGTGGGTAATCAACAAAAAAATCCTAGTGTCTGCCAACAATATTGCAATTAGGAGAAAGTGAGGACTGCAGATGCTGGAGATCAGAGCTGAATTTGAGGAATCTGGAGTGTGGGGATAAGTACATGAAAGTTTTTGGTACTTACTGTCTTTAATTTCCGATATGGCTAGGAAAAACTGTTTGTTTAGTGTATGGATTCTTCTGTGGATGAAGAACAGTAGAGGTCCTTTGCAGGTCTGTGAGAGTGTTGTCCTGAGCTGGGGTAGGTCTAATTGCAGGGAATGTAGGCAGCGGCGCATGGCTGCAAGCGTGTAGCGGAGGATCCGGAGGGAGGTCTGTTGCTGGAGATTTCGGATTTGTTGTATTTGAGGAATCCAGAGTGTGGGGGTAAGTACAGGAAAGTTTTTTTTGAGGAATCTGGAGTTCCTGAAGAAGGGCTTATGGCCAAAACGTCGATTCTCCTGCTCCTTTGATGCTGCCTGACCTGCTGTGCTTTTCTAGTAACACATTTTTCAACAATATTGCAATGTCAACTTACACTGAATGCTCCTTACATTAGAGGGAAAACTGGAATTGGAAGCTAGCTAGGTCCCTTGGTTATCAGCAGATGGAAACTGTGCCATTCTCCATAGCCAGCAAGTGGAGCTGAAAGAAATCTCCAGCCTTCTGTCGTCTAAGTTAGGGAGCTCTTAACTTCTAGTGCTCATGTATGTGGGAGCAATTCCGCTGACTCAACTGGACTGAGAATTACACAACACCCGGTTATAGTCCAACAGGTTTAATTGGAAGCACACTCTCTTTCGGAGCGCTGCTCCTTCATCACCTGATGAAGGAGTGACGCTCTGAAAGCTAGTGTGCTTCCAATTAAACCTGTTGGACTATAACCTGGTGTTGTGTGCTTTTTAAGTTTGTACACCCCTGTCCAACACCGGCATCTCCAAATCAGGACTGAGAATTACTTGCAAAATGTGTGTCAAAGACAGATTTTAGAAAGGAGGAACACTGCAGTCTGGTGAAAGTGTCAGCAATAGTCAAATCAGTGCTGAAGAGGGACATTCTTACACTATGGTCATAATTGCAGAAAGGTTGGCATAGAGGATATTGAAAGTGTTATTGAATGTCTTGGCCCATATGGACACCGAACAAAGGAAAAGTTACCTGCACGTCTGTTGCCTAGGATTTGCCAATGACCCAAATTGAGCCAATGGGGAAGTCATGACTGCCTTGCCGTGCAGTTTTGGGTTAAAATTATACTTAGGCCCAGATAATATAATTGAGTCCAAACTTTATTTTTTTTTAAAAAAAGAACTTGTTCCTCACATCTGCTGAAAAGAGCAAGTTAAAATTGAAACTTGAGAGAAATGGTAAGATTGAAAATGGTATGTGATCTACTCCGAGAAGCAGAGATTTAAACTATCAAGTGACACAAAGTTCTTTGCCTCTGGATGGATGTATGGAAGGAAAGATAGACATATGTCATCAGTTTTATCTTACAGAGTTTTCTACATTGCAACAGCGACTTCAAAGTTATTTAATAGTTTGCAAAACACTTTGGGACACCAAGAGGTCATGAAAGATATAGGACGTAGAACATAGCGCAGTAAAGGCCCTTCAGCTCTCGATGTTGCACCAATCTGTGGAACCATCCTGAAGCCGATTTAACCTATACTATTCCATTCTTGTCCATATGCCTTTCCAATGACTATTTAAATGCCCGTAAAGTTGGCGAGTCTAATACTGTTGCAGGCAGTGCATTCCACAGTGCATTCTACTACTCTCTGACATCTGTCCTATATCTATCACCCCTCAATTTAAAGCTATGTCCCCGCATGCTAGCCATCGCCATCCGAGGATAAAGGTTCTCACTGTCCTCTGATTATTTTGCAAGGCTCAATTAAGTCGTCCCTCAACCTTTTTCTCTCTAAATGATATATGTCCAAAGGTGAGATCTTCCCAGATACTGAATGATATGGGCATTGGTTGGAGAATCACATGAGATTGGCAGTCAGGAGCGTTGAGAGTGTAAAGTCTTACTTTCCAACCAAGTGTTGAATGGCAAGACAAAATTCTTACTCATGAGTAATGAGAGATCTCTTTGGGATGCATTAACATTCATTTACAGCCTCATTATGAAAAAATGTGACATATTGATATGCAGTTTGCCATTCTCTCACCAGCTTGACAGAAACTAGATGGCA
Source organism: Chiloscyllium plagiosum (assembly GCF_004010195.1). Lineage (NCBI taxonomy): Eukaryota > Metazoa > Chordata > Chondrichthyes > Orectolobiformes > Hemiscylliidae > Chiloscyllium > Chiloscyllium plagiosum. The sequence goes on from NC_057713.1 coordinate 21,424,897, forward strand.
ACCATACCCAACATGGAGGTCACAGAGAGCGCCTGTCAACCTCAGGTCACTCCTCAATCCTCCAGATCTTTATCAGTCCTCAACATCACAGGGCATTCTCCATAGACAATAACCACACTTAACACCGCTCCAGCCAAGATCCTTTCAATAAGACATGGAGCAAATTATCTTCTGTTGGACACATCTGGGGCAAATAAAATGAACCATACAGAACAACTCTAGACTTTCAGTGCTTGACCGGTGCACAGCTGAGTTTTAAAGATGGTGCCAGCACCAGGAATCTCAAAACATCCCATTAGTGGTCACCATGCTCCCCCCATGGCGAGTGGGAGAACACAATGAGTAGGATACGAGACACAAGAGGGGCATAGAGCCGATGTAAGGAAGAGAGTTTGGAAAGACAGTACAAGAAAACCTGTTCAGGCTTACAGAGAGAAACCTCCATGAAACTCACCAAAAATGACACACAACCAATTTCTGATATGATTCAGTCCTAAATCTTTTACTAATCCATCAGTATCCAAGTTCAGCATATGGTGGCAAAGATGTGCTCATGCAATTGTTGTTCATAATAGGCAGTTTTTTTTACTATTTGGATCTGTCCAATGGATACTGAGTGAAGGCATATCTGGAATTAACTCACGTTACTCACAAAACTTTTGCCGTTCTATTGAACATTTGTTTCAAATGTATTTGAATACCAAAACTGTCACTTTCCAGCATATTAGTGATGATGCCAATGTTGACTTCTTGTGCGTGTGACTGGTCAGAGGACAGTGGTTGCCTGTCTGTTGCCCAGTAGCAATGCTCCCACCTCAGCAAGTAGAATATCTGAAATGAGAATCACCACACCATGCCTCATCACCAATTCACCAAAAAAGGAGGAATTTCATTCTGTTGTCAAGTAGCCTGCGCAAGGGCAGGGTTTGGGTTATGTAAAGTAATTATGGAGAAGTCGACATTTTGAGTATAATCCGAAAGTTATCCAGATCTCTCACAAGTTAGTCTCTACCTGTGATTAACAGGTTTGGAAGCATTGTGATAATTTATATATAGACCAATCTCAACTTTAACACTGGGAACAAAGTGACCAATAATCCAATGCAATTTTAACTGAATCCCATTTTCAGACTGCTATGTCCCCATTTACACAGGGCTATCCAAGTCAAAAATCACACACAATGAGATATGGTGGAAGCATTGCAATACCAGAATGTCTGCTTAGCAACAATAACCTGGACTAAACTGAAAACAGTCCCCTTGCCACTGCAGTGAAAGGTACCTGACAGATTTAGAAGGTGTGCCCATTAATCTTACCGGTTACTTCTGATAAATTTGGGCTCTGTTGCAATGTGCTACCTCAGCTCAACATGCAACTGTTTGTAAAATGTGTCAATTAATCCCTTTGGGCATAGCTAGAAAGAAAGTCATCTAGATCTCTCATAGGTTAGTTTCTACCTGTGATTAACCAGCTTACAAGAATTGTGTTAAATTATATATCAAATACACTGATCTCAACGTTAACTCTAGGAACAGGTCTTTCTGTCATTCATTCATGGGACATGGGCATCGCTGACTGGACTACTAGCTATTTCCTGTCTCTAGTTGTCCTGGAGAAAGTCGTGGTGAGTTGCCTTCTTGAGCCCTTGCGGTTTATGTGGTGTATGTAGCTCCATAATGTCATTAGGGAGTAAGCTCTAGGATCTTAACCCAGTGACATTGAAGGAGGAGTGATATATTTCCACATCAGCATAGTGAGTGTTCCAATGTACCTTCTGCCGCTTTACTTCTAGATGGTAAGGTTTGGAAGGCATTCTCTGAACAGCCTTGATGAATTTCTGCAGTGCGTTGTGTAGATGGTACAGACTGCTACTACTGAGCGGCAGCAGATGAGGGAATGATTCTTTGTAGTGGAGGTGGTGGGGGGATGGGGGAGGTTGTTGGCGGTTGGGGTTGTGTTAGATGCTAAGCATAGATCAAAATAAAGAGCAATTACATCTTATGAGATGTTGGGGAAGAGGGTTGCATGCTGTGAGTCCTTCTTTCCCTTCTTTCCAAAGCCTGTGTTTCTTTCACAAGAGGACGACCAACTCCTGTCCGTCTGCCTCTGCATTTTCATGACATAGGCAAAGTTAAATACAGGTCAATGGTTAAGAAGAAAAGCTCAATTGATTGTTAACTCATCAGCTTAAAATTCCTGATGAAGGGCTTATGCCTGAAACATTGACTCTCCTGCTCCTCAGATGCTGCCTGACTTTTCCAACGCGCACTTTTAGACTCTGACTCTCCAGCATCAGCGGTGCTCACTTTCTTCCAGTAGCTAAAAATGGTGGGTTGACTGGCGGAATTTGTGCTCCCCCCTCAACACCCACTGTGTCCCTGAAAATAGGTCATGGGAGGATGGATGGTGACAGTCTTAATCCCATGTATTGAGTATTCCCACCACCACAACCAGCAACTCCCCATCCCCCTCACCCCAAGAACCTGCTGACATCAGACACAGCAGTAAGGAAATAACCATAAAATCCAACCCTGTGTCATGTATTGCTTTCAGCTCTTGAAATGCTCTGCTTGCTTATAAACCATTGCCTAGGTTTTGCCAGTTCTCCAAGTTGGTACATAAATGCCACTTGAGATACTAAGCCTCTCATACCACGATTCTTTGACCTCTTTCTGTGTCACCACCTTCCTTTCGTAACAGGAGGGAACACAACCACATCCTGTGATACTCTCAATGTTATTTTTTTTAACTTCCTGGGCTCACACTAGATTTTCCACAGTGCTTTTCCTCCTCTCTGAATCCCCAGGTGCTAAAATCAAGACACATCACACCATCTCCCACTCAAATTTTCTCTTCCCTGAAGCTGTGAAGCATCGCATCCTCCGCAGTCTGCAGAATCCACAGCATTTAAAACTTAAGCTCTAACCCTTTCTTCGTACCAGCCTCAGCAGCAGCGTGAAATCTCTCCTGTTGAAAGCACACGGGCAAATAAATATGGATCTGTACAATAAGAGAAATTATATGTTGTAAACTTGCTGATGTTTTAGCCAAAAATAGGTAGGCAGGAGGAATGGCATCCTCATTCTCTTCTCTTTTGTAACCCCACTGACATTTTCAACCATTGCTCTCGGCCATTCGGTCTGGTTTTCTTCATATGAAAGTCAGTTCTCTGTCAGTCTCCATTGTCAATCTGACAGTTACTGCCTGCATTACCTTCAAGTACTGACTCATACTCATCCATGTTTCTATGGTGATCTGCAGCCTTTCCAGTCTCTTGCCTAACTTCCCATCCTTCATATGCAAACGAAAAAAATAAAACTGGCAAGTGTTGGCAAGATGTCCTCATTGCCCAGCGCCCACAGTGTGCACTTTCAGCAGGAGATGCTAATTAAAAACTGAGTTGCTTTTGCTTCTCCCAAAGCCTGAGGCGCTAAAAGCTAATAAATCTGTTGCTGACTGATCTACGTTGCTTTGGAGAGAAAAAAGGAACTGCATTTAGCTACTGAGCCATCGAGCCAAGAGTGTAGGTACTTTTCTTTAAATGCAAGTTTGTCCAATCTGAAAATTAATTTCCAATTACTTTTCTCCTTTGTTTCTTTTTTCTGAGTTACTCAATATTGCTTGGATTGCTTTTGTAATTGGATTAGATCAGACTGCCAAACTCATTAACAAAGTTCTGTAGCTCTATTTCAAATATTTTGATGGTGAATATCACAAAGGCTGCAGAGTTTTTTTTTAATTGCTCCTTCAAACCGAAGCCTTAGGCTTTGCAGCTTCATAAAGATTGGGAGGAGGACCGTGAAAAAAAAAGTTTAGAAATCTTCACATGTTAAAGTCGCTGTAATTAAAAAAAAACATCAGCTGCATAAACAAAGGGCCAAGCAGTTAAATTTGTTCTGTAAAAAACATTTTCAATTATATCTTTAAAGTTACAGAAAGGATGACAAAGTGATATCATTAAAACAAGGAGATGAACAGCATTGTTACGGTTATCTATCAAGTCCAAAATAGGATAAAGTTTGAGATCAGGAAGATTATTTCAACTCTAGGTTGTTAATCAAACTAAAGATTGAGATTTGTCTCTTAGGACTTCAGCGCATCCCAAAGTGTTTAACAGTGACATGCCCAGTTTGACCAACACTGAGGTCATGTGACCAATACTTTTGCCACCTATTGCCTGTGGAACGAACTGTTTCCAAGCTCTTGTTGTCTCTTGCTATCCCTCTCCCCTTCCTCTGCTGCCTTTCATATTGACATCCATTTCTAGAGTTATGCCATGCCCTAATTGCTGCATCCCTCAGGTACAGAGAAAACTATCATACATTACGTCAAAAGGTTACAAGAGGAAATGGCTCCAGAGACAATTCTGTCCATTTTAAATAAAGTATTTGGAGCAAAGGTTACAACATGGAGTTAAGTTGTTTATCAGCCATCAGAAGAACTGAACAGTCTTCAGAGGTTAAGTGACCTCCCTTGATTCTGATGCTCTCTTGAGAGGAGGGAAGGTTGGAAGGAGATCGACCTTTATCTATCCTGAGTCACCTTATTTAATCTATTCCATTCTGTTCTGTTTATATTTCACAGCAATGTAATGTCTAACTTTGGGGCTTTCTTTAATTTAGCAGTGATATGAATGTTTTCACTTAATTGTGAAGATACTACTCACATCTTTACATTGTTGTGATAAGAAGAGTTTGGTTTTAAATGTCATTAATATCGCGGTTGATGTACAAGATCCTTAATCGTACTGTTATTATAAAATAAAAAAGGCAGATGGTTATTTTCCATAAATATGGGCAGAGCCTTGGTTGCATTTTCCAGTTCAAGCTTCACAGACTGATTCCTGGGACGGTGGGACTGATGCATGAGGAGAGACTGAATCACTCTGGAATATATTTTCTGGAGTTGAGAAGAATGAGGGAGGATCTCATTGAAAATCCATAAAGTTCTGACAGAACTAGACAAGGAAGATACAGGAAGGGTGTTTTTGATGGACAGGACATCCAGAACTAGTCTAATCTAAACCACTTAGGACTGAGATGAGGAGAAATCTCTTCACCCAGAGAGTGATGAGCCTGTGAAACTCGCTATCACAGAAAATAGCCAAGATTAAAACACAGTGTGATTGCAAGAAGAAGTTGACTATAGCACTTGGGGTTAAAGGGATCAAAGGATACAGGAGAAAAGCACAAACTGGCTATTGAGTTGGATGATGAGCCATGATCTTAATGAATGGCAGAACAGGCCATAAAGGCTGAATGGCCTACTCCTGCTACTATTTTCTATGTTTCTATTTTCTAAGGGCATTTAATAGCTCAAGCTAATTAACTGCTGTCGGTATCCGAAGTTTCTCCATCTTTTAAAGTCTTTGGAAATTTCATGGCAAGCACAAGTGACTTGGTATGAAAGATGGGTAGGCATTCTCAAGGCTTTGAAAATACACAATGTAGGTGGGCTTTGAGAGACGACTGATGGTGAATTTAACCTGGTTCAGGTGAGGGTAAGGTTGAGAAGGCAGGACGTTCATGGTGACCTCAATCAGTAGGGGAATTGAACCCACACTGCAAACCAGCCATCCAGTCAACTGAGCTGACTGACCCTACACCCACCCACCTTGATAAGCTGGTGTTACTGCACACTCAATGTTTATGTTGAATGACCAATCCGTACCTTGGAAAATTGTTAACATTCCTTGAGGTCAACAAATTATCATCAAAGTAATAACAGTATATTGAAGAATCTTGCATACCAACACCAAACTTTTCTTATCGTGATAATGTAAACGTGAATAGAATCTTCACATAGGTGAAAGCATTCATATCACTGCTCAATTAAAGAAAGCCCCTGAGTTAAACATTACATTGCTGCCAAATGTAAACAGAACAGAATGGAAGAGCATAGATAAGCTGACACAAGGTCCTTTGGATGGATAAAGGATGATCTTCTCTCAACCTTCCCTGCTCTCAGGAGAGCATCAGAATCAAGGGAGGTCACTTAACACTTGAAGATTATTCAGTCCTTCTGATGGCTGATGTGAGACTTAACCCCATGTTGTGACCTTTGCTCCAAATATTTTAATTTTAAAAATACGATTTTCCAAACAACCTGCTCAGGGATGTTATTATATACCTCTGGAATAGGTGGGACTTCAACTCAGGTCTCCTTGCTCAAAGCTAAGGATACCACCACTGGCTTATCTTTGGTTAACTAAAAATCTATGACTGTCAGGTTTAAAAGCTATAATAAAGTGATCTTTTGTGCAAAACATGATCTTAAGGGAGATGAATCGTACACTGGATAGAGCTACCTTTAGTAAGAAGTTGATAGCTACTTAAATTCCATTCTAGCTCTCATTATAAGACTATATATCATTTTGGTGGACAGTGCTTCACCTAACTCCTCCCAATAACAATCAGTAAACAAGTGGATTGCTGAAGGTTTTAAAACTATTTAAAAGCTGTTCACTTGCGGCTCAAAAGGTGAAGAGAATACTTAATATATTTTTAGAGGCCTCTATCAACATTTATTCTGACTGTGAGATAGTCATCAAACTACAGACAGCAGGAAATGAGGACAACAGTTGACTGAAATGTTTTTGCCTACAATGGCTAGTGTATTTATAAAGTGCTTTTCACATATTAAACTGTGCAAATATTTCCACCGAGGTGAATCTGGATGGTGGAAGAAATGGTACATAAAGTAGGTATAGAACTTGATTCTGAAATACTCTGAAGGTGGGGAGAGAGGTGTTAGAAGTGCAGGCAAGGGCACAGAGAGACTTAAATGAGGACACAATTCTGAGTTTAATGCTTTGGAAGCCAATGGAGATTGGTTTGATAATGATGACAGAACAAGATATGATGTTGAAAAGGAAGTGTGTGGCAGAATTTTGACTAGTTTTATTTGGTGTCATATAGAACCTGTGTGACCAGCAAGAAAAATGTTGAAAAATGTGGACCTGGAAGGGTCAAAAGCTTAGGAGTCTGGATTTTATGGTCAGCTGCCACATATGTTTTTGGTGATAGGGAAGTCTCAGTTGAGTAACCAGTGCATCTTCTACCTGCTAAACTGCTCCCCACAACATACGAGGCTTTCCACCCCAGGCCTATTTGAGCACTTAAGCACCCAATTAACTGGCAGTTAAGGACCTCAATCCATCTTCACCAGCATTAAGCACTAGACAAGGGATCTTGTGGTAGTGTCCCTACCTCTAGGACAGAAGATCTGCATTCACTTCTCTCTTGCCTTGGAGGTCCATTTCTAAGCAGGTTGCTTAAAAATGCTTTAATTTCTTGATAAAGGGGACAGGGCCAAAATGCTGTCCACAAAGTGCTTCTTTTAAAGGAGGAGTGAAAAGCAAGGTACGATAATTGGCAACCTTGCACATGTAGGGAAAGCCCCAATATGTCCTATAACTTTTTTGTTCCTCCTTGCCTGTCGTCCAATAACTGGCCCCCACCCTCTTCTCCCCACTCCATGCCATAAAAACCAAGGACTTGACTGACTCATGGGCACAATGGTCTCTGTCATAATGGCCTCTTTGCAGTCCCAGCAGCGACCACTTCTGGTGCACCTGAAACTTCTGGCCAGTCAAATTAGCTGGCAGCTCCTGAGGGTGGGACATCATATCAATTCAAGGTTGGTTGGGGGGTGTAGGTGGTGAATTCTTACCCTGAGCGTATTTAACATGGTGCTAGTATATTATTGTTTTGAGGCAGAGTGGACTTTTCAAAAGTCACTCCATTGTGCAGCACCAATCTTTCTGGAGGTGAGGGTAATTTGCTTTCCAACACTCGTTCACCTAAAACTGAGTCCCAGGTTTCAGCAGAAAAGGACTGAGTTAATGACGGAAGCCAAAGCGGAAGAGGTTAAAAGGTAGATAAATCTCAAGGCGTTCAGATTGCTTACTATTTGGTGCAACCTGAAAAGAAACTTAACTTGGGGGTTGGGGTACTAGCTTTTTGGCAAGAGCTGAATAATGAAACTTTAGTCTTGCCAGGAAAGAGGGATTCCTCGTTGGTTACTGGAGGTATGCTGGTTACAGTGGAATTGGAAAGAATTGAAAGGGGAAGGCAAGGTGACAGAAATGAACCTAAAAGCATGGAGATGGAGGAAGAGAATGGTATGAAAGAAGAGTTGCGGGAGGATAAGGAACAATAGCATGCCACTACCGTAACCAGAGAGCAAAACTGTACAGAGAGCAGAATATAGTAATGAGATGACTGAGACAGGGAATTTACAAGAACATTATGATATTCTCCTCTTTTAGGATACACAAATCAGTTAATAATGATGGCATAGAGAGCAACTTATTCTCAAGTGCCTCAAGGCCCACTTTTATGCAGAGACTTTTTCAAATTATTTGCCATTCTTATAATGTTCTGAGTAAAGCTGAATAGGCCCTTATCTTGTTCACTGATGATTCCTGATATTCGGAATGTCATGGTAATAGATTTTTGCCATTAAGGCCCATTTCTGTTTGAATAATAGTTATTCCTTTCTCACAGCAGTTCAAAGTAGTTTATTTAAAACAATCATGATGCATTCAGAGCTTTTGAAACCACAAGCAGGGACAGAATCTCCAGCATATGAGATTATAAATATTACCCAGGTTAGAATTAAGAAGACACAAACTGAATTGTGGTTTTAATGTGCAGTTAACATGCATTCTGTGGTTTAGAAGCATACAAGACAGCATTTGTCATGTCTGTAATTTTTTTTTTCCCCTATACAGAAACATTACATCTAAATGTGATTTAAGTGTCAGCTTGGTGCACTGTTGGTGGTACTGTTACCCAAATGAAAAAGTTACAGAATCCAATTTCATTCTGGAATTTGATCAAATAATCTAGGATGACACTTCCATGCAGTGCTGTGAGAGTGTTGAATGATATTTGCTATCCATCAGGTCACATGTTAAACGCGGCCCAATACCTGGTTAACAATAATATGATACCTAGAACATAACAAAACATTCCAAGGAAGGAGTGAGAGCATAGAGGGATTTGATACCAAGGATGAGAATTGGAAAGTATGAGGCATTGTGTTCGATGTAGGTCAGTGAGCACAGAGGTGATCGCACTTAATTGTAAGTAAAGTCATGAGCACCAGAGCTTTGAATGACTTTATATTTACACAATGTGGGACTCCAACCAGGAACATGCTGGAATCACAAAAAAGATGCAAAAGACAATACAACATTAATCTTTTTCAGAATCATTGCTTATTCATTTTAATTATAATGAAAGACCATTGCAACTAATATAATAGCAACTATTCTATTTCCTCCAGTGCTACGTGGCTTGTAAGTGTTTGTAGCTTTTTCTCTTAATTTCAAATTTCCAACATGAATGATAATTTTGTTTCATTTATTTTGCTTGTTGTAGCTGACTTGAATGCAATGATCACATTCATAAGAGGGGCTACATTTGAAAAGTAATTAATTCAGTTAAATACATTATGATGATATTATGAAGGTACTGTACAAATACATATTCTATATAAGTTCCTGAAGTCAGAGATGCAAAGTGAGCAAATATTTCATCACCTTTGAAGCAAAATGGTGGCATGATAAACACTTGACAAAAATGCAAGACTGACTCTTTTGCCCATCACAAAATCTCAGAGAAGTCAAGGCCTCAGTGTTTCAGGATTTAGAGATGCCGGTGTTGGACTGGGGTGTACAAAGTTAAAAATCACACAACACCAGGTTATAGTCCAACAGGTTTAATTGGAAGCACACTAGCTTTCGGAGTGACGCTCCTTCATCAGGTGGTTGTATTGTCACCTGATGAAGGAGTGGAGCTCCGAAAGCTAGTGTGCTTCCAAGTAAACCTGTTGGATTATAATCTGGTGTTGTGTGATTTTTATCAGTGTTTCAGTTTTTCTTCAACGCTGGTAACAAATACTGTATTTAATCATTTCAGGAGCAGCCAAATATGCTGTTTCTTCTCAACTGTCCCTGTACCAAAGGAACAGAAAAGGATAGAAAAATGTGGAAGGACTAGTCGGCCAGAAACAAAATATGAGAGAAGTGAAATACTCATCAAAGGCATTGTGTACATAAATTTGCACACTTAACAAATCTGTTCTGAATAAAAGCAAAATACTGCAGATGCTGATTTTTGAAACAAACACAGAGAATTCTTGAGAAACTCAACAGATCTGGCAGCATCTGTGGAGACAGAAACAGAGTTAATGTTTCAAGTACAGGATAAGACTTCTCTTCTGAAGGTGCTGCCTTGCTGGCTGTCGCATCGTTTCACTGCTTTTGCAGCATGTTGAGTGGACAGTACAATAATAGGCAGGAACTGATAGAAAAGATAATCGATTGCAAAAAGAGTACTCAGTCACATCCTCACTTGATGTACAGCTTGGAACAGGATTTTGTAGAAATCCTTGCTGTCATTTTGTGCTCAATATGATGGCTTGATATTTAACAATTTTCACGGACTGGTGTTAAGATACACTGTTTGTTTTTAGAGGTCCATAAACGAACATTTGTTTTTTTTTAATAAGGTATGTCATGGAAACCACAAGGTTCCAGATAAATGCATCTTTTGGTTGCTTGAACTCTCTTCAGTGGAAACATCTGATGATTTCTATGACTGGGTTTTATAGCTGTTCTGTTTGAATAGTGTTTTGCAGGATTAGATTATCAGTTGGAGGCAACCTGCTGAGGGCAGGCTGCACAGCTAGTGCCTCGTGTTTCAAAAGCACCCTTGCTGTGGATTGAGTGTGAATGCCGATTGTACTTTTGAAGAGTGGCATGAAGACTTTGCAACACTGTGTTTCCAAGATCCTAAGGCAACCACCTATGTTTGCTGACAACACATGCCAGAATGTCAGACTGACAGCTATTTAAACATTTCACGTCTTATTCTTTTCTTCCTTCATTTTTAAAAAATATTTTCCCCCAAAATGATTCACTGCAGGAAGAAATCTGTTTCTTTTCGCCTTTACCCTGGTGCGTGCATGCTTATTTGTATGTTTGTTTTGGGTTAATTAGAGAGGTAAACAAATTTTCACATTACAAACTAAATCAATTTTGCATCTTCGCTGAATAAACTTTTCCTTATAATAAAGTAATAATCATGTGTTTGTTGAAGCAACCTGGTTGATGGATCTTTTTATATTATATCTAATGTAGAGAAGGTATATGATTGATTATATCAGGAACCAGTAAAACAGGTGATTTATTTTTATGACCCATGGAGCTGATGAGTGCACTTGCCCCACCTTGGTCATTACATGACCCATAAACAATAAGACAGTTGAAACATCTGAACTCAAATGGAGAATCCTAAATTATTGGCCAAGCAAAGATCAGCGAAAATTCAATATTAGCTTTGAACTGAAACCCGAGACTCAGTTGAATTGTAGAATACCTTCATGGGCAGTGTTTTTAAACAGTGCAAGAGGCTGTCTCACATTAATGTCAGAAATTGAAATCAAACCAAGCCTGCAGTACTTTGCTACTAAATCAAATATTACGACCGGGGGAATTCAGACCTCGAGTACAAAACGCTACAGTGTAGCTATTAGCATTTGTTTCATTTAATATCAATGTGCTTTAGTGAAATAATTGAACTGACAGGGCTCTGAAAACAATGTCTCTCTTCAAATCTGTTCAGTTATTTCAACTCAATCAGATATTAAGTTGATTCAACCATGCCACCACCCCCACTCCCTCTCTGATTATGTAAATAACTTGTCATCTCTATTAAAGAGCTTTGAAATTTGTTTTTAAAAATTGACTTTAAAAGAGGCTGCAGCATAGCATATAACAATAATCTGTGCTGCCAGTTGCTGTGGGATCTCAGTTCTGTTGGCTCGCTTGCTGCAATTAGGTTTGGATGCTGGAGAAACATTAGGTGACAGCTTGCATTACAGAACGAGAAAGACTAGGCTTGTTACATGGAACATCTAAACGATTGAAGTAACCTGATATGTATGCGCAATGGGATGAATGCTCTCCTTTTTTAGCATTCAGCAAGTCACAGACCGGAGAGACGAGTGTACAAACAACATGATAGATTACTTTTAAATCCTATAGATATAAAGACTTCTCATCTCATGGATGAGTTATTCCACATCTGTCTCCATCTGTTAATGTGTCAGACAATTATAAAATGTTAACCTTTTATATTATTATGCTGTACAGAAAAGTGTTGTACAGGAACTAAGCCATTCAGTCCTCTAGTTTGGTATAAACCTTACCTTGATACCCTTGCTTAACAAAAAAATGATTGATTTACTTTTCAAGCATTTATAATGATCTGACATCTACTACTCATTTCGAAAGTTTTCTATTTTTGTGAATAAGCTGAAATGAGTGAGAGCAGATATACAGAAATGCTGTTTTTCTTGTGAGTGAATCTGGTTGTCTAAAGGGTCATAAGTGACTCCTCCTCCATTTCTTACCATTATGAAAATATTTAATTTGTCTGTCATACTTTCAAGTAAGTAATGTCTTACCTATTTACTTTGAACTCCAAGCACTAGAGTTCCTTAATTACTAAGGCTGGCTATTTACTTTTGTAAGATGCTGTTTCCACATACTCCATTTAATGGTCATCCCTAATTAGCGTCACCTACAAAAGACTCTATGAGAAAGCTCGGATCTAGGCGAAGGAAATTTGGTATATCAAGAAAGACTCTCAACACATTTTATAAATGCACCATAGAAAGCAGCTTGTCTGGATGCCTCACAGAGGAGTTTGGCAACTGGCTTTCCTAAGACTGCAAGAAACTACAGAGAGTGGTGAACATTGCCCAGTCCATCACGCAAATCAACCTTCTTCCTATTGACTCCATTTATATTTCCCACTGCCTCAGGAAAGCAAATGAGCGGCCAGAGATAGTGGTGGAGGCTGGGACAATTATGACATTTAATAGGCATCTGGATGAGGTCATGAATAGGAAGGGCTTAAACGGATATGGGCCAAATACTGACAAATGGGACTAGATTATTTAAGATATCTGGCAAGATTAAGTTGGATCAAAGGATCTGTTTCCATGCTGTACATCTCTGACTCTAATTTGGATATGCATGCACTATTCACACCTCCAAAGTAATAAGAAATGATGAAAGGTTGAGGGTCTACTACAAATTCCGAGGGGATTCCACTGTCCACACTGTGTCTCCTACTTCACAATCAAATACCAAATATTGTAGCCACCTTCCTTTTCAGCAAGTATTCATGAAGAGATGCCTTCTGAAACTCCAGACAAACAACATCCATAAACATTTCTGTGTTCAACATGCTGGAGACATTTTCAGGCATTTCAACTAGGTTAGTTAGACATGAGCAACCCTTCACAGATGGCTATTAACACCATTTTTGATCAAACTGTAAACCAATCATCTTTTCATATATTACTGACACCACTAACAGAAGCTAGTATTACAAGCAGATTAAAACGTAATACCATAAGGTAGGTAACGCACAGTATTCTACAATAGCAGAAAAAAATAGGTGCAGAGGTAGATCTTCATCCCTTCAAGCCAGAGCCATTATTCTGTTTGATAATGGTGGGTCAGCTCCATTCTCCACTTTCCATTCTCCATTTTCACCCCCAAAGATAACTAACTGAGAAGGAAATCCACAACTATCTCTATCCTCAATCATGTGAGATTTCATAGCAAAGGATAAGCCTGAACCTTTTGGAACAATCTTCGGCCATGTGGTGTCAGGAAGCAGCCAAAGAAATGCAAAGGCTATGGGCCCTCACAATATTACAGCAATGGTACTAAGAAGGTAAAGTCATGCCCTTGGTCAGTCTATCCTGTCCAGCTACATTGTTGGCATCAATCTGACAATATGGGAAACTATCCAGGTATGTCTTGTACACAAAACACTGGAAAAATCCATTTCAGTCATTTGCTGCTCCCTCAGTCAAGTGATGGAAGGGATCACCAAGTGCTGTCAACAGTACTTGCTCAGCAATAACCCACTCACTGATGCTTATTCTGAGTTCTACCAGGGTTACTCACTCCTGATCTCATTACAGCCTTGGTTCAAACATGGACAAAAGCACTGAATTTGAGCGGTGAGTTAATAGTGATAGACTTTGACATTAAGATGATAACCTAACCAAGTGTGACATCAAGGAACCTTAGCAAAGCCAGAGCCATTGGGAATTAGGTGGAAAGCTCTCTGCTGGTTGGAATCATACCTGGCAAAATGTAAGATGACTGTGGTTGCTAGTAGTCAGTCATCACAGCTCTTGGACATCTCTGCAGGAGTTCCTCAGGGTAGTGTCCTAGGTCCAACCATCTTCAGCTGCTTCATGAATGACTTTCCCTCTATTACAAGGTCAGAAGTGGGGATGTTCGCTGAAGATTGCAAAATGTTCAGCACCATTCATGACATCTTAAGCAGACCATGTCCAAATGCTAGAAGACATCCATGGTATCCAGACTTGGGTGACAAGTGGCAAGTAAATTTGTTCCACACAAATGCCAGGCAATGACCATATCGAACAATAGAGACTCTAACCATCATCTCTTGACATTCAATGGCATTATCATCTTTGGATCCTCACTGTCAATACTTTGAGGTTTACAATTAACCATAAAATAAAATGGATTAGTTATATAAATACAAGAATAGGAGAGGCCAGGAATCCTAGCTCTTCTAAGCCTGTGCACCATTCTTCAAAGCAGAAGACAGAAGTGTGATGGAATACCTCCCCCCCACCATATGTTTGGACGAGTGCTACTCCAACAGAAGTCATGCAGCTCAACACCATCGATAAAACTGCCCACTTCTTTGGCACCACATGCACAAACATTCATTCCCTCCACCACCAATGCCCAGCAGCAGTGTATAGGATCTACAAGATGCACTGAGGAAATTCACCAATGTTGCTTATACAGCATCTTCCAAACACATGGCCACTACCATCAAGAAGGGTGTGAACAGCATGTGTGGTAACAGCTGTAAATTCTGCATCATGTTATTTCTCTACTTTTTTTTTTCGTAAACTGAAATGAGAAAAAAGGACAGTTTTAAAACCCAAGGAAAGTGGAAGGAATTGCTGGATTTTTTAAAAGCAGGTTACCATTGTAAATGCTGCTTATACAGTAGGTCCAGAAAAATTAAAAGGATCATCTCAGCAAATCCGGACAATAGGAACCATTGAACTAGCTTGCTAATTTTTTCATCCAACCATGACATCAATGTTTTCTTTGTGTCTGCATGTATGTGCTTTTTCTAAGGAGATTTTTGCTGGTACAGAAACCTGGATCACAGTTTTTACTTCTCATTAACCTGGGTTTTAAAATAAACAGAAAGATTGAGGAATTTTATGCATATTAATAAAGGCTTTTAACTTTTGTGATGACTTTGAGAATAGGGGGGCTTGATTTTGATACTTAGGCATGTCACACCATCAGGTGCATGTTCCCCTCCAAGCTATTAACCATCCTGATATGGAAATGTATCACTGATCCTTCATATTAATGAGTGAATATCCTGGAAATCCCTGACTAATAGCATTCAGAGTGATCCTACACCAAACGGACTGCAGCAGTTCAAGTTGGCACCTCCTCAAGGACAATTTGGCAAAAATGCAATAAATAACGATACAGCTAATGATACCCATATTCCACAAATTCGTTTTTTTAAAAAAATCAATTCACTGTTCATTGACCCTTGAAAAGTGTAAAGACACAAAGAGTGCCCTTTGCAGAACAATGATTTAAAAAGATAACAATAGGGCCATTTTGCTTAATTGTGGTAAAAGCTGGTTCAGGGCAGCCATTTAGATGAGAAACATCTGAATACCATGTGAGAAATGGTTAAAAATAAACTGCAACAGGGAAACAGAGGAAGACATGCTGGACTAACTAGTTAATGGATTGCTGTTCTGAACGAGGCAACCAAGAGATTGTAAATGGGAAAAACAAGAGCCTTTACTCACTCCCAAGACCTGAAAGAATAACTTCTGACCATTCAATTACAGAAGCTGAATCTGTTAAATCTGACCTTCGGGTTTCAACCCCTTCACTTCAGGAAGGGAATCTTTAAGAAAGCCAAGGCTGCAGTGATATTAGAGACTGACCTCATTTACAACCTCATATGTAAGTGTTATCCTGACTTTGCTTAAATCTGTTTCTATATTAGAACTTTACATTTTTAACAGAGGCAAATTTTCAAGAACAGTTGCGTCAAAATTAACTTTGAATTTGTTTGAAACAACGAGTTATGCAGCTGGTTATTTTTAAATTGAAATTTAAATTCTAAATTTAAAAGAGGATTCCAAGTAAGCTTAGCCAAATTCTTAGCTCATGGATCAAACTGAAGAAACACGACTATGCGGTTGTGAAAACAGCTTGAGCTTATTGAGACAATGATGATCAGAAAAACTGAGAGAGAGCTGAGCTCAGGGAATCTGTTGACCCTGTGTTAAATTCTCATCTCCTTCCAACTGGGTCTTGGTGTCTGTTCTCTCTCCTGCAAAGTTAAAGATCACACAATACCAGGTTATAGTCCAACAGGTTTATTTGGAGGCACTAGCTTCCTCACACCTTTAATATATTGTCTGAGGTGAGATGGCATCTATTGTTGGAAAAGCTGAAGCTATCTTGAGAATGTAACTTAAAAGGAGTTCTCGAATTTACATATTAAAGAACTGAAACTAGCATACCGCACACCCCCCAAAAGATGAAAGACTTAATCTACATTTTTATAATATATCATTACAGCTCCGTGACTAAGTAACCCGTTTGTTATAAATTCTGTGTTTTATGGTCCTATTCCACAACCACCTGATAAAGAGGCCGTGCCTCGAAAGCCAATGCTTCAAAATAAACATGTTGGACTGTAACCTGGTGTTGTGTTGTCCACCCCAGTTGAACACGGGCACCTTCAAACCATGACTCTTTCCTGCAGAGAGACATCTAATTGGAAGGCAACCAGTGCTGCTGGTGGTGGTGTTGCTGCTCCTCCCTCCTCTGGAACTGTGGAAAATGGTGTGCTCTCTATTGTTGTCCTGCAACAGATAGGGAAAGGTAGGCCTGCCTAATTTGTTCCCATACCATGGCAAAGGTTAGCAACAGCAAAATGTAGCTGAAGGTAAGCAGAATGCTGGACAAATGAAGTGCCTTCCAAGAAGGTAGCAATCACCTGTCAAAACGGTGACAGTTCTTTCTAACATGAGGAAGACTCAAACATCAGTCTTGCAACTGACATGGTTAGGGCTCTTCAGTGTAACTGAACAAAGCCAACTCAATTTATTAGTTTCACTGGAGAAACTACTTCTGTAGGCATTCATTTTGGTAAAGTGACCCTTTGCGGAAACCAAGGACTGTTTGGTAAGAAGGCATTAATGTTTCAAAAGACACTCAACAGTGCTTTTAATCAACTCCATTGTTTTTATAACAGCTCCCCCTGGATATCTCAATGGACTCAGAACTTATTTTGGAGGAAGCCAGAACAGTGTAGAATGACACAATGTTTTCCAGACTGCACATATTTAAACCTACCTGCAATGAGGTGGAGAAATTCTTCACTTGTATACTGTCCAATTCCATTTGACGGAGACATTTTCCCACATCCAACTGTTGTAATTCAAACTATCACTTTAATCCCTTGATCCTCTTACTTTATCTTTATGTAATCTTCCAACCAATGTTCAAGTTGACACTATTTTGTCTTTCCCATAACCTAATTCAACCCAACTCTCAGACTTGAAGCTTGTCTGACAACATCAACTTCTCCCACAGAGTTTCCAATGTGGTTCAGGTACAGAGCAGCAGAAAACACTAATCTGAGATATTGTTTGCTTCGTATTTACACTATGTTTCTACCTTTACCACGCTCAACTTGAAGTCCATAATATCCTTTGCCAATGTAACAAGTCTCCATTCCTTGTATTCAATCAATTACACCTCACAAATTGGTAGTCTCTAAGAGAAGATGCCAGGACATATTAATACATCAGATTGGGGTTTGGTTCAAACACACATAAATGTCAGGGAAACTCATGCCTTTGCGCAAAACAAAAGTTTTGTGAAAACTTTGCTGGCTAACTATGCCTCTGTAATCAACTGCACAAAAGGCAGATTAAATGGTGACTTGCTTCCTTCATTACTGTTAAAATATTTAGCCGTGTGCACTACGGTTGCACTTTGGTAACTGTTGCAAAACAAATCACTTTGTGTGAAATGCTGAGGGATGTGGTAATGCCATATAAACAAGTTTTTTTCCCCTCTATCTATAAAGTTAAAGTGGATTAATTTGGTGAGTTCACAAACATGATACATTTGATAATGGATAATGAATTCGAGGTAGAAGCTTAAAGAAAGCTCAGAGAAAGCTAATCTTCAAAAAAACTAAAGCTACTGAAAGTAGACATGAAGCACCTCTGAAATGGATGAACATAAGGTTGCACAGAGGAGGTCTGTAACGAAGATTACGTGGGATTATGTCAACAATTAATTACTTTAAAAGATAGAGCTGCCATCTGTCTTAAGGTAAATATTTATCATTCGTATCACTCACCTCCACCCCCATCCTCTTTAAAGAGTTATACTTCACATTGAAAAGCTAACGCTAGGAAAGCGGAGCCACACCACAAGTTTTGTTTATTTTGATATCCAGCTAATTTCACGGCAAATCTCTCTCTTTTAACATGAATCATATCCTGTCACATGTAGAAGTAAATCAGCAAATCGGAAGCGGGTGGAGGTAGCAGTTGTGTTGTGACACAAAGCTGTAATATATTTTAAGAATAATGGGCCCTATTACTACTGTCAAAGACTAAAACACCACTCTTCAATCTCTGCCTTCATAACCAACCAGGTACAAATATGAGCTCACCTGGTGAAGCAACAGTGTTCCTTTCATGTTGCTTGTTGGGTGAGGGGCATGAGATGAGCATTTATTTTGATATGTTTTTGTGTCCTGCAAATGCATGCTGGTCACAACATGTACAATCCAACTACAGATGGTAAATGCAGATTATGTTAGTCACAAAAAGTGAAGAGAAACATTCTGTCCACTTGGTACCAAGGAGAGCGGTTCCATATCACATGAAAAGATATATGCCATCATCAATTCTCCTATTCTCAAAGTCAGCACTAAAACTTTTATTCCTCACTATTAAGCATACTAACTTCTGTTTATAAAGTGATGGATAATGAAAGGGTTACTTCGGGCAAAGCTGACGTTCCACCCATTCCAATCTACAATGGAACTTGAAACATTGGGCAGAGTTTAGGTAGCCTGAGGCAGTTAAGGTATACAGCAGTTGGAAACTGCTCATGGAGCTATACATATTTTACCTACTTCACATTATTAATACATTATATCTTTCAATGTAACCCCTATAAAATTGGGATGCCACAGTGGTTAGCACTACTGCCTCAAAGCGCCAGGTATGGGTCAAGGTGGAATGCTCTTTGGAGGGTTGGTGTAGACTCAATGGGCCGAATGGCTGCTTCCTGCACTGTAGAGATTCTGTAATTCCATAATTACTGAAATGTAATAAACTACTTTCCATTATCTGAAATGCAAGCCTCTTCTACTGAGACTTATTTGTGGTTTATTCTTCACAGAAAACTTGGAAAAGCCCTAGGTGAGCCTAGCGAGGAGGATTGGTGACAGCATTCAACTGAAACCAAAACCAATTGGTATCCAGGCGTCACCTTACTGCTCTAACAACTTTAGTAACCTAAGCATCACAAGCATTAATTATAAGTATTAATAGCTGAAACAGTTGTTTCTTGGTGTGGTCTTGACAAAACCAAGTTCAGAACATCCTAAACCCAAAACATAACCAATATTGGGTTAGCTGATCTCAATTAGAGCAAAGGCACTATATTTAGCTTCAGCTTGAAGAAATGATTGAATACTTCAAAGAAATGTGATGCAAAGTTTAGTACATCAGACTTGAGAGCAGTCAGAACATTCCCGACTGGTTACAACTAGTTCTAAAAATTGTAAGCTTCTTAATAATTGTCTTTCTACTGTCGTGAAATTCTAATTATGGTGAACTGTTTACTTGGCAAAGCATATATGAACTCAGTACAACAAAAAAATGTGCAGTGCACACTCGAATAGTTCAATACCACATTGAAACATCTGATTGTTTGAATGCAGTTTCTAGTTAGAACAGCTTGGAAAGCTTTCATTGGCATGGCTGAGGTGGGGGAATTCTTCATGAGTTATCTGCATCCTCCTCAACTCCTCTCCAGCAATTTGGAAGACTGGCTATATAGCAGAAATGAATAAGGTGAACTGAATATTCTCTTCTCAAATTTTCAATTGATTGGCAAAATCAATACAGAATACGTATTTTTTCAAAGTTTTAACACACCCCTCGTATCTAGCTGAAACAAAGGTATAAGTAAACAAGTCCTAATTATACACAGTTGCAGTGGAAAAAAAATACTACACAGCAGTTTCACTGAAATCCATCATCTTGATCTTTATTCCTTCACCCATGTGGCCATAGGTCCATGCAGACTCAAAGGACCAAAGTCCTTTTCGTGCTGTTTGATTCTATGATTGCTGTATACATTGCTAGGCTATTTGACTGTAGAGAGTAGTGCAGCAAAGTCTTTCTTATACATTTCCCAGTAACATTCATCAACTGAGGATTAACAGCAGAAACCCATAGCCTTCCTTTAACTACACCTCCTCTCAGATAGTGGGACTGGGTTTATGCCTTCCCAAGCATTTATTTTGGTCTCCCTCGCTGACACTGCTGATTGACTACCTAGAATTCGCAGAATCACAGCACAGTTATGACACAGGAGGCCATTCTGCTTAGTGTGCCGCCACCTGTTCTATTGCCCAGTGACAATTTCCTGCCTTTTCCCCATATTGCTGCTCACCATTTCTTCCAAGTAATCATCCAAAAGCCTCTTGAAGGCTTCAATTGAACCTGCCTCTACCACATTTCTTGGCAGTGCATTCCACACCTTAACAATTTGCTACATGAAAAGGTTTTTGAGTCAAAAGGTAGCTGAGTCATATAAATCAAATCACTCCCCGTCCCAGCTCCTTCCCAATTCAATGCCCAATCTCTATTTACTTTGGCTGTACTAATGGCCCTGAGTCATGGCCAATGACCCATCCTTGATCACAACATAGTTCTGCCTGACTGAAAGTGAATGCATGTAGATTTTCTACCACAATTGCCCTCTGATCCATCAGCTATGATTTATTTGGCAGCACTCTTGCCTGAAAGTCAGAAGGCGAGCATTCAAATCTGACTTGAGACCTGATACTCCAGTGCAATAATGGGAGATCTTTTCTGTTGGCCACGTGGACTTTCAGATGAATCGGTAATCCAAAGTTCCACTTGTCTTCTGTGGTGGATATAAGAAAGCCCAGAGCACAATATGATATTCTCTCTGTGCAGTGATCCCAATACCCACACACTGCCTGCAGAAGTGGCAACCCTTGCGAATGTTGCTGACAGTGAGCTAATGACACACAGGCTGAGAGAGCTGTTGTTCAAACAAAGAGAAATTGAATTATATGGGAAGAGAAAGAAATGGAAAAACAGCAGTCAGAACACAAAGACAAAACAGTGTGGACAAAAAGGACTAAGGGCATTTAGATTATGTCTTCAATTCTGCACAGCATTTCTCTCTTATGTAGTTAACCTTCTCTTACTCTGTACACCATCTCTCTTTCATTGCAAGCTGTCAGCAATATCTCTTAAGCATTGTTACCTCTATTACTTGCTGTCTACACTGTTCCTCAACATCCTCAAGTGCTCCCAGTTCTATATCTACAGTGACAGTCTCTTCAGTGCTTTGTTTTGTACTCAGCTGCAATCTCCTTCCCGTCATGCATGCTGTTGGCTCTCCTATATGCCTATATGAGTATGTTCTTAGCAGTGTCATTTGCTGGGGTAGTGGTCAGCATGAGATGCGCTGTGCTAGATTCAGAAGACTTGGTGATGGTCGAAAGCCCACAGAATAGGAGAGATCAAACTTTCAAAGGGACAGGAGAAAAAGTGCAAGGTAATATTTTGTGTCCTCCTCCCAGAGTGAGTTTGCAGCATTTAATTGGATGGACCCTGCCACTTGTCTCTAAAACGATTGTGACCTCAGAAGGTCTCCCACTCCACTGCCAATCGAACAATAGACCCTTTTTCAAAGGTTTTCAATATCTGATGGCATGACTTGCCAATGGAAAAGATTGGAATCTCACTGAGGGATACCTGCCTGCCTTTAGCACCATTCACCCTAACTCCAACCACCGAGACCACATGAAATTCTTGCTGTCAAATCTTACCTGACCCAGCTCACTCCCTGTAAAGTAACGGACTATATCTTTACTTGAAGATGAGTACTAAAGGACCTACACCTTAAATTGGATCATGTGTAAAGCCTGCAGCTTCTAACAGACCATGCTGAAGAAGTGAGCACTAGAAGCAGTTTGGTGCAACCTTGGATGTAGTAAAGGAGATAGCTTAACAATCTTATCCAAGTAAGAAAGGTAAATATATTTGCTAATCCACTGACATACAGTGGTTCAAACCACTCCTCATCCCCTTTACTTTATCCTGCCAAAAACATTCCATTATACTCAATTCAGCACCTATCCTTCACTCTGTACAATTTCTCACTACCTATGTATCCATTCACAGCTGCCACTGCAATCCTAAGCAATGCATTGTATGGTCTGATATCACTCTCACTGAATACAGTCCATCCAGCAGGTGAATACATGACTTCCAGCCTGTTTTCCTTCCTTGTGGCAAAAGATGAAACAAAATGCAAGGCAGCAGCTCATGACTGGAGGTGGGACACTGCAAACTGTAGAGAGTACTGTCACAGAGGAGGATGCTGTGGAAATAAGTTGCGCATTCTTCTCAACTAGAGAGACAGCGAGCTCACAGATGGCTGGAAACAGAATTATAGATATATCTGACATAAAACATGCTGACATTATTTCATCAATGACTGAACGATGAGAAGACAGACTATGGAGTTTGTCAAAGTCATTACTTGCTTGCCACAACTAACTTCTATTTTTACTTCCCATCTGAATCCAACCCATCCGCCCGTTATCTCTTTAATTGCCACAGCCAAGAGGAATGACAACACAGATGGCATGGCGAGACCAATTTTGTTGCGTCTCTTTGTAGAAATATATTATCTATTATGAAAAACAGCAGAGCGATAATAGAAGATGATTTGTAGCTCAGGGCACAATCCTATCTCATCTCATAACACACAATGGTTGAGGCACAGCTCGCAGCAAGATCCATCTTCCATTTCACAAGTGAGTTGTTCAGCTTCTTCTCATGGGTAAAATACAAATCCAATTGTAGTACTTTGCTGACACGACATTCTTTGATTTTATTGCCTGTTAACTAAAGGAAACTGAAGAGAAAGTATTTCAGGAGGGAAGAAGCTGGCATGATTACCCTGAGACCATGTCTGGGAAAAGAAATCGGCACTTGCTTACTGACACTTTTGAACTTAACATGTTGCTCCTTTAAAGCACAGAGTTCGGAATTCTACATATTTCTTTTTCCTCTCTCCATCTATTAAGCATGGAAACCAAGATTTATTGTATTATCTCACCTTAACTTACTCATGAGATTTAGCACAGTAAAAGCTTTTTTTAATATAACTCATGTAAATATTGTCCTTGCTTAGAATCTGACAACAAAACAGTTTATGCTTATACAACACCTTTAACATCATAATAAAGTGTTTTACAGGAATATTTTAAGATATGACACTGAGTGACAAAAGGTGTATTAGACCAGATAACCAAAAGCCTTATCAAAGAGATACATTTTAAGAAGTAACAGTTGAGGCTATTCGGTCCATTATGCTTTTGATTTTGAGAAGAGATATTGAACTAGTCTCTTTCCCAGCTCTCCCTTCATGGCTGTGCAATTTTCTCACCTTCAAACATTGATCCAATTCCCTTCTGAAAGTTATCATTGTTTTCTCTACCTTTCCTGTAGTATGTTCCTGATCATAATTACTCAGTGCTTGAAAGATAAAAGAAGCTTGATCTCACATCCTGTTCTTTTGTCAATTTCCTAAAATCGCTGGTGTTTAGTTTTCAACCCTTTTAGCAGAGGTTTCTCAGTAACTTTATCATGAATCTTCACCAATTTCAATATCTCCACAAATCTCCCCTTAACCTTCCCTATTCTAATGAGAACAATGCCTTCTTATTGAGTCCCTCATTTTTGACTCCTTGGCTTTTTGATTCCCACAACAGCTGGAGACAGAAATAAAAAAGCCATCACAGCAGTGTTTAATTAAATCTGTTCAGGAGCAATTGCTGTTTGCATATTCACAGTGAAAACCAAAAGGGTGGTACAATAATTAAAATATCTTAAATGTGCTGAATATACCTGGTCCTGGAAATATCTTTCAAAGGATTAATCTCATAAATACATTCAAAAAATATGCCCATTCTGCAAATGACAAGCAATACTCAGATTTCTTGCAAATTGCATTGGAATACATCCAAATTTGCACTGAGTATGATTTCATAGGAACAAGCGAGATGCTGTCATAACGGTCCCCTGTGTGGGTTACATGAAGGATTCTAAAAGTTGAATTTTGAAGTGAATTAAATGTTGTTTACCTTCAGTTTGTTTTGTTATGTCACTGCATGCTTGCAAACAATGCTTGAACTTCAAACCAGCTGAGAGATCTTTAGAAAGAAAAAGCCCTGAGGTCGCTATGGAGATTGCAAGGGAGGAGATTGCAGAGCCATTGGCCTTGATTTTTATGTCCTCTTTGTCTACAGGAGTAGTGCCAGAAGACTGGAGCCAGCTGAGAGATCTTTAGAAAGAAAAAGCCCTGAGGTCGCTATGGAGATAATTGCTGGGGCTAAAGCTAATCTCTCATCAGAAACTGATGAGCCTTGGTTTTGAAAACCTCAGCAAGTGAGAAGTAAAGTGACATGGAGGCACAGAAACTTAGCCTGTTGTGATTTAATTATACAGAGTTAAAAATCACACAACACCAGGTTATCATCCAACAGGTTTAATTGGAAGCACACTAGCTTTCGGAGCGACGCTCCTTCATCAGATGATAGTGGAGGGCTCAATCCTAACACACAGACAATATGCTATCACTGTATTCTAACAGATGAAAGGCTTAACAGACAAGAAATCTTTCAATATATAATTTCAGTAACATCACACTGTAAATTTTTGCTATAAATTCTGTGTGTTAGGATTGAGCCCTCCACTATCACCTGATGAAGGAGCGTCGCTCCAAAAGCTAGTGTGCTTCCAATTAAACCTGTTGGACTATAACCTGGTGTTGTGTGATTTTTAACTTTGTACACCCCAGTCCAACACCGGCATCTCCAAATCATAGTTACACAGAGAGTGAGTTTGAGGAAATTTGGTGGGTTAGAGAATTATAGCAAAAGAATGAATGCCAAGGGAATGCCTGCATTTGTCTGGTGGATAATGGTATTGTGACTGCCAGCAACACTGATTCTGGACATAGAGGTCATACTGGGAGGCACATGTCACACCTCAGAGCTTAATCTGCACATCCAGACTCAGAATAAAATTGGGACAAAGTGAGGACTGCAAATGTTGGAGATCAGAGTTGAGAGTGTGTTGCTGGCAGCACCCAAGGAGCAGGAGAATTGATGTTTCAGACAAAAACCCTTCATCAGGTATGCCTCATTCCTGATGAAGGGCTTTAGCCCGAAATGTCGATTCTCCTGCTTCTTGGATGCTGCCTGACCTGCTGTGCTTTTCCAGCAACACCCTCGCGACTCTGGATAAAATTGCACTGCTTTCCCAAGTACAGGTCGTTCTGCTATAACACACATTTCATTCATACAAATTCACTATAATACGATTGACGAATTGACAACTATCCCAATAGCATGAACTTTTAAAGTGTCTAATGGTTATAACGCAATTCCTGCTCCATTAAATGGTGCTGCAATTACATGATTTTCTTATAACATGGAGCTACTGCATTATAGGAGAACTGACTGTATGACATATTTATCTATTCAAATGGAAGTCAATGCAAAAAGGTTTAAGTTGTATTAAATCTATTGGATTGAATTTAAGGTATATGCTTGTATCGCTGAGAATCATTATCTTATTTTTTCATTGCACCAATTTAGCCACAATTGACTTTTTAACATTGCTCAAGTTTGCATGTTTCAGTGTGATTACAGAGGCCTGTCAATGAAATTCATACCTTCAGTTGTTCCACGTGTTATATCTTTAAGTGATGATGATCGAACAAATATCTGGCTTGTTTAGTATTCTCATAAGCTGAAAATGTGTTGCTGGAAAAGCGCAGCAGGTCAGGCAGCATCCAAGGAGCAGGAGAATCGATGTTTCAGGCATGAGCCCTTCTCCGGGCTTATGCCCGAAACGTCGATTCCCCTGCTCCTTGGATGCTGCCTGACCTGCTGCGCTTTTCCAGCAACACATTTTCAGCTCTGATCTCCAACATTTGCAGTCTTCACTTTCTCCTAGTATTCTCATAAACAGAGTCATAACAGGTCAAGGAGCTCTCATTCTATGTTTTGTCCTGAACTTTCATCAAAACAGAGAGCCTCTCTGTTATGGCAGGTAAGACTAGAAATTGTAAGTTTCACCTCTGAAGGCAGAACTTCTGTTTTCTCAGAAGGAGGAATGCAGTTGGGTTGGCATACAAACATTCATGGTTCACACAGGTGTCTGGTCATTTATTTCAGCAGCTACTTCCTTTGAAGTGGGATTTGATAGTCTTAGAGTGTGAAATATGAACTATGTAGAGTAGACCTGATAGGAACAGGTCTGAACTTTTTTTTTGGATAGTCATGGTCTCAAAATGGAGGAGCTACAATGTCATTTGGTGGAGCTAAGGTGCCCCTTGGAGGAGATCAGATGCAATGTGCAAGAGGCATGTAGATGCTTAAAAAGTGAATAAACACAGTACTGCAGAGATTACTGAATGGTCAACAGATGTGTCAAAATTATCTGACAAAGGGACCTGTCAAAAATAATTATCAAGCTCTCAAGACATTTAAAGGTCTTGAAATCTTTGGAGAAAAATCAAATGTGTTCTTTTTAAAAGGAAGTGATGACTTGCTATTTCACTTTGTCTGTTGACATTAGTCTAGGGGCTTCCATTGCTGAATTATTACTTCACAGAGGCATAGGGTCATACAGCACAGAAACAGAATTTGACGCCGAACCAGTCCATACCGAATATAATCACAAACTAAACTATTCCCACCTGCCTGCTCCTGGCCCATATCCCCCCAAACTTTTCCTATTCATGTATCCATTC
Organism: Chiloscyllium plagiosum; assembly: GCF_004010195.1. Taxonomy (NCBI): domain Eukaryota; kingdom Metazoa; phylum Chordata; class Chondrichthyes; order Orectolobiformes; family Hemiscylliidae; genus Chiloscyllium; species Chiloscyllium plagiosum. The sequence continues at coordinate 21,452,160 of NC_057713.1, forward strand.
AAATGTCTTTTAAACATTGTAATTGTACCTGCATCCACTACTTCCTCAGGAAGTTCATTCCACACATGAACCACGCTCTATGTAAAAAATGACTGATTTCACAGCCACCATCACTATAGGAGGGTGCCTACCATTTCACAGCTTGATTGACAGCTGCAAATTTATGAACTCTAATGTTGAACAACATATTCAAACACTTTTGGTTATAAAGGATTGTGCATTCAGAGAGGTAATGACCATAAGACCATAGGAGCAGAAATCAGGCCATTCACCCCATCGAGTCTGCTCTACTATTTGATCACGATTGATCGGTTTTTCAACCCATTTTCCCTGCTTTCTTCCCGTAACCTTTGATCCCCTTAGCAATCAATAACTTATCCACCTCTGTTTTAAATATACTCAATGACCTGGCCTCTCCAGACCTACGTGGCAAGGAATTCCACAGATTTACCACTCTCTGGCTTAAGATATCTCTCCTTGTCTCCTTTCTAAAGGGTCTTTGCTTTACTCTAAGGCAGCATCCTTTGGCCCTAGTCTCTCTTGCCAAATTAATTATCTTCCCAATGTCCACTCTGTCCAGGCTGTTGAGTATTCTGTATGTTTCAATTAGATCCCTCCTCATTCTTCTTAGCTGCATCGTGTATAGTCTCAGGGTCATCAAATGTTCCTCATATGCTAAGCCTTTCATTCCTGGGATCATTTTCGAGAACTTCCTCTGGACCTGCTCCAGGGCCAATACATCTTTCCTGAGGTGTGGGGCCCAAAATTGCTCATAATACTCGAAATGTGGTCTGACCAGAACCTTATAAAGCCTCAGAAGTACATCCCTGCTTTTATACTCTTGTCCTCTTGAGGTTAATGACAACATTGTATTTGCCTTTCTAATTACTGACTCAGCCTGCAAGTTTATCTTACGAGAATCTTGGACTAGGTCTCCCAAGTCCCTTTGCACTCCAGATTTATGAATTTTCTGCCCATTTAGGAAATAGTCCATGTGTCTATTCTTCCTACTGAAGTGCATGACCTCACATTTTCCCACATTGTATTTCACCTGTCACTTCTTAGTCCACTCTCCTAACCTGTCTAAATCTTTCTATAGCCTTCCTGTCTCCTCAATACTACCTGCTCCTCCACTTATTGCCTCATGGCATTATCACTGAACTGTTAATCTAAAGCGTTAGGGAAAGTTCTGGGGTTCAAATCCTGCCACGGCAGGTGGTGGAACTTGAATTCATTAAAAGCCTGGAATTGTGTGTCGAATGATGACTGTGAATTCATTTTCAATTGTTGGAAAAATCCATCTGGTTCACTAATGTCATCTAGGAAAGGAAACCGTCATCCTTACCTAGTCTGGCCTACATATGACTCCAGACCCACAGCAATGTGATTGACTCTTAACTGCTCCCTAGGAAATTAGGGATGGGCCATAAATGCTGGCCTGGCCAATGACACCCGCATACCATGAATGAAGAAATTTTACAAATTGAATAAAATGTTTGTACTTCTAAGGCTTACCTAGTTGAAGCAAGTGTAGTAAACGGGTTCTTATGAATGACAATATTTTTTCAATTAAGTAAGGTCTGCAAATTAGAAAGTTGTTTTATATCCTCTGTACGTGAATCCTGAGATCATCCAACAGTGCACACCAGGTGAGTTGGCATGCAAGATATCAAGGAAAAATCAGTGAGTTCTTTGTTGGGGGGATATATTGGTGTGGAAAGCATAAGGAGTAATGGAAGCAGGAGGAGGCCTGAGGTGGTATAAATTGTAATGGATTGTGTGTGTGTGTGTGTGCGTGCGCACGCACACACGTGCAGCAGTAGAGCGTGAGGAATAGAGAGGTATCTGATGTCACATTCATATTTTTGAACTTCAGAGAGTATCAGATCCCCTGAGCAGGCTTTCCATCCAGCCCACTGCTGCATGCAGTCATCTCCCTTGTTACATTGGGATTATCCATCCTGTCTGCTCAACTGGTCCAATCCCCAGCATGGAAAACCTCATGTTCAGACAGCCATTTTTATAGGTCAGGTTTACAGGGAAGGAATTGTCCCATCACTGCACACCCCACCATTTCTTCTCAATTAAACATTTTTGATCACTTTAGGCCCAAAGAGATTAAAAACAACGAATGTTGATGAAAATATGACATATGGGTAAGTGAATTGAAGAAAAGGAAACAATTTATTAAAACATGGTGAATAAAAACCAAAAGGTGTTGATTTCTGCTGAGGCCAATCATGTAAAATTCACAGTTGAGGTTGTGTGATGTGGTAGGGTGCATTGAGTTGCCATACAGAGATGCACTTGGTTGAGAGGTTTATTAGATTGAGGAGATTTGGCCTTTTCTTCCCACCTACAGACATTTTTATATAGATCCAATGACTGCATGAGGTGGTATAAATTGTAATGGATGTGTGTGTGTGTATGTATGCGTGTGCACGCACACACGTGCAGCATGACGTGAGGGATAGAGATTAGATTAGATTCCCTACAGTGTGGAAACAGGCCCTTCAGCCCAACCAGTCCATACCGACCCTCTGAAGAGCAACCCACCCATTTCCCATTCGCTAATGCACCTAACACTATGGGCAATTTAGCATGGCCGATACACTTGACCTGCACGTCTTTGGACTGGAGGAGGAAACCGGAGCACCTGGAGGAAACCCACACAGACATAAGGAGAATGTGCAAATTCCACACAGACAGTTACCCAAGGCTGGAATCGAACCTGGGACCCTGGTGCTGTAAGGCTGCGGTGCTAACCACTGAGCCACCGTGCTTATTTCATGTGTCTAATTTGGGAGAGCATCTGAGCACAAGTAATGCAGGAAATTCAGAGCACTGCTCACAACAATGCTCTTCAATGTTTTATTTAAGCAACCGAAGGTCAAGGCAGCAATAAGCAGGTTATTTTTTTTGTATGGGAGTTTACTGAGTGTGTCATTGTATAGCATGTTCTGAGGTACTGAGATCCTGAAAAAAATGCATGTCCTTTTTAATGTCTTGTTGCCAAATAGGGAAGACCTTCATTAAAAAAAAATATTTCTATGCATTCAATTTAATAAGTGGTACTCTTTTTCTATACCAATCAAATGAGGTGTCACATAAGCTCCATCCATTCACAGATAAAATAAATAAGATGTCTAATGATTTGAATGTTTGTTGTGTTCTATTCATAGCAGCAAACCAAGCAGAATTATTTACTCAGGAATAACACCGTTGTCTCATCAGTTTTGCTTTGAGATTTAAATTCTCTGTAGCAAATTCAACATTCAAGATTTAAATGGTTATGCAATTTTAATGCATCCATTTATATCTTTGATATTTCCTGAATCTTCAATTGTATCTGACACAGATGATGATTTGATATGAAATAACTAAGGGAATGTATGGTCCCACTTATTTCCTGTGAATGTCAATTGAATCAGAACAAATTCACTTGACTATGCTGTTTGTGTAACATAACAGAATGAGAGTCAAAGAACACTTAAATTACAGTTGTTTTATTTCAGGTAGCTTTAATGCTTTTCCAATTGCTGTATATTTTTCTCATATGACATTACTCAGACTGACAATGTTATAATATTGCTGTGGCATGTGAGCTTTTGTGACATAAAAGGCTATTACTGATCTGTTATGGGCTTTGTTTATGAGCAGAGATGTCATATTTGGTTGTGCATTCAATTAAAGGCATTGCCTCACCATGGTAAGACTGACAAGATATATTTATCATTCTTAATTCATGTATGTGTATATATAAGAACTGATTAGTTTTTCAAAACATATATTTCTTGTACAATTCATGAAGAATTTTGGATTTTGGCAAAAGACTATCTCAGTGATGTTAAGCTGTACATGGATGCAAATCTCGGTTTGCCTCTAGTTGTGGCTGAATGTGTGATTTAACATCCAATGCTCAATACATGCAGAAGTCTTTGAGGCTAGAGCTGTCAATTGTCCATTATTGAATGAACAATGACGTTTAATTATACAGGACACTGCCGATTAGCTCTCACACAACTTTCAATGCTTTGATCAGGTATAATTGAATTCTTCCGGAGATCAAAATGCTACACCTTGAACATTTCTCAGAAAGTATCTGCTTCTGGAGAAAATTTGGTTTAAGAAATTGCTCGTGCTGTGGCTGTTTTATAGGCATGCAATGGGCCCTTAAGAGGTTCCTTCATTCACCTCCTTCACCAATACAGTCCATTGCCGACCAAACTGGTAAATTTTCCTGTTTGCTGGCAATTTCCATTCTTCACTCATCTTTGCATGGTCCATCATTGATCCTTCCCTGTTATGAGTTTCTGGGGATTGACTATCAACATGTATGTATTATAAATTAATTGGCTGACACAGTGACTTCAGTAACACTTCCTTACATCTTCCCTTCTGCAAGGACTTTATTGCGTTCCTCTCACATCTGTTCTTATGACAGACTCTTCCTTCTCATCATGATAAGGCTCTTCCTACACTTCTGCTATCATCTCTTTCTCAAAGAGCCACAGTGGGATCCCTCCTGTCCTCACCTTTTACCCATGTGTTCAAATGAAGATCCCAATGTTACTACCACTTCCAGCATGATGCCATCATGAAAAATGTTTATCTTTGCCTTTTCATATTCTGAATGAATTACTCTCTTTGTGATATCTTGTCCAAACTTCAACTGCCCTTGGACAACCATCCTCTTTCAATGACAACTATAAGCTTGGGAGGTATAAGACTTGACATTTAATTTTCTGTTTCTCGCTGTCCAAAGCTCTAAACATTCCTTCCGAGTGGAACAGCAAGTGGTTCTTGCTATTGTGCCTTTGTGTAGATCTCAGAAAGGCACTGCACTTTTAAAACAGCTAGCTGACATCATAACATCAGAAGGTCTCCATTTTGCATTCAGTCAGTCAGTTTGTCTCTTAGCAAGCAGTCAGTCTGCCTTCTGGTCAGTCAACTCTATGTATGAAAAGTAAGCAAACGTATTACTTAAACTGTATATTAAGTCTGTGAGTTTACACAGCTTGCTGCTAATAAACAAATAATTTCTAACATCTGTCTACACAAATCTATGTCTTATCATGATCTGTAAGGTACCCAATCCATCATCGCCCACACGCAAAGATTCCAGATTGCAACACTCAGTCTGTCCATAATCTGACCCCAGAGGTTTGTGGAGGCTAGATCAGTGGAAGTATTCAAAGAAAAGATAGTTTTTTTTACAATGGCCTACTCATACTGTATATGTTCTAATCCTTTACCCAGACTAGTGCGATTCTATGAATAATTATAATGGTGATACAGTATTACATCTGAAAGATGATCCCCAGCCCAACATTGACCCTCCTCATGAATGCAAGATTCACAGTCAGATCATCAATTAGGTTCCATGGTACAATACAACAACAACAGTAAAGTCAAGCCTCATACTGATCAGTGCAACTCTATTCTTTGCACTTTGAAGAAAGATAGCACTTTCTGTATACATTTAGATCCAGGGTTACTGAACATTGCACCAAAATGTACTTGCAAGATTTCTATCCTGGAAGAGATTAATCACAAGTTTTCATGTAGAAATCATTGCTTCTAAATTGGATGCCAAGAATGAATATTGGTCCATCCATCTCCCCAGTGGGTCACAGAGATTGACAACTTTTAGATGATCTTTTTGTAGATACTTTTTTTCTGAGGTAACTATTTGGATCATCTGTTATTCAGGATATATTCCTACAGATCACATTATTGAAAATCTACCAGATTGTCTCTATATAGCAGATGACATTGCAGCTCTCAAGAAAACGAAATTTGAAGATGACATAAACTTTCATTAGCTCACAGCTGGGGCAAGAAAACACACTTTTTCTTATAACAAGAAAAAATGTCAAATTCACACAAGCCATATAACTCTGTCAGATCAATCCACCTCTCAAATAGAATGAACCCTAATCAAAAATGACAGATTTTCAGAAGACTGCTTCACCATCAAACAAAGGTGCCTTGCAAAAGGTATCTTGGTTTCTTCAGCTTTTTATTCCAATACATTCAGAACTTTGTGACCAATGTATTGCCTCTTCTCCAGAATAGTACATCATAATATAGCAGAAAGATTACTAACATATAATTTCACCTATCAAAGTCATCCCATCTTCCACCAAGTTATATTCTCCAATATTATATCTCCATGATTACTGCACTACAAGTAGATGAAAGACCTGAGAGAATATTTGTTACAGGAGGACGAGCTGATTGGGCTTGGGTCTGAAGCCCTTATCACAGCCTAGGGAAATGATTCCAACACTGCAAGAGAGCTCTCACTCCAGCATTCAGAATGCAATGGTTCCAAATGTTCTCATTTAGTAAGCACTCTGACTGAAAACCATTGGAAATGATCTGTTGAAAACCTTTCACAAGACATCTCCACAACTACAATATTTACTGCAAAGATTGAAAAGGATGATTTCAATATTCAGTGTAATCAAGATTTGGAGATGCCGATGTTGGACTGGGGTGTACAAAGTTAAAAATCACATGACACCAGGTTATAGTCCAACAGCTTTATTTGGAAACCCTAGCTTTCGGAACGCTGCTCCTTCACCAGGTGATTGTGGAAAATAAGATTGTAAGACACTGAATTTATAGTAAAAGTTTACAATGTGAGATAACTGAAATTATATAATGAAAAAGACCCAGATTGTTTGTTCAGTCTCTCATCCTTTAGAATAACCATATTGGTTTCAGTTCTGTCATATGTAAATCACAAAAACATTTTAAAAAGTTACATCCTCAAGTGCACTTTAACAACTGGTGTCATGCCGGCCCAGATAAGGTATTGAAGGCGTTAACTCCCTGTGAGGCTGTCTGTGCCACAATGGTCAAACTGATTCTAATCTAAAAAAAGCGGACTTATTCATTCTTGGCATCCAATTTAGAAGCAATGATTTCTACATGAAAACTTGTGATTAATCTCTTCCAGGATAGAAATCTTGCAATGCCATTTTTGAGCAAAGTAAAAAGTAATTCTGCAAGTACAAATTCACCCCACAAACTTGTATGTGTAGTGTGTGTGTATATATATATATATATATAGATATATAATATATATTTATATAATGGGGGTCACCTGTAGTATGGCATGAACTCAAAACGGGTACCGAACATGGCTATCAGCCTCCGCTCGGCCACCCTTCGTTGCTGCCTGTCTGCCTTGGAGGATGGTCACCTGAAGGTCCAAGGTCGAATGTCCCGGACCGCTGAAGCGTTCTCCAACTGGGAGGGAACACTTACGTCTGTTGATTGTTGTGCGGTGTCCATTCATCTGTTGCTGTAGCCTCTGCTCGGTCTCGCCAATGTACCATGCCTCAGGATATCCTGGCCTGCAGCGTATGAGATAGACAGCATTGGCTGAGTCGCATGAGTACCTGCCACGTACATGGTGAGAGGTGTCCCCACACGTAATGGTGGTATCTGTGTCAACATTCTGACATGTCTTGCAGCATCTATTGTGACAAGGTTGTATGGTTTTGTCCTGAAAGCCAGGCAGTTTGCTATGAACAATGATCTGTTTGAGGTTTGGCGGTTGTTTAAAGGCAAGCAGTAGAGGTGTGGGGAAGGTCTTGGCGAGGTGCTTATCTTCATTGATAATGTGTTGCACGTCGCGAAGAACATGGCATAGTTTTTCGACTCCTGCGACATACCGCATAATGAAGGGCACCCTGTCGGTTGTACCTCATGTCTGTCTCCTGAAGAGGTCATTACGGCTCCTGTAGCACATCAGAACAGGTGGTCAATGAGTTGTGCATCATACCCCATCCTTATGATGGCATCCCTGAGTACTTCCAAATGCCCGTCACGTTCCTCCTTATCTGATCAGATCCTGTGTATGCGTAGAGCTTGTCCATAGGGGATGGCTATTTAATATGTTTTGGGTGGAAGCTGGAGAAGTGTAGCATTGTGAGGTTGTCTGTGGGTTTGCGGTAGAGTGTGGTGCTGAGGTGCCCCTCCTTGACGGAGATGCATATGTCCAAGAATGAGACAGATTGTAGAGAGTAGGCCATGGTGAGTTTGATGGTGGGATGAAACTTGTTGCTATCATTGCGTAGTTTTATCAGTGACTCTTCTCCATGGGTCCAGAGGAAGAAAACATCATCAATGTACCTGGTGTATAGTGCTGGTTGGAGGCTGGAGTCTTGTTCTAACCTGTGCATGAAAATATTGACATATTTGGGTGCACATGTGGTTCCCATGGCTGTTCCATGTGTCTGGATGAAGAACTGGTTGTCAAAGGTGAAGACGTTGTGATCGAGGATAAAGCAGATGAGTTGTAGGATAGTGTTTGGAGATTGGGAGTTGTTGGTGTTGGGTACTGAGGCTGCTGCCGTGTGCCATCATTGTAGGGGATGTTGGTGTAGAGTGCTGAAATGTCCATTGTGACAAGGAATATTCCCGGTTTGACTGGTCCATGGGTGCTGAGTTTCTGTAAGAAATCTGTAGTGTCGCGACAGAAGCTGGGGATCCCCTGTACAATGAGTTTCAAGATGCCTTCAACATAGCCAGACAGGTTCTCACACAGAGTCCCTCCTCTTGTAAGCGACTTCTACTGCCTTCCAAAGACACACAAAGCCAATATACCAGGACGTCCCATCGTATCAGGCAATGGAACTCTGTGTGAGAACCTCTCTGGCTATGTCGAAGGCATTTTGAAACCCATTGTACAGGGGACCCCCAGCTTCTGTCACAATACTACAGATTTCTTACAGAAACTCAGCACCTGTGGACCAGTCGAACCAGGAACATTCCTCGTCACACAGGATGTTTCAGCACTCTACACCAGCGTCCCCCACAATGACAGCATGCAGCAACAGCCTCTGTACTCAACACCAACAACTGCCAATCTCTGAGCACCGTCCGACAACTCCTCTGCTTTATCCTCGATCACAACATCTTCACCTTTGATCAACCAGTTCTTCATTCAGACCCAAGGAACAGCCATGGGGACCACACCTGCACCTCAATATGCAAACATTTTCATGCACAGGTTCGAACAAGACTTAGCCAGAGACTTTTCCCCAGGGAAGGATTGACTGGTACGAGAAGTCATAGTTTGAAGATATTATGAGGAAGGTATAAAGGAGACATCTGTTCTTTACGCAGAGAGTTGTGAATGCATGGATTCCGTTGCCAGTTGAGGTGATGGAAGTGAAGTCATTGGGAACATTTAAGTGACTGCTGGACATGCACATGGATAGCAGTGAGTTGAGGGGTGTGTAGGTTAAGTTACAATATTTTACATTAGGATTAAGTCTCGACACAACATTGTGGGCCTAAGGGCCTGTTCTGTGCTGTACTTTTCTATGTTCTATGTCTATTTTCTATGTTCTTCTCTACACAGGACCTCCAACCAACACTATACACTAGGTACATTGACAACATTTTCTTCCTCTGGACCCATGGAGAGGAGTCACTGAAAAAATGCACAGTGATATCAACAAGTTTCATCCCACCATCAAACTCACCATGGAATGCTCTCTCCTATCTGTTTCATTCTTGGACTCATGCATCTCCATCAAGGAGGGGCACCTCAGCACCACACTCTACCGCAAACCCACAGATAACCTCACAATGCTACACTTCTCCAGCTTCCACCCAAAATGTATTAAACCAGCCATCCCCTATGGACAAGCCCTATGCATACATAGGATCTGATCAGATGAGGAGGAACGTGATGGGCACTTGGAAGTACTCAGGGATGCCATCATAAAATTGGGTACGAGGCTCAACTCATTGACCGCCAGTTCCAACGTGCCACAGCAAGGAACCGTAACGACCTCCTCAGGAGACAGACACGAGACAGGGTAACCTTCGTTGCCGAAAAGCTACGCCATGTTCTTCGCAGCCTGCAACACATTATCAATGAGGATGAGCACCTTGCCAAGACCTTCCCCAAACCTCCATTGCTCGTCTTTAAACAACTGCCAAACCTCAAACATTGTTCGTAGCAAACTGCCTGGCCTTCAGGACAATACCATATAACCTTGTCATGGTAGGTGCTGCAAGACGTGTCAGAATGTCGACACAGATAACACCATTACGCGTGGGGAACTTCCCACCGTGTACGTGGCAGGTACACATGCGACTCAGCCAATGTTGTCTATCTCATACTCTGCAGGCCAGGATGCCCTGAGGCATGGTACATTGGCGAGACGAAACAGAGACTACGCAACGGATGAATGGACACTGCAGAACAGTCAACAGACAGGAGTGTTCCCTCCCAGTTGGAGAACACTTCAGCGTTCCGGGACATTGAAACTCAGACCTTTGGGTGACTGTCCTCCAAGATAGACTTCGGGGCAGGCATCATCGAAAAGTGGCCAAGCAGAGGCTGATAGCTAAGTTCGGTACCCATAGGGGGGGCCTCAAATGGGACCTTGGGTTCATGTCACACTAGAGATGACCCCATTGCAACACACACACACACCCCTTTACACTCACACTCTCACACATACACATACTGTCTCACATACACTCATAAACAATCCCCCCCCACACACATGCACACATAAGTTTGTGAGGTGAATTTGTACTTGAAGAATTACATTTTACTTTGCTCAAAAACGGCATGAATCCATGTAAGATTCTGAAAATCTGTTTTTTAGATTAGATTAGATTAGATTTTTTAGATTAGGATCAGTCTGATCATTGTGGCACAGACAGCCACTCAGGGAGTTAACACCTTCAATACCTTATCTGGGCCAACATGATACCAACTGTTAAAGCGCACTTGAGAATGTAACTTTTTAAAAAAGGTTTTGTGAGTTACATATGACAGGACTGAAACCAATATGCTCATTCTCAAAGATGAGAGACTTAACAAACAATCCAGGTCTTTTTCAATATATAATTTCAGTTACATCACACTGTAAACTTTTGCTATAAATTCAGTGTCTTACAGTTTTGTTCTCCGCAATCACCTGATGAAGAAGCAGTGCTCCAAAAGCGAGTACTTCTAAATAAACCTGTTGGACTATAACCTGTTGTTGTGTGATTTTTAACTCAGTATAATCAAGGCTCACAGATTACTATTCCTGATGCTCTTAGCAGTCTTCCAAATCACATTAATCAAATAAGTTACCTCCTTAGACCAATAAGTGGATATTGTTGAATCCAAGTTAAAGATGTTTCCACGTCAATCTTGTTATTTTAAGACTGGCCAAAAGAAGCAAATTCAACATGCTATCTCTAATGACATCCAGCTGCATTAGCTCAAGATAATCATCCTCAGAGGAAACCTGAGCAGTGTCTTTTTGCACAGCAGTAGTATCCCTACCTCTGAGTCAGAAAACATAGTTCAAGTCCCACCTGCACCAGAGGTGAATCATAACTTCTCTGAACAGGTTTATTACAAAATAGCAATAGAGAACCCGAATATTTCAAAAGATCACAAAGAAGTACATTCTTTTTAGTCATTCAGAGATGGAGGACTCTCTGATAGCGTACTTTGTAAAAGCAAACAAAGCTTATTCCACAATCTCTTCACTGAAATATGTTTGACCATACATACAAAGGTTACATTGGTGCAGAATAAATTTACACCAATTTATTGGCCTGGCATCAACAAGAACATGGATCAACTGATCATGTCATATGGAACATGTCAACCTCATCTATCTCAAACACTGAATTAGTATCTCATTCTGCATGAAATTCCTTCTGCAAAATCATACCAGCTATTTTTCTGGTCTTAGCATGTACATGTGGTTGAGTGGTAAATGTGTGTGATGGAAGAAAGGCATGGATCTGTCTCCTAAACATAACAGTGACCAATGAGGGTGAACCATCGCCTTGGGGAGCAGCTTGTAGATTTATTGTGGCTGTCCAAAGATCTGCCAAGTAGCTTGACACAGTGATCATGGACTTCATCATACAAGGAAGAAAATGCATAATCAATGAATATGCAGACAGTTTCCTTAGTGTGAACCAGGATAAAGTATTAGAGACTGATGTTTTCATATGTATGTCTTGGGTCCTAGAAAGATAACACAATGTGATGTTCAGCACAAGTCATAGGATGTCACAAACCATGATCAAATCTTACGAAAAACAGATGACATGCCTGAATGATTCATGATCAACCATCCATCACAGAAGACATTGACTCCGATACTGATATCACACCTGACAATAACTATGTACCACAATGCACTTAAGTCCGGAATGACGGATAACACACATGACTGAACAAAACTACAGAATAATAATTGTATAATGATGAGATTTGGTTATATTGCACATCAATGTATAAAGACACAGTGGCAACAGGAATCCTTGGGAATATTTATCATAAATGGTTTCCTATTCTTCAAAGGGAAAAGAAAGGGGCATCATATTATTGCACAGGTCTCAGAAAGTCATATATTGTTAAGACAGTTCGATAGCATGATGACATATGGTACTCTACCATGAAAGGTATCCATCTTACTCTCTGTTCAGTCTTTCAATTGCCTGCATATCAGGAGTCATTTAGTTCGCCAACAAATGAAGTGTGTATGTAATGTTATGTGACCCCAACTATATATGTAAGCTTATGATATCATATTTGTGTCTACAGCTGATTGTTAAAAAACCTTCAGCAATCTGACTCAATGTGAACCCGACTCTCTGGAATGCTTGTTATATGGGCTACTATATAGAAAACTTGAGGAAGCATATCACCTACTCCTCACAAAGTAGTATTCCCTGTGTTGGGGAACACAGATTGGATGATCGCTTTGTGAAACATCTCTACTCAGATATAAATCTGCCCCCAATCATCCTGTCATTTTAATTTTCCACTTTGCTGTCACACTAACCTCAATCCCTGGTCTATTGTTTGTCAAAAGGATACAGTAGGATGTAGATCAGTTAGACAGTTGGGCGGAGAAATGGCGATTGGAGTTCAATCCGAACAATTCATTTTAGGAGGTCAAATCCAAGAGGAAAGTATACAATAAATGGCAGGACCTTCAGGAGCTTTGATGCACAAAGGGATCTTGTGGTACAAGTCTATAGCTCCCTGAAAATGGCAACACAGGTGGGTATTGTGGTAAAGAAGATGTAGAGCATTCTTGCCTTCATCAGTCAGGGCATTCAGTATAAAGGTTGGTAAGTCATGTTGCAACTCTATAAAAATTTTGTGAGGCGACGTTTGGAGTATTGTGTACAGCCCTAGTCACCACACTACAGGAAGACTGTGGAGGCTTTGGAGAGAGTGCCAAATAAGTTCACCAGGATGTTGTTTGGATTGGTGCGCATTAGCTATAAGGAGAGGTTGAACAAACTTGGATTGACTTCACTCGTGTCAAAGGCCGAGAGGAAACCTGATAGATGTGTATAAAATTATGGATATGGTGGATAGTTGGAGTATTTTTCACAGGGTAGAAATGTCAAATACTAGAAAACATAGGTTTAAGGTGAGAGGGGTAAAATTTAAAGGAGATGTGCAAGGCAAGTTTTTTTTGACACAGAAGGTTGCAGGTACCTGTGAGATGATGCTTCTCCTTTAACAAGGTTAGGTTGTCCTTGGGTATTTTTCAGAGGGGTCATAAAGACAGAGGCTTTGTTTTGTCTGTGTTTGTCTGCTTGAAGAAGCTTTTAAGTTTAAAAAAAACCCACTTGTACAATGAAAGGGGAGCGGCCAGTTCTCCCAGCTCAGCTTTTCTCTGGTTTAGAACATAGAACAATACAGCACAGAACAGGCCCTTCGGCCCTTGATGTTGCGCCAACCTGTGAACTAATCTAAGCCCATCACCCTACACTATCCCATCATCATCCATATGCTTATCCAAGGACTGTTTAAATGCCACTAATGTGACTGAGTTAACAACACTGGCAGGCAGGGCATTCTACGCCCTTACCACTCTGAGCAAAGAACCTGCCTCTGACATCTGTTTAAATCTATCACCCCTCAATTTGTAGCTATGCCGTCTCATACAAGCAGATGCCATCACCCTAGGAAAAAGACTCTCATTGTCCACTCTATCTAAGCCTCTGATCATTGGTTTGGTTTAGTTTTAGCAGTTTGGCTGTTCAGAGCAAGCTATCAGTTTTGAGGCTGCTGGTCAAAGAAACAGCTACATGGAAGAGGGTGTTCCATGCTGAATTTCTCTGCCATCTCTCTCTCTCACACACATCTCTCCTGTAATACGTTGTGTTTGATTGTATCTTTTTTGCCAAGGGGTGTTTATGGGGATTGTTGCAAGTATTTGGAACAGTGTCATTAAGTTGGGATTATCGATTGGGATTTCAAATTGGTGAAGTTATTCTATATTCTGTTCTCTTTTGTTTACGTTTCATTCTGTAATCTTGCAAATTAATTCTGTTTTGTTTAGAACTAAGTGGTTTGACCAGCTGCATCTCTCCGGGAGTATCCACTGTACACCTGCTTAAAACAACTAGCAAAGTTAGGATCCAGGCTACTTTGTTGAAATGGTTTGAATGGGTTGACCTGGTGCATAACACCTGGAACACATTGCAAAGGACTACAGTAGAATTATACATAATAGCAAATTTAAGAGGCATTTCAACAGACATATGAACAGGCATGAATAGAGGGACGCAAACCATGTGCAGACAGATGGGATTAGTTCAGAATGGCATAATGGTGAGCACAAACATGGTGGGTCGAAGGGCCTGTTGCTAATCTGTACTGTTCTTTAATCCTGTTTAGAAATACCATTTATCCATATAAAGGTCCATAGATTACAAGTGACCTTGTGTCATTAAATTATGAGGTTGGCTTCTAGAGATAGAATAAGTGCACACAGCAGATGCAAAAACCACAGAAGCTACTGCACACAATGAACAGTTTCAATAATATGTGACGCCTAAGTGCTGTGATTATATAATTAGATATTGGGTAGGATGTGCATCTCCTTGATTGTAGTGGACATGACTTCCATTTATGGAAATAAGTTGCAGTGTTGAATCTGAGCTATCTAATAGAAGGATGATACAGATTTTAATAGATCAGACAGAAAACAGCTTGGGTTTTTGATGATTTTGCTTTGATGAAAACCATGGAGGCCTGATGTATAGAAGCCGTAATAGATTCCTATTAAAAGTTAACTGCAATTGCTAGTTAATCTAAATCAACAATAGAAGGGGGTTATATGGAGCGGTACAGAATTACATTCCAAAATAGGTTGGATTTAAAGCTTGTCCTTCTACCTGTTAAAAGTCTGCTCATATAAAATGGAATAGTGATGGGGTGCTACATCATATTTTCTGTGATCTATCAAGGTTGAAATTTCCCTCCTGATTTCTGGTTCTTGCTAAAACCAATGGTATTCCAGTTGAGGAAAGCATTGAGCCTACATCTTGCTCATTCCATTGAAAAATGGCTACTGGATGCAGGCAGATCATATTGAATTGTCTCAATTAAGACAATGTTGTCAGATGTGAAGTGGAGAAAAGTGGTGACTACGTCTGCTTAATTGAATCAGCACCACAGATCAATATCTGTTTTTCATCTACATTTATAAAGGTAGCATTAGTGAAACTAAGCATGACCTGCTGAGATGGTAGTCTCATAACAAAAGCCATGAAATAGAAATAATCTAAATATTGATTTCGGATGTTTCAACTGATTGGGCTTTGACAATGAAATTTTCCAAATGGGCAGAATGATTTCTGTTTCAGGGGGGCTCTGTTTAAAGGACCCAGTATTCATCCTCGGGAAACAGAAGTATGATCGAGTTGGGCCCAATGACCTAGTCAGATCATTGGTGACCAAGTGGTTGAAACATTAGCTGGGTTAGCAGGCTTGCATCTATTCTGTGTCATTCTATAATGTAATATTATCTTTCCCTCATCCCTCACAACCTCTTGCCTCCCCACACATTCCAATTCACGTTCTCATGGCATACTCATAGTCACTCACCCAATATCGGCCATGGGCATACCACAGGAGCTATGTGGAGATTTTTAGAAAAAACTTCCAACAATTTAATACAACTCTCATTCAATACATACTTGATACTGAAAAAAAACTCCCATTCTTTGATTTTAACTCCCATCTTACATTCAACCTACCATGAAAAGAAATTTCCATTTGTTATCCATTTTGATTTTAATCCTTTAATTGACTCTTAAACTCTCAATCAAAATATGAACAGAACACAAATCTACTGAGCATGCTTTACCTTTTGAAACTTGGTCAAACAATCACAATAATCTCAATGGCAGTAATAATCCAGTCTCAATCAAAGACATAAATATAAACTGTAGGAAAAGATGAAAATTATCTTTTTTTCTAACCGATACCAGATGGCCTGTAAATCAAACAATTTAAGCATGCAGTTTTTCTTTAACCCTAAAAGATTATTTAAAGTCTAATTTTATCTTTTTTTTCAAGCTTCTGAAACAAATGTTATCTACTCTACAGGGGTATTTACAGATAATCTATTAATTTGTGATTCACTGAATTAAGACTCTGGGAATAGCCAAAATTGGATTTGATTGGATGCAGCATTGATGGCTCTGCTGGGTTTGGATCTCTTACAGTGTGCTTTATTTTCAACTCCCTTGCCTGTTGTGGCAATTGCAAGATCTATCAGCTACGTGGGTGAGACTTTTGCATCCAGGTCTCACACACTATTTTCAAAAATCTTCCAGTTGCCGTGGAAATCTGGTCCAAAACATTGAAGGTTCATTTCTTGGAGATTGCACCACGTGTGTATTATATCACTTGTTCGAAATCCTGGATCTCCCATCCCAACGGCACTGTGCCTGTCCAGCTCACCACCATCTTCTCTAGGTAAATATGGCTGAGAAATAGATTGTAGTTTAACCAGTGATGTTAACATCTGGTGATGGCATGAAAATGGATCAGAATAAAATCACTGCTGAAAATGTTGTAGAATATTGTTCTACAGAATCTGACGAATTCTATCACATACCAACATTGACCTTTTCAAAGCACAATTATGCTCCGTAAATGGCAGGCTCAAATTTTAATTTCAAGGAAAAAAAAAGCTTAGCATATGACCTCCATCCAATGCCAAAATATATTCAAGCTCGATGACATTAAAGTCAATTTTGCTCTGTAATTTTACCTTTTGCTGTTTCGTTAGCTTTCATGCTCCAAGCTAATGAAGGAAAAGCCAGTCAATATATGACTTGTAAGCCACCAGCTAATTTGTTGTCTTAATTAAAAAAATAAAATTGAATATCTCTGCTGCCAACAAAGTTTCTTAATGTATCAAGAATGTGCAGTATCAAGGCCCATTAAACACACGTATTTCAAAAGTGATTAATTCTGATTGATCCTCTACATCAACACAGACATTATTAAACAACTGAATTTGAATAATCTCGATTTTTATTAAATATGCAAAATGAAAAGAAAATTTGTTTGTTTCTTTTCTTTGGTCATTTTATCCCAAGATTTCAATTCCTATAAGCATCTAAAGGTTTGGTTACTTGTCTTTTATTCATCTCTGTTTTAAGTCTGCTTTCGTGACGGAGTTGTTGGGAGCAGTTTTACCGTTACTGGAACTAAGGTGTACTGATGGGATCGAATGGAATGGTGAATTTGCATGGAGCTCAATAAGAGACTCCACTGACTGTAATGGAGAGCAAAACTGGTGAAGCAGAAGCAAAGAATGCACTTAACCCCATCAGGTGCCTGCTCGGCCAGTTATTCAAATTGTCTACATTTGCATTCACACAGTGTTCAAGCAGTCATGTTTAGCATACTCGACAAAAAATAAATCTAAAGAATAAGACAAATTAGGTCATAACAAAATGCATCTGGATTTTCAGACCTTCTGTTAAGTTCATACCCTTTCTTGAACCTAAAATTGAGAAAGTGCTGAATCCCTCTATCTTCCATTCCTTCCACAGTCGATAAGCGATCAATCGCCTAAATTTGTCCTTCCTGAGGCATTGCTTATTGACACAGCTCACTTTGTCTTCCATTTTTTAAACTTTGGCAGTGCCCTGCACTGCCATCCTTTGTCCTCCACTTGAGTTTCCCAACAAGAAAAAAGGGTAGTATTAACACCTCTTTTTTATTAAATAGCAGATGGGTGATTAGCATTTGATGGCTGATTAACATTTAGGTCCATATTATGTTGCTTATAAGTCATTCAACATTCAAAAATCTGTGAATTTATATCGAGAAATATGTAGCAAAGCAAATGACAGTTATTCAGAAGAAAACATGGCAGAAATACTCCTCCATTTTTCAAAAGAATCTAACAATTTTATAGTACAGAAAGAGGCTATCGAACTCATCATGTTTGTAGTCTCGAAAGAACTCAGCTAGTCACATTCTCCAGCCACTATTTCCATTGCCCTCTACATTAATCACTTTCAAGTGTATATCCAGATCTCTTTCAAAACTTTCTATTGAAGTCAGCTTCAACACTGTCACAGGCAGCTCATTCCAAATCCTAAGAGCTCCCTGAGTAAATAGGCTTCTCCTCATCTCACTGCGAACTGTCTTGCTGACAATCTTGAAATTGTGACCCTAGCTACTGACATGCCAACTATTGGAAACAGAATATCCTTGTTTACCATGTCAAAATTGTTCAAAATTTTGAACACCTTAATAAGGTCACCTCTTAACATTCTCTGTTCCAAGGAGAATAAGCCCAGTTTCTCAAATTTTTATATAAAAATGTTTGTATATAAAATCCCTCATTCCTTATTTCATTTTCGTAAATCTCCTTTGAACTCTCTCCAGGGCGTTAACATCCTTCCTTAAATAAGGTGCTGAGAACTGAACATAATACTCCAAATCTGGTCTGGCCAATGATTTGTAGAGGTACGGCATCACTTCCTTGCTTTTAAACTCTATGCCTCTATCCATAAACCCAAGGATGTGATAAGCCTTCAACAGTTTCAACTCGCCTGGCCACATTCAGGGAATCATGCACGTGAACCCCAAGGACATTCTGCTCCTGTACGTCCCTCAACGTTGTCCCATTGAGCCTGCATTGTCTCTCTTTATTTCTTCTGCCCAAATGCAAGAAAATTATGTCTTGCAAGAAAATAAATACAAGGTCTCACAGTCGCAAGTTCGGGAAAACTCTAATTATTTCAAAACCACGTTAGTTTTTTAAAAACATTTGAAAAAAGTGTATGCTGTCACAACTGGCAGAGAATACCATATTCTACAATGTTTTTTATATCCTTTAGAATTAATGATCAGTAAACCAAGGCCTGGAAGGGCACAATTTCCTGATATGTGCTTGCATTATGAGCCAGAAGCACTGAAGTGCAAAATCCTTAATCTTAATGTCTTCAAATGCATCTTGTTTTATTAATCATATGTCATGCAAAAACAGAAATAAGCGGTTTGGGCGCACTCAACAGATCTATGAAGTACACTACAAGGAGCTTAATTTACATATTGAAAATTATTTAGACCTTTTGAATTGCAATGGATTAATTTTAAAAGAATTAAAAATAAACTAGCAAAACATTGAACCTGTGGAGGCAACTTCCTTGATCACAGCCTACACAGTAATACAACAAATGGTTTACTCACCTGATGTGTAATGGTCGTAGTGCACACATTTGAAAGGGATAAAAGATTGTCAGGCAACTTAATTTAGGGAGTGTGGTGCTGGAAAAGCACAGGTCAGGCAGCATCTGAGGAGCAGGAGAATCGACATTTCAGACATAAACCCTTCATTAGGAACGATGAACTGCTCTTGCCCGAAACTTCGATTCTCCTGCTTCTTGGATGCTGCCTGACTTGCTGTGCTTTTTCAGCACCACACTCTCGATTGTGATCTCCAGCATCTGCAGTCCTCACTTTCTCCCAACCCATTTTGGGGAAGCAATTAAATAGTCAAGTGTGGTAAAAAAATCTCCTCAATAAAATTGACATTAAAGATATGAAAGATGCTATTAAAATCCATGGGATTAAACTAAAACAAAGGTAAATTTGCCACAGTCTTACCAGACCACTGGGCTGCTCTCTTATTAGAGAGAGTGACATCCTGGTGGTGGTTCAACCTGAGGGTCACCATGCCTCAGGAGAGGCTGAAATGGACAATTCTTCATAGTAACCTCAGCCAGGACAGGAATTGAACCCACACTGCTAGTGTCACTCTGTATTGCAAACCACCATTCCATTCAATTTAGCTAACTGACACCCCCTGATAAAAACAGAAAAGTCACCATCGTCCTACTGGACCACAGGGCTGCTCTCTCATTACAGATCGGAGGTAATTTCACCTGAGGGTCAACCCCACCTCAGGTGAAGGGGAGAGGTTGAGAAGGAGACCCTCTTATAACTAGTGGCAGCTGTGCCTTCAGATACCTAGACCTCAGATTTTGGAAGTCTCCTTCTAAACCTGACTGCCTTTCTCCACCTTTTTGTCCTGCTTTAGATCTCTGTCTACTATTTGGTTCATTTGTCTACTGGTCAGGCTCAGTGCTGAATTTTATCTGATCCTGGTAGGTATTTATTGAAGCTTTGCTAAGGTAAATGTGTTATACAAATACAAGTTGTTGTTGAGTTTTGGTAAAGAATTTTAAATTGCGATTTTAGAGATTGTTTGCTCTGGTTTTGGAACAGATTATAAATTTGCTCACTGATCTGGTAGATTTGTTCTCAGACGTTTTGTCACCATGCTAGGTAACATCATCAGTGAGCTTCCAATGAAGCACTAGTGTACTGTCCCACTTGCTATTTATGTGTCTTGGTCTGTTGTGGTGGTGACATCACTTCCGGTTCTTTTTCTGAGAGGTTGGTAAATTGGGTCCAAATCAATATGTTTGTTAATGGAGTTCTGGTTTGAATGCCCAGCCTCTAGGGATTCCCGTGTGTGTCTTTGTTCAGCCTGTTCTAGGATGGATGCATTGTCCCAGTGGAACTGGTGTCCTTCTTCGTCTGTGTGTAAGGATACCAGTGATAGTTGGTCATGTCGTTTGGTAGCTAGTTGGTGCCCATGTATCCTGGTGGCTAGTCTCCTGCCTGTCTTTCCAATGTAATGTTTGTTGCTGTCGCTGCAGGGTATTTTGTAAATGACGTTTTTTTCTGCTGGTTGTTGGTACAGGATTCTTCAAAATCATCAGGAGCTGTTTCAGTGTGGTGGTAAGTTTGTGGGCTACCATGATGCAGAGGGGCCGGAGTAGTTTGGTCATCATCTCCGAGATGTCTTCGATGTATGGTAGTGTGGCTAGAGTCTCTTGGCGTCTTATGTCTTCTAGTTTAGGTCTGTTGCATAGGATTCGGCAGATTGCACTTATCGGGTACCTGTTGTTCCTGAATACACTGTATAGGTGTTTTTCCTCAGCTTCTCCTAGTTCCTGGATGCTGCAGTGTGCTGTGGCTCATCTAAATAATGTCCTGATTCAGCTCTGTTTGCGGGTGTTGGGATGATTGCTCCTGTCGCTGAGTATCTGGTCTGTGTGTGTAGCTTTCCTGTAGATGCTAGTCTGCAGCTTTCCGGTAACTCTTCATTCTGCTGTGACATCTAAGAAGGACAGTCTGTTGTTCGCATCCTCTTTGGTGAACTTTATACCGGTAAGGATTTTTTTTATATGTTTGTGGGTTTCTTCTAATTTGTTGCATTTCATGATGACAAAGGTGTCATCCACAGAGCGGATCCAAAGTTTGTCAGGTAGAGGATGATGAGGTCATGGTTTCCTTCAACATGATGGACCTATTCACATCAATAAACATCATCCTGGCCAAAGAAACACTGGCCTCACTGCTAGACGAACCAAGGACATAAAGACCTGACAGCACCAATTCCATTAGCAAGGACAGCATTCTCAAACTCGTAAACCTGTGCTTCACAACCCACTTCACCTTAAACGACAAGATCTACAAACAAATCAATGGGCCGCTTATGGGATCACCAATATAAGGACTCTCAGCAGAAGCAGTTATGCAAAGGTTAGAACAAACAATCCTTCCCATGATCCAGCCCAAGCTTTGGGTCCGCTTTGTGATATCACCCACCACAACAGACCAGGACAGATAAATAGAAAGTGGGACATTACACTAGTGCTTCATCAGAAGTTCACTGATGTTACCAAGCATGGTGACAAAATGTCTGTACAGGACATTAGTTAGGCCATTGTTGGAATATTGCATGCAATTCTGGTCTCCTTCCTATTGGAAAGATGTTGTGAAACTTGAAAGGATTCAGAAAAGATTTATAAGGATGTTGCCAGGGTTGGAGGATTTGAGGTATAGGGAGAGGCTGAGCAGGCTGGGGCTGTTTTCCCTGGAGCGTCGGAGGCTGAGGGGTGACCTTATAGAGGTTTACAAAATTATGAGGGGCATGGATAGGATAAATAGACCAGGTGCTTTCTCTGGGGTTGGGGAGTCCAGAACTATAGAGCATATGTTTAGGGTGAGAGGGGAAAGATATAAAAGAGACCTAAGGGGCAACGTTTTCACACAGAGGGTGGTATGTGTTTGGAATGAGCTGCCAGAGGAAGTGGTGATGGCTGGTACAATTGCAACATTTAAGAGGCATTTGGATGGGTATATGAATAGAAAGGGTTTGGAGGGATATGGGCCGGGTGCTGGCAGGTGGGACTAGATTGGGTTGGGATATCTGGTCAGCATGGATGGGTTGGACCAAAGGGTCTGTTTCCATGCTGTACATCTCTATGACTCTATGACTCTAAATCTACCAGATCAGCGAGCCGACTTAAGAATTTTAAATATTTCAGCAAAGAGGAAATTGTTGTCCATGTTTTGGATATTTTGACTAGTTTATGTATTAAAAACACTTTGCTCAGCCGTTCATTGAAAAAAGGCACACAGAATTCAGTTTGTACTTCAATTTGATTTTACTCACAAAATATTCCTTACTGAAAACACCATTTCCCAAATTCCCACAATATTTACTCTCTATCTAACTCTATCCATCCCAGTAGGGATATTACCCACAAAAATCCACATGTTTGAGCTAGGCCGTTGGAAGCTCCTTCCTCTCTGACATGGCTCTCTTCTATGAAGCTGGGTCGCCCAGTTTTATGGGAATGTGGGTGTACTGTGCCTTTAAGAGAGTTAAAATCTGCCCAAACTACCTGACACAGCACCGAGTGTTCTGGATAAGATAACAACGTAACATTTGGTTGAAACAGCTCGATTAGCTGGGTTGCCTGGGTGACGACAAAACAAATTCAAATTTGGCCATACCGTTTAAATTATACCCCAAAAGTACCAAACTCCAATCAAGTTCGAATTTAGTATATTGACAAACTTAAAAGCCAATGACACAATCTGATGTTTGGGGGTATAAGACTGGGGAAAACTGAACAGTTGAGGGAAAACTGCCAAAATACCAACAGATGTTGGCTACTAGTAAGAACTCTTTGAGGGGTATTTTTCCAGAGAAGGAGTTTGCATAGAGAAAAAGCATCAACATCGACCTGGAGAGCAAATCCACAAAGAGAAGATTCGACAGTTGGCTGGTTTTGAAATTTGATTTTTGGTAAATCTTAATCCGGGGGGGGGGTATATCAGACTAGTATTGTAGAAGGGGAAGGTAAAAGATAAGTTAGAGAAAGGAGTTGTAAATAGTAGTTCATTAATTATTCTCTGTTATACTTTAAGAAATAAAGTTGTTAAGTTTTACTTTAAATAGTAACCTTTGGGATAGTTCTTGGCCTCTCAAATTTTCACAGATTACCGCACAGGGTAAATCTTTTCTGTGTTACAGGTTTAAATTAGCAGGGAGGTTTACCCTGTGTTGTAACACCCAGGTCAGGGTGGATCTTCCCCTGTATCTTCAGCCACAAATCTTGCTGTGAGTCTTCACTGAGGGGGTGGCATCTTTTCTGTGTTACAGGTTTAAATTAGCAGGGAGGTTTACCCGAGTTGTAACACCCAGGTCAGGGTGGATCTTCCCCTGTATCTTCAGCCACAAATCTTGCTGTGAGTCTTCACTGAGGGGGTGGCTGCCAGACGTATATTTTTGTTCCCTTTGTCCTGGACCTCCTGAATATTCTGTGCCCTTTGGCCAGTGAGGTCATAAGCAGGATCAATGCATCCAATAGGGTCACACCAACATTGTTCACTGTTGCTACGCAGAGTGGTGTGAAGACTCATCCTCAGGCACTTCTGGATGTCAAGGTGCCCGAAAGTCTGATCAATATTTCTCCAATATGCAACCCTCGGGTTGGTTGTAACTGGCTCCCCTGAACATTTGTTATGTCTTTGATCTTGGTTTCCACTGTTCCCTGTAGCCAATAGCTGCTGTTGAATTTAGTTTGAATAATTTTCTGTCAAGCCCGATTTCTCCAGCTGTGCATCTATTTAGAATGTCCAGCTTTAGGCCCATTGTTGCTTGATCACTGAATCCTATATTATTTATCTCCTCATGGGAAAATGGCATACTAGTCCTATAAAAGCCTCTTGCACCGAATAAAAAGAGAGGAAGATTTGTCATTGATATAATCTTTCTCAATTCAGTTATCATATATAATATAACTATCCCACAAAGCTAGAGAATGACAAATGCACAAATATCAGAAAGACATCTTCTATTTCTTCAACAGTACTTTTCCATTGTAGAATGTATTGCTCTTGGAGTATTGGAACACATATTTGAAAAAGGACACACATATCAACTCACACAAAGCCATGCTGACTATTCTTAATCAGTCCTTGCCTCTCCAAATGCATGTAAACCCTATCTTTCAGAATCCCTCCAACAACTTATCCACCACCAATGTCAAAATCACGGGTCTATAGTTTCCAGGTTTCTCCTTACAGTGTTTCTTAAATAAAGGCACCCTCCAGCATATAACCTTCTGGGGGGTCTCCAATTTCTTCCCTCACTTCTCACAATGCCCATAAAAAGCTCTTCATTTCACACCAACTGATTGCAAACCTATTACTTTAAAAGTTATCTATATATCTCTAAAAGAATCATTAGAACCAATAGTAATGGCAACTGAAAAGAAAATGGAAGAACAAATTCTGGTAATATTGGCTGCAAATAGGTCTTTCAATTGGATTTCGAAAACTTGCTTGCAAACATAATAGAACAATTTACGACGGTTATTTGCAAAATAAGGAAACATAACATACACAAAACAACAAAGAACATGAAAATGGGAAGACATGTCACAAGATTATTTTCAAATTTGAGAAATGTAGTGATATTAAGGAGATTGTGTGATGCAGTGGCTTGTGTCCCTACTACCAACCCAGAAGCTCCAGGGTCAAAGCCAGTCCTGGACTGGTTTCAAAGTGTGTTCATCACATGGCCAAACAGCCCGAGTATGGAGTTGAAAATCCTGTCAAAAATTGCAATGGCAGGTATCAAGAAAGGAGGAGATCCCTGAACATGTGATGGAAAGAAATTGGAGTGTCTACCATCATATGTGTAACAACAGAATTCGATGCTACTTTCTCTGTTGGTTTAAAGTCATGGTTCAATTATCTTTGTCCAATTTCAACAATAATGTATTAGCTCTCAATGTCCTTAAGAAGATTTTAACAGAGACTTACCTGATGCTGATTTGCTTTTGCCAATTGCTCATTAGCTGAAACAACATTTGAAGCTGCATTCTCAATGTTGGCTTCAATGCTATCTGTTAATTGAAGAATAAAGTTGTACAAATATGGTGAGATCAGCAATGCTTCTGAAATAGATTCACCATTATGTTGTCTCAAGTTGGAAGATCATAATTTCAATCAACAATCTTAATATCTCAATAAGGAAATAGCTGAAGAAATTAATAAGTACTTTGTGACAGTCTTCACAGTGGAAGACATGAGTAATATCCCAACAATTAAAGAGAGTCAGGGGCAGAGTTGAGTATGGTAGCCATTACAAAAGAGAAAGTGCTAGAAAAGCTAAAAGGTTTAAAAATTGATAAATCTCCTGGCCCCAATGGGCAACATCCTAGAATTCTGAGTGAGGTGGCTGAGTAAATAGCGGAGGCATTGGTTGTGATCTTTCAAAAGTCACTGGAGTCAGGGAAAGTCCCAGATTATTAGAAAATCACTGTTGTAACCCCCTTGTTCAAGAAAGGATCAAGATAAAAGATGGAAAATTACAAGCTGATTAGCCTAACCTGGGTTGTTGGTAAAATTCTAGAATCCATTGTTAAGGATGAGATTTCTAAATTTTTGGAAGTGCAGGGTCAGATTAGAACAAGTCAGCATAGATTTAGTAAGGGGAAGTCATGCCTGACAAACCTGTTAGAATTCTTTGAAGAGGTAATGTAGATTAAACCAGGGAAACCCAGTGGATGTTATCTACCTAGACTTCCAAAATACCTTTGATAAGGTGCCTCACAGGAGGCTGCTGAGTAAGATGAAGGCCCATGGTAATCTACTGGCATGGATTGAGGATTGGCTGTCTGACAAAAGATAGAGAGTTGGGATAAAAGATTATTTTTCGGAATGGCAGCCGGTGACAAGTGATGTCCCGCAGGGTTTATTGCTGGGACCGCAGCTGTTCACTTTATATATTAATGATCTGGATGAAGGGATTGGGGGAATTCTGGCAAAGTTCGCCAATGATGCGAAGTTAGGTGGATAGGCATGTGGTAATGAGGAGGTGGGGAGACTGCAGAAAGATTTAGACAGTTTAGGAGAGTGGTCCAGGAAATGGCTGATGAAATTCAATGTGAGCAAATGTGAGGTCTTGCACGCTGGAAAAAAAGAATGCAGGCATGGACTATTTTCTAAATGCGGAGAAAATTCATAAAGCCGAAGTACAAAGGGAGCTGGGAGTGCTAGTCCAGGATTCTCTAAAGGTTAACTCGCAGGTTGAATCCATGATTAAGAAACCAAATGTCATGTTATCATTTATCTCAAGAGGGTTGGAATATAAAAGCAGTGATGTGCTTCTGAGACTTTATAAAGCTCTAGTTAGGCCACATTTAGAATACTGTGTCCAATTTTGGACTCCCCACCTCAGGAAGGACATACTGGCACTGGAGCATGTCCAGCAGAGATTCACACGAATGATCCCTGGAATGGTAGGCCTAACATATGATGAGCGGCTGTATTCATTAGAGTTTAGAAGGTTGAGGGGAGATCTTATAGATAATGCATGGCTAAGAAAGGGTGGACGCTGGGAAGTTATTTCCGTTAGGCAGGGAGACGAGGACCCATGTGTACAGCCTTAGAATTAGAGGGGGTCAATTTAGAATGGAAATGAGGAGACATTTCTTCAGCCAGAGAGGGGTGGGCCTGTGGAATTCATTGCCATGGATCGCAGTGGAGGCTGGGACATTAAATGTCTTCAAGGCAGAGATTGATAAATTTTTGATCTCACAAGGAATTAAGGGCTACGGGGAGAGTACAGGTAAGTAGAGTTGAAATGCCCATCAGCCATGATTAAATGACGGAAAGGACTCGATTGGCCCAATAGCCTTACTTCCACTCCTATGTCTTATGTCCTTATGGTCTTGTAAATCTGTCATGTAGGAAATAGTGATGATATGTTAATACCTATAAATATCTTTGCCTAGTGCCTTAATATCAGATAACTTAAACATTCATGAAACAGTGACAAAGAAGGTCCACAAAAAATAAATCACTAAGACGATGCAAAAGATAAAAAGCCTTCATTATAAGGAGATACCTGACAAATGAAGACATGTTTATTTCGAGCCAAGAAGGTGAAATAAAGATCTGATTTTGTTTTATTCTTTCAAATTTTATAACTGAGTTTGGAAAGACACATCAGTTCATTCCTAGTCCCACTGCTCCATTAGTCAGATCAAATTTAAAATTTAACTTAAGTGGTGATATGGTCAATTTCCAGTTGGCTGGTCGGCTGGCTCATGATGCAGAGGAACACCAACAGCATGGGTTCAATTTCCCCACTGGATGAGGTTACCCCATGAGGGTGTCTTCTTCTCAACCTTTCCCTTCACCTGAGTCATAATGACTCTCAGGTTAAACTGCCACCAGTCATCTCTCCCTAATGAGACAGTAGCTCTATGATTCAGTAGGACAATGTCAACTTCACTTTTACCTTTTGTGCCAATTATATATATTTTGCACTGAATCTGGGTTAGTATTTTAAAAAGAAATCAGCCAGTTTTGTTTCATCAAAATAATGACTAGTTTATTACAAATAAGATGCACTCAAACTAATATGCAAAGATTATTAACCATAAACGTGGGGAAAATATAACAGGGTCTGGTACCAGCTGTGGAGAGACAAACAGAGGTAACATTTTGAATCTGATAGATCTTTTCTTCAAGAATTGAAAGGGGCTGAGAATTGGTGGTTTTAATGCCGTTGACGGGGTTACAGGGGTGAAGGAAGAGTGAGAGGAACAGATGGTGGAGAGTGCTCACAGCAAAGGTCAAAGGGAGCAATCATAATAGTAAAAGGTAGATAGAAATGCAAAGTAAGTGTAAGTGAATGGTGTGAAAAGGAGAAAATAGGTCAGCTCTGCTGACAGCAAAGTCAACAAGTTACAAACAGGACATGCTCAGGGTCTGTATGTGTGTGGGAATGGAGCTCTCTAATAGAGGAAATGTCATACTCTGAAGTTGAAAAACTCAACATTGAGTCCTAGACACTTTAAAGTGTCCTAAGGGGAAAACAATGTGTTATCACTCCAGCTTGTGTTGATCTTTGTTGGAACACCTAGCTTGCCCAAGATGGAAATATTAGCAATTGAGCAAGATGGCTTGTTTAAATGGCAAGTAACTGGAAGACTGGTGGTCACTCCTACTGAGAGAGAGTGGAAGTATTCTGCAAAGTAGTCACCATGTCTGGGTTTGATCTTACCAATACAAAGGAGACTTTTTTTCAGCAGTGAATGCAGAAGACACGATGGACAAGTAATAAAAGTAAAACACTGCTTCTTCGGGAAGGTGTGTTTGGAAACTGGGACAATGAAGAGGGAGATGGTGTATGGACAAGTGTTACACCTTCTCCAATTCCATGGGAAGATGACATATGGATATGAGGAAGTATGAGGAGTGATGGAGACTATCATGATGGAAATAGACTGTGGAATGCTGACAGTGGAGGGAAGAGAAGATGTCTTTAGTTGTGACATCCTGCTGAAGGTGTTGGAAATGGTAAAATGTGATCCTTTAAATGCAAAGACTAATGGGGTGAAAAATGAGGACAAGGGAAACACTAAGTTATTCTGGAATGGAGGAATAGGATAAGGGCTGGAAATAGGTCGGACACAGCTGAGGGCCCAGTCAACTGCATTGTGGGGGAACCTTAAGCTAAGGAGAAAGGCGGTCATGTCAGAGGCAGCCTGCTTGGGTTCACATCATCGTTCTAAGTGCGATGAAGTCAGAGAAATTGGAAAAATGAAAGAGAATCCTTGCAGGAAGCAGGGCGTGAGGAAGTGAAATTGAGGTAACTGTGGAAGTTGGTTGGTTTGTGGAGGATAGTCTCAGACAACATATCCCAGAAATATAAATAAAGATTTCAAGGGAGGGAAGAGTCAGAGGTGGACCAGGCGAAGATGAGAAAATGATATAATTTGGAAGCAAAATGAACTAATTTTTCCAATTCAGGATGAGAGCAAGAAGCAGCAGCAATTTCATCACTGATGGATGGGAGGAGTTGTGAGTATTGAGGGGGATGCTGCTAAGTAGGACTGGAACTCGGAGTGTTCCGCATGCTCCACAAACAAACAAACACCAGAGAGACGTATTCAATTATCCATTGCCACACCTAAATATGTCAAAGTCCCATATATTTAAGATCATAAGAAAAATAAACAAAGCAGACAGCAGACATTTAGTGGAGATCATTTGCTAGGGAATGGTAAAACCTATCAGAAATGCAGGCAGGCCACTCCGTCAGTGATTATTGTGATCATCAATGGTGCAACCAGCTCGACCCCCCCCACCCCCCCATCCTTTATTCCAATTACCCATTCCCAGCCAAATATGTTTCCAACTCAAATATGAAAGCATGAGTTGAGTTTTTTTTTCCATGATATCTCCAAAATGCATTCTTTTTAGGGGAGTACATGATGCTCTTTTGAGCAGTCAACCCACACGCTATACCCAACCTCAGAGTATCTCAACCAATGTCAATTTCCCTTAAATGGAAAGGTCTACTGTTCCTTCCATTTGTGATGACAACAATTCTATATTTCTAAAGATCTAATTTCATTAGCCACCCCCTCTCTTTATCCTGCTCAATACGTTAAGAATTGGAAAAATAGGTGCTCCGGCCATGTTCTTTCAATTGTGTTGCTCGGCTCAGATTCAATACTCTCTGTGATGTAGCAGAGCTTTGGAAATGGAGAGTGTTCTCAATAATGAGTCAGAAAATGTGGAAACAGTTGAAGAAATTATCACATGGCTAATGGCATCCCAACATGTCATTTATGCTGAACTGAAGCAATTTTGCATTCCATAAAATAATCATGCAAATAAATGTATTGAAATGTAAATGCTTTTAATAACTAAAAACCATAATTTGATGCGAATGTGCAATTAATCACCATTAGTCAGCTTTGTGATTAGCACTCTACTTTCCTTTAAACTTGAGATGAACAACAGTAACTGGTTGCTCCTTATCTTGTCCATTCAACTAAAAGTTAATCGCTCAAGGACAGCATATGCTGTTAACCTTGTGTCTTTGGTGTTACTTCAAGTTGAAAGTGAACATTTCAACATCAATTCAGTACCTCATGCTTGTCCCACCATTTAATCAGAGCTTTTTCATCTTGCCCAAAGAATTGATAGCCTTTGCTGACAAAAATCTATTAATCTAGTTTGATATCAGGAGAAAAATACTTGATCTGCCATGTTGATACGTTTTGGAGCCTGTCTTTTTTGTTCTTCCACAGTCTGATCGATAATATTCATCTTTGTTTTAAAGTTGATCTTATTGATGTGATTTAGCTGTAAAACGTAATGTATTAAAATCAAGAAAATCAATACACCTTTGGGTATTGCTGTAAGTGCCCAACTTTACATGTTTAATGTTTTAATCTCATTGTCAAGGGAGAGATGGGTAATGAAGGAGTTGACTGCTAAGAAATTATATTAGAGGTAAACAAACAGGAAATATGATCCAGAAACAGAACTTATTTTACTGCAGACTGAAATACAATTCTCCTCCAACTGTATATATTAGATTTTTGTTTTAATTTAATGATTCCACAATATGTGGACAACAGCCTTCTCTAGTTGCTGTAAGAT
Organism: Chiloscyllium plagiosum; assembly: GCF_004010195.1. Taxonomy (NCBI): domain Eukaryota; kingdom Metazoa; phylum Chordata; class Chondrichthyes; order Orectolobiformes; family Hemiscylliidae; genus Chiloscyllium; species Chiloscyllium plagiosum. Next base: position 21,483,271 of record NC_057713.1, read on the forward strand.
GTTGATTGCTCTTTTTCTCGAATCGATGATGATTTATGATAATAGTACAGCCATAATGTTAGTGAGGATGTAAGACAACATGAAGTCATTTTCATCTTTGGCAGCTGCCTGATAATCTGATGGAACAGACTTTCCAACCTATGTGGAATTCAATGGGGTGAAAATCAGGCAAACATACAACAGATGAGTGGTCCAGATACAAAACCTGTGGTAAAGCCACATATTTTCCTTTGCGAAATTTTCAAAGTGATTGGTGAAAGAACCCTTTGGGAGATGAAAAGAGGGTATTATGCATCAAGCTGCTCTGACCAGGAATATATTTTCTTGACCATAAGAAAAGATTGCAGATTTGTGGGAAAAGCTGTTGAATTTTAAGGAGCCAATGTAGTCGTGAAGGAGCTCATTGAATGTTGTGCAATTTTATGTCTGAAGACCTATCAGTATGTTGTAAAGTTGGGGTGAGCTGTTTGCTGCTATGTACACTGAAATGAACAGAATATACAAAAATACAACTATATATGGGGAGAAAGAAACAGCAATAGTCTTGTTTAAAATGTAGCATCCAAGGAGCTTCGAAAGCGACGTTTCGGGCAAAAGCCCTTCATCAGGAATAAAGGCAGTGAGCCTGAAGCGTGGAGAGATAAGCTAGAGGAGGGTAGAGGTGGGGAGAAAGTAGCATAGAGTACAATGGGTGAGTGGGGGAGGGGATGAAGGTGATAGGTCAGGGAGGAGAGGGTGGAGTGGATAGGTGGAAAAGGAGATAGGCAGGTAGGACAAGTCATGGGGACAGTGCTGAGCTGGAAGTTTGGACCTAGGGTGAGGTGGGGGAAGGGGAAATGAGGAAACTGTTGAA
>NC_057713.1:21487378-21490882 GCF_004010195.1 Chiloscyllium plagiosum
CACTCCGGCCTATCACCCTCACCTTGACCTCCCTCCACCTATCGCATTTCCAAAGCCCCTCCCCCAAGTCCCTCCTCCCTACCTTTTATCTTAGCCTGCTGGACACACTTTTCTCATTCCTGAAGAAGGGCTCATGCCCAAAACGTCGATTCTCCTGCTCCTTGGATGCTGCCTGACCTGCTGCGCTTTTCCAACAACACACTTTCAGCTCTGATCTCCAGCATCTGCAGTCCTCACTTTCTCCATGGAAAAATCTTCCCAATATTCAGTCTACTAGCCCATTAGAATTCTATAAATTACAATCCTGTCCTTTCGCAACCTTCTAAAGGTGAATTAATACAGGCCCAGTTGAATCACCCTCTCTTCATAAGACAGCCCTACCATCCTCAGTACCTTCAGGAGAAAATGTCTGGAAAATGCTGAAAGTTGTCTTCCTGGGAGCCTAAATAGAAGACATGAGGACAAGGAGGGAAACAGAAATTTGCCAAGCTTGGAATGCTTGCTTTTCTACATTAAAGTTGTTAATATGTATCATGGCTAAGTTCAACTAAATTGAATGCTTCTCATATACTGGACCATATGAGAGTTAGAGGCAGAGTCTGCCTGCAGCATCAGTCACTTGCCTATCTGTGAACATCAATCTGGAATAGCTCTAATAGCGAGGGACTAATGATAAAACTATTTGGAAGACATTTGAAAATACTAGCACCCAACTTGTAGATATGAGAAGAAGCCCAAATGACAGGGTTCAAAAGATACTAGCACTGTTAAACATTGTGGTCAAACCTTTTAAAGTGTTCATAGCAAAGTGAACAGGAATTTTTAAAAACAATTTAGGCTGAAATTGCAATTGGGTTTACTACACCGCAGATGCTAATAAAACTGGATCTTGCTGTCTCACTGCGTATCTGCATCATGTCTCTCAGACTTGAAAGTGTCAATTCAGGTGATATTTTGGATTACTCTAAATTAAATGGACAAATGTATCAGAGTACAATTCAGGAAGTTCAATGAGGCTTTGCAGAGTTCTTGGTGAACTTTGGACAGACATTGTCTTTCAAGAAAGTTAGTGGGTTTTGAGAACTAAAATAACATGTAAATTCACTAAACTCAATGAACAATAGTAAGGCTGAATCTAGGGTGACTACTGTTTAATCAAGAGGCTTGCAATACTCAGAGATAGTTGATGTGATACAATGTGATTGGAAAGATTGTGTCTCCGTGATCTGAAACATGGAACACAGGATTTGTGTAATTTCTTATTCAAAACCAATGCTATAAATGGATAATAGCTGCACTGATAATAGCTAGACTTCAATATAAATGAAAAGTATATCTCTGATTAGAATGTTTCACGATAACATTGAGATCCTTTTTCAATAGAAACATATTAAATTAAATCAATTGTTACAATAACAATATGTTTGATGATGAATATCATAACAAAGAGAACAATGTATTTTTTCATCACGTTAACAAAGATAGTTGTCACGGTTTCTTTCTATTAGGTTAAGTGAATAATTATTGTATATTTTTCTCTCTGCAAATGTCAAAGCATACATGCTTTTTTTAGGATAAGTCTGGCATTATTACGATATGAAAATAATTTTGGTGTTTTTCATAAAGTGCATACTTCAAAAAGACTATTAGAAGATACTGCAGACTGACTAGGAAGTGGGAGTAATGAAGTGTGATTGACAATGTAGCTGAAGGGGTCAATTTCAAAGAAATTGTTTAAAGTGGAGACGGAGGGGTCAAGGGAAGAAAGGTTTTAGGACAACTCCAATATGTCAAGACATTCTTCCATTGTAAATTGGAAACAACAACTTATGTTCATACATTACCTTTCACGTTATGAAACATCTCAAAACCCTTTAATACAATGTTATGAAACAAACGATAAAAATGCTGTTCATTTATCTTCCAAATGATCCCTCAACAATCCATAAATCCCTGGATGATATGGCTTATTCTGATCATTTCACCACACAGACCAACAAATTTGATGTTGCAATTTTTCTCAAGATCTAAACAAGAACTTGAATTTCTATTGCACCTTTCAAAAACCCAGTGTATTCCTGCTGCTTTAGAACCAACTTCCAAAGAGCAAAGGCCTACAAATAGCAATGTGATGTTGACCAGATCATCTGTTTTATTGGTATTGGAGTAGACACAGAGGAAGGAATGTATGTGTTGAGACATGGGGTTCGAATAGTTTTCTGAGGTGATATGGAGCAACACGATAGAAGGACTTGAAAAGGAGGATCAGGATTTTCAAAGGAAACATCCCAGACAAACATTTTGGACAGAAGGGATGAGAACAAAAGTTGCAACAAAATAAAAAGAGAATTAGACTATGAAATCAATCTGTCACAGGTATTAAAAACAATTCATAACTTGGAATGTGCCATATGTAAGTCTGGTAGAAGTAAATTGAATACTCATGTCCATGAGGCAATTGCATACATGCCTGAAAATAAGACAGAAAACAAAACAAAAAATTATGGGACTGTAGGTAAGACGTGGAGTGTGGAACAAATTTGATGTCTCTTTCAGAGAGCCAGCTCAGGAATGATGGACCAAATGGCTCACTCTATGATATTTGACTCGAAAAGACTATCACTGGCAATCACAATTAAGAGTCCAAGAACGTGTGTAGCCTACCCAATGCCACCCAATACCCATTTCCGAAAGAATCAAACTCAGAAAGGGAGGTAAAGAAAGCAAATGTTGAGATCTATTTTGGAACAAAGAATATAGAAAAGGAAGAAACTCTACTGCACAAGGGAGTAATCACAGAATAAGCATAAGTCCTATTGATTGCAACCTGGGCTAATTGGTACAGATATATCAAATCAGCATATTAAAAACATATTAGTTTCAGCAACCGAATGTTAAAAGGTTGTGAGAAATATACTATTAGCGAATGTGGGACATAATTTGAACAATTGTCCAAAAGATTTATATTCAAAATTCAAATTATGTACTTATTAAAAGGTAGAACACAAATTCATTTTCAAAGGCATGTTATAGTTCTAATTATGAACATGGGTATGAAACAATCGCTATTCTACAGACTTCCCACCTTTTCCTTTGTTACATTGATAACCGTATCGGCGTCACCTCATGCTCCCATGAGGAGGTTGAACAGCTCATCAACTTCACCAACACATTCCACTCCAACCTTAAATTCACCTGGACCATCTCAGACACCTCCCTACCCTTCCTGGATCTCTCCATCTCCATCAATGGTGAACGACTCAACACAGACATCTTCTACAACCCACGACTTCTGTTTGTCATTTTTATAAATAACCTGGAGGAGGGGCTAGAAAGTTGGGTAAGCAAGTTTGCAGATGATACGAAAGTCAGAGGAGTTGTTGACAGTGAGGAAGGATGTGGCAGGTTACAGCGGGATATAGATAAGCTGCAGAACTGGGCAGAAAGGTGGCAAATGGAGTTCAATGTAGCTAAGTGTGAGGTGATTCACTTTGATAAGAGTAA
>NC_057713.1:21491037-21513353 GCF_004010195.1 Chiloscyllium plagiosum
CAAGATGATTAGGGGTTTAGCTAGGGTTGACCATGAGAACCTTTTTCCATGTATGGAGTCAGCTATTACAAGGGGTCATAGCTTTAAATTAAGGGGTGGTAGGTATAGGATAGATGTTAGGGGTAGGTTCTTTACTCAGTGAGTCGTGAGTTCATGGAATGCCCTGCCAGTAGCAGTGGTGGACTCTCCCTCTTTATGGGCATTTAAGCGGGCATTGGATAGGCATATGGAGGATAGTGGGCTAGTGTAGGTTAGGTGGGCTTGGATCGGCGCAACATCGAGGGCCAAAGGGCCTGTACTGCGCTGTATTCTTCTATGTTCTATGACTTCCACAGCTACCTGGACCATACCTCTTCCCTGCCTCCTGTAAAAACTCTATCCCTTACTCTCAATTCCTCCATCTCCACTGCATCTTCTCCCAGGAGCACCAGTTCCACTACAGAACATACCAGATGGCCTCCTTGTTCAAAGACCACAATTTCCCCTCCCACGTGGTTGATGATACCCTCCAACACATCTCATCCACTTCCCACACCTCTGCCCTCGAACCTCACCCCTCCAACCGCAACAAGGACAGAATCACCAATCCTCACCTTCTGCACCACCCACCTCCATATACATCCCGTCATCCCTCATTTCCGACACCTACAAACAGACCCCACCACCAGAGATATATTTCTCTCCAGACTCCTATCCGCTTTCCATCAAGACTATTCCCTCTGAAACTCCTTTGTCAGGTCCACACTCCCCACCAACCCATCTTCCCCTGTAACCGCAGGAATTGCAAAACCTGCACCCTCACCTCTGTCCAAGGTCCCAAAGGAGCCTTCCATATCCATCAGAGTTTTACCTGCACTTCCACACGTTATTTAATGTATCCGTTGCTCCTCTATATTGGGGAGACCGGACACCTACTCGCAGAGCGTTCAGAGAACATATTTGAGACATCCGCACCAATCAACCCCCCTGCCCCATGGCTGAACATTTCAACACCCCCTCCCACTCCGCCAAGGACATGCAGATCCTGGGCCTCCTCCATTGCCACACCATACCAACCTGATGCCTGGAGGAAGAATGCCTCATCTTCCTACTCAGGGCCCTCCTACCACACGGCATCAATGTGGGTTTCACCAGTTTCCTCACTTCCCCTCCCCCCATCTTATCCCAGATCCAACATTCCAATTGGGCATCGCCCTCATGACCCGTCCTACCTGTCCATCTCCCTTCTCACTGATCCACTTCACCCTGCTCTCTGACCTATCATCATTACCCCAACCTTCTTCTACCAATCACACTCTCAGTTACCTTTCCCCCAGCCCCACCCCCTCCCATTTATCGTTCCATACCCCTCGGCTCACAAACTTCATTGCTGATGAAGGGCTGTTGCTTGAAACATCGATTCTCCTGCTCCTCGGATGCTGCCTGACCTGCTGTGCTTTTCCAGTACCACACTCTCGATTCTGATCTCCAACATCTGCAGTTCTTACTTTCTCCCAGTTCTACAGACCTGCCGACAAGCCGAGTGAAATAGAGTAGACATTAAAGAGACCCAGTTACAAGGTGAATGCATTAAGATCTAAACATTTCAGGTATCAGAATCTTAATAAAATGACTGAGCAATTTGTTAAATGTTGTTATTTGTAAAACGTGATTGAGGTTTTAGATAACAAGCATAAGGACAACAAACTATATGGTAATTTCCTTAAGAATTCTCTTATTAAAGGAGAACTGGGATCTATCTCAAGACTTGGTTGATAATAAAACAAAATATTACATAAAAGCAATGATATGGCTTCACTAAATTTGAAATCAGATCCTTCTCAATAACAGAAGTAGCAATTTAACATAACAATGTGCTCTGCAAATCAAGCTTTGCACCCATGTTAGCACACAAAACGCTGATATCAAGTATTGAGACTAATTAAGCATGTGACTATCGATATAAAATGTGATTGATTTGAGTCATACTGCAACAGATTTCAGAAAACTTATTGTTTGCCGTGAGGCTCCAATGTTAGGCCAGGGAAGGAGGATGTGAAGCCATGAGAGTGAAAAGGTGTGGGAATTCAGGATTTCATTCAAAGGATGCAGAAATCAGGTATGCAGAAAATTGAAGCCTGGCATACAAGTGCCAAGTTACAATAACAGAAAGTGTTGGAAATATTCCACTGCACAGGCAACATCTGTGGAGAGAGAAAATACTTCAGACTCATTGTTTTTAGTCATTCCATAAACAAGTGGGATGGAGTCAGATGAGGTGCAAAAAAAAGTAAAAATTCACCCCAATCACTTTGAGTTTATTGGAGGCGAGATAATTGCCTTGAGTCTCAGAAGGCAAGTACACCTTTTAGATACGCCTCATATTTAACCTGTTTTCAGGTTTCAGATCTGGCACAAGAGTGCAAAGAGAACAATGGTTAAACCACGGCTTACAAGGGAAGTCAGAAACAGTATTAGATTCAAAACAAGACGATACAGATTGGCAAGAGGAAACAGACATGAAAATTGGGAACAGTTCAGCAATCTGCAAAGTGGACCAAGACTAAAACTACAGTAGGAAAGTAAACTTGTGAAGAAGTAGCTGCAAAAGCTTCCATAGGCATCTAAAGAGAAAAAAAAGATTGGTGAAAACAATTCAGAAACAGGACAGTTTATAATGGGAAACAAAGAAATAGCTGATGAACTTAAATTCATAATTTGCCTCTGCCTTCACCAAGGAGGACATGGATGAAATACCAGAAATGATGGTACACAAAGGTTTCTGAAATGGAGAAGCTGGAGCAAATCTGCATTAGTAGAAAAATGGTGTAGGAGAAATTAATGGGATTGAAGGCTGCTAAATCCCCAGAGTACTCGAGGAAGTGGCTGTAGAAATAGTGGATTCATTGATGGTCATCTTTGAAGATTCTTTACACTCTGGAACAGTTCCTATAGATTGGCGGGTAGCTCATGGAATCCCGTTATTTAAAAGGGAGGTAGAGATAGAATAGGGAATTTGACAGTGAGTTTGACATCAGTAGTGAGGAAGATGAATATGATCAAGGATTTTATAGCAAAGCACTTTGCAAATAGTGGCAGAATCAAACATAGTCAATACTGATTAACAAAAGGGAAATGAGGATTGACAGCCAAGGAGGTGAATGGTCTGCTCCTGCTCATATCTTCTACATTAACTCTGGCTGTCTGAATGTTTCAGGCCTCAGGAAAACCTGTCACGTAAATGAAAGTGTGATCATTGGTTTAGTGTGGATGTAAGCAAGTGCTTTTTCTCATGCTGTCAGTGAGCCAAGAGAAGCATCTCATTGCCTTTTCTCCCTCTGATACCAATGTTTCTTGCACCCAAGGTTACTTTGTCCCTACCATTGGAAACCTCTATCCACCATGACAGGTTTACCTGACTGAAGATCAGTCTATCCCCCTTACATCTTGTACAAGCCACCTCGACTCTATTGGAATCACCATTGTCTCTGTAACGATATTGACTCCACAACCACCTGATGAAGGAGCGTCACTCCGAAAGCTAGTCTGCTACCAATCAAACCTGTTGGACTATAACCTGGTGTTGTGTGATTTTTAATGATATTGACTAATTTGCTGATCAATTCCTTAAATACATTGTTTTATTTCAGATTCCAAGTAGCTTCTAGATTTTGTATTTGTACCAAGTTACAATGCTCATCTTACATGGTAGGTATGTACTAAAAATCCACAGCTTGGTCTAACCATGTGCCATTCTGAATAAGTTAACTCAAACTTAAAGCTGACATAAGGTGGAAAATATGGCCTTGACAAGATGGCAGAAAAGAAAGAGGATCCTTTTCACGGAGATGAATACAAACAACATTACAGTACAATTACAGTCACAAATGCTCGAAAAAGTATACTATAATGGGGCTAAAACAAAATACAAATTCTTCCGATACTGTAATGAAAAGCAGATAGTCAACAGAGGTGAAAACCATAAAGATGCAGTACTTTCAAAACCAACGATGAGCTAAACATTTTGAATGTTTCCTGCTGATAAATATTTATGAAAGAGGGATGTGCACAACCTTGTTCTTCTGAGACGAAATCAATCAATCTCTCTAATAGAAAGAAGGTTAACATTTCATTTGTCTTCCCTATTACCTGCTGAACTTGCATGCTAGACTTTAGTAATTTTTGCATGGGGACTCCCAAATCACTCTGTGCTGAACCTTCTACAGTCTTTCTCCACTGAATAATTTCACATTTTCCCAAATTACATTCCATCTGCCAAGGTCTGAGCCACTCATTTAATCTGTTTGTATTCCTCTGCAGACTCTTCCCATCTTCATTATAGCTTGCCTTTCTATTTTGCATCCTGTACAATGCCATTGTACATTCACTGTTTTCATTAATATATATTGTACATAACACTGACCCCGGTACTGACCTCTATAGCACTCCACTATTTAAAAGTTGCCAAGCTGAAAATGCGCACTTATCTCAACTCTCTGTCTTCTGTAACTTAGCCAAGCCTTTACCCATGCTATTTATATCTTCCCAACACTATGAATTATTATCTTATTAAGTAGACTTCATTCAGAGTACTGGAAGAGACAAGAAGATAGATTTGAGAGGTACTAGCAAACATTACAAATAGATTAATAGAAGTTAGTGCAACAGTGATAAATAGGAAATAATGTGGTAGTCATATCCTAGAAAAGTGACAACATAGACTCAGGCAACTGCAGATTGATTTGTTATTGTTTCATTGAAGTAAAATAAATGGAATTGAATATCATGCACAAACTTAAAGATGTAATTTTGATAAATTACCAGGACTGAAACACAATCTCTCATGATCATGATTTGAAGATGGCGTCAAATTAGGAGGGAGAGAATTTGGGGAACATAAAGTAAATAAACATTTTTTTAAAAAATCAGGACAAGTGAAACTTAACACAGAGAAATGCAAAGTATGACAGAAAGGAATGGGAAAATACAACACAAATATTTCATGATTGGTGACAGTTGGTTGATGTGCAGATATGGCTTTCCATGTTTATCTATATCTTTAACTATGTTAATGTTAGGCTATCCCTCAGGTATATGTCCTTTAACTGAATCTCTCATGTTTTGGACTCAGCTGTTGTTGACTGGAATATGTACAGCATAGCATGATTTTTGATTTCAAAACTTGCTTAAATGGCATGCATTGCTGTAAGAACAGATACTCATTTGATAGGGATGAGCTTTGCTGAGGCTATTTCCGAGATGGATACAGGATCACAACTTGAGAATTGTCATTTAGGGTCAGATGTTGCACGGTTGAATGAATGCTTCCCTCCATTGCTCTGGGGATTATGCACAAGAGTTTTAGCGCCCCAATGAGGCTGAATGTGAGATGGAGTGGGTGGGGGCTCACTGAGTCACCTGAAGGCCTATTAATATCTATTTTCAGAGGTCAAAAGGAATTTTCTAGTCAGTCTCCAAATCCTCTGACACATTATATGGCAATGCTCAGAGAGCTTCATCGTCACATTAATGGCAAGTAGCACCATTCAGACACTCGGTTAAATAGTTAAAATGTGTGTTTTGGGAATTCCTCAAGTTAAGTACTCAGCATGACGAGGCAGATTCGCAATGTAAATGTAAACCTTTGGGGAAAACATATCAGAAAATGAATGGGAGCATGGGGGGGTGGTGGAGGTGAATGTCTTTCTAAAATTAGCCATCAGCTCATTAATGTTATCCAGACAAATTACATGGATGAACAGGCATTGATGGTTAGACCTCTGTGCACAAGTGACTAACTGCTCAGTTGACAATCACAATCATTGATTTAGCACATGACAATCATCCTAGGCAACAGAATTCCATAACACCCCCCCCAAACTCCAAAAAAACGCCAGTGAGTACCTTTGTTGCACTAACTGCCAAAAAGGATGTCACTTGAATAAAATATGTTTATAGTTTCAGAACAGTTAGGAAGCAATTTTGGTTTGAATGTCCATAGCATTTACGCTGCAGGTACTTTAATGCAGCACTTTGCCACACTTCCACAGAATCTGCTAAATCTATTGATTGTTATACCTCCAGCCAATTTCCGGCTGTGCTGATTCCCACAATCAGCAGCAAGACCCTCAATTTTCTTTTGTTCCACGAAAGAGCCATGAAAACGTTGTTTCAAAGATCCTCCTGCTGGTAATCTACAATGTGCACAGCATACAATCAATTCCAGTAACAAGAACAGAACTGCAGCCTCACACCTTGACATGGGCTGAAGGACATAAGTTGGACCCTGTAAGTCAACTCACATGAAGTAAATATGCCTGAGCTTCCAAGGGTAATGCGTAAGACTTTGCAAATTGGAATATTATATGGAATCCACGCCTTCTGTTCATTAGAATTTTGAAATCCATTTTTATTCATTCCACCTTTAACAGCATGTATTCCAAGTTCTTTTTTTTTGAATAGCAGATATTGAACAGCTCAGGTTCTAGAGGAATAGATGAGGAAAGAAGCCAGAAACAGGCAGTCACCATCACCTGAAGGAGCAGGGGAGACAGTCAACATCATGAAGTAGATTAGATGAGTGAAGGTCTGAAACAGGGTATCAGCAGCAACAGATGATCTGGCAAGTGAAAGACCTTGTGACAAGATATATTTAATACAAACAGATTACCATTCCAAATGGAAACAAGTTTTTGTACTCAATACAAAATGACAGAGTTAATGACTAAAGTATTGAAGAAAACTTGTTCTATATAAGGTTTTCCAGAACAGATAGCTTCAGATCACAGTCAGTAATTCATGAATGAAGATTTTAAGCAGTTCACACTGAAGGAAGAAATCAACCAGTTGAAAAGTTCTTAATTTTTTTCACCAAGTTAGTGGAAAAGCAGACTGCACAGTTTAAATTGTCACATTGCTAATGACCCAAATGCTGATGAGAAGTTAGTGCTATTTAATCACAAACATTCGTTTTGATAATGGCTATTCACTGGCAGAGTTATTCAAAAGTCGAAGATGAGACAGAAAGCTCTTCATTAAGACACAATCTCAGACAGAACGTTATGTTCAAGGATTGTAATAAGGTCATCAAAATGAGATTAAAAAAACTGCTGAAGACATTAAAGGTGTATCCCCCTCTCAACCATTGCCATTAAGCCAGGGGATCAACCCTGATTCAATGAAGTATGCAGGAGGGCATACAAGGAGCAGCACCAGCCATACCTAAAAATGAAGTGTCAACCTGATGAAGCTACCAAATTGGTTTGGACTGATAAATGCCAAGTAACATTCGTGCCACAAATGCCAGGTAATGACCATTTCCAATACGAGAGAGTCTAACCACCGCTCCTCAATATTTAAAGGAATTACAATCACTGAATTCCCAACATCCGGGCTGTTCCCATTGACCAGAAACTCAAATGAACAAACCATATAAACACAGCAGCTACAAATGCAAGTCAGAGGCTAGGAATACTGCAGTGAATAACTCAGCTCATGAGCCCTCAAAGTTGTCCACCATCTTAAAGGGTCAAGTCAGGACTATGATGAAATATTCTCTACTCACCTGAATGGGTGAAGTTCCAATGACAACTCAAAAAGTTTGACATCATCCAAGACAAAACAGACCACAAGCATTCACTCCCTCCACCACCGATATTTAGTAGCAGTAGTGTGTGCTATCTACAAGATGCACTACAAAAATTCATGAAAGATACTTTGATAGCACCTTCCAACCCCATGACTATTTCCAACTGGAAGGACAAGGGCAGCAGATGCATGGGAACACCACCACCACTGGCAAGTTCCACTCTGAGCCACTCACACCTTGAATTAGAAATACATCTCTGTACCTTCACCATCTCTATGTCAAAATCCTGGAATTCTGTCCCTGAAGGGAATTGTGAACTGTAGCCATTCAAGTAGGCAGCTCACCACCACCTTATATCGTGTATCAATATCATGTATCTGTTGATACTGAGGCTCAAAGAAAAGGGAAAAAGAAAAGAAAGAACTGTATAAGAGAGCAGGAACCAGTCTTCTGTATATTGGAATTTGAATACCTACAGAAGATACTGTGAATGAGGAAAGAGTTGGGAACATAGGACCAGGAGTAGGCCATTCAGCTCCTTGAGCCTGAATCTCCTACTCAATGAGATCATGGCCAATTGTGGCCAAACTCCATATACCTGCCTTTGGCCAATATCCCTTAATACCTTTGCTTAATAAAATGTATCTGTCTCAGATTTGAATTAACAACTGGTTCTACATCTTAGTTACTCTAGATAAGTTGCAGATAGTGATGCAGCAGACTTAAAGTTGGGACAGTAGAGATAGATAAAACAGCCTGAGGAGAACAACGCAGATGCCAATACCCAGGTCCCACAGTCGGCAGGATCAATGAGGGCATGATGACGCAGGCTTAACTACAAAGGTGAAGTAGCACAGATCAGACTTAATGGAATCAGCACAAATCAGTTGGCATTTGCTAATTCTTTTATTTATTCATAGGATGTGGACATAGTTGGCTGCTCATCTCTAATTTGCTCAAGAAGGCAGTGGTGAGCCACCTTATTGAACTGCTGCGCTTCATTGGAGCAGGGGCCGGTGTCTTGGTGCTGCAGTGTAGATGTACCCACAAGGCTATGAAGGTAGGATTTCTAGAGTTTCAATCCAATGAAAATAAAGGAACTGTAACACAATTCCAAATTTGTGGCTTTCTGGAGAATTGCAGGCAGTGCTCTTTCTATGGACCAGTGAGTGGTTAGAAAATATTTAACAGGGAGAATGGATCCATTAATGGAATGTTACATTCCGTCTTTTCTGCCACTGACCCAAACAGTGAACATTGTCAGGCTTCACACTTGACAAGGTCCTCTTTGCCAGTGCTTAAATACCCACAACAGTGGCATGGGGCTCTAACATGGGCATTAACTGCTTCAGAACGTCCTTGACCCATTGGGAGAGTAAGCAGTCTACCCCATTGTCCACCACTTATTCCACAACCCCACCATTAGACTGGGGGCAGGGGTAGGCAGGTTAGCTCACTACTTCTTAACTAGACTGTAGGTAATTTGTTCAATGGTCAACAACTACCTTTCCAAAACATTAAGGTGATAGGTCTTTTACAATGCCCAATTCCTGTCCAGAAAAAAGTGCCCATGTCCATAATTGTGGTTATGACAACATAGATGTTTTGAAAATGTATTCATTTATGGGATATGGTGGAAGTGGCCATGGGTTTGGAAGATACTGTCAGAGGATCTTTGGAGAATTTCTGCAGTGCATCTTGTAGATAGCACAAACTGCTGCTACTGAGCATCAGTGGTAGAGTAGGTGGTTAACTTGTAAAAAGGCCACAAATGCAAATTACAAAGCAAAAGGTTCATGGTAAAAGTATTACAAGTGAATTAGACACAAAGGTTTTTAAAAGACAATCAATAGGTGCATTAGCATCTAAGATTATAAAGCTAATAATAAAACTAGTAATGAGATTGCGACATCAAAGTGCCCTCACATCAGTTCTCGTTTTCTTTTCAGTATAGTCATGTTTTCAGCTGCCTGGGTTTTAAGTTCCAAATTCCTTCTCTAAAATCCCTATTTCAGTACTTCTAAGATTCTTCAAAATATGTCTCTTTCAACAAAATCATCTCTCCTTATGCAACTGAGTGCTAAATTCTCTTTGAACCAAGCAGCTGTTAATGTGACAAATATCCTTGTTGTGATTTGAGAAACAACAGAAGTCCCCTGACAGTGATCAGTAATTTTCCAATGAGGAGCAATGGCATAAAATGTGAGATGAACTTTCTTCTTCTGAGTATTTACTTAGTGACACACAAGGAGAAAAAAAATTCAAACATTTTCAGAAACGTAAACATACATTTGCAAGCAATTACATTATAACATAAATCATCACACAAGGCAGGTGATGACTAAGTTATCTGTCATGACTTGCCAGAGTCTATTGACTTGCTTGTCATTTCATATTCACTTGGCGTCAGTTTTATTTGAGCTGATCTATTCCAAGTTAGGAGTTCTAAAACCAAATCAAGTGAGCTAATATCTTTTGTTGTCCTTTCTGTTTAGAAACTGTCATTTTTGCCTCACTGAGGAAGAGTGAGAACATAAAATACAGATATCAAAGCTTTCTGATTATATACTTATAACTAACACATGAAGAGGTCATCTGCAGCTATTCTCCATATTTCTTAACAAGAATAAATGACAGCAACAGGACAAAATACTCACAGCATTGTTTCAAAACCTCTTCACAGTCTACCCGGCAATTTGCATGGACGTTTTCACAGAACATATGCATTTACTGAGTCTTTCACCATGACCAGACATTTCAAAGCACTTTTCAGCTAACTAAATGCAAGTGAAGCCTAGTCACTGTGGTGATGTAGGATGAGAATATTCTTGTTAATTCCGGTACAGTGTCAGTAAATGAACAAAAGCCATGGAATTTGATCAAAGTCTGATTCACATGATCTGTTATAGCTTCAAAGGCCTTTTGGAGGCTACACACATGGTTGTAAGTGGTCTGTCTTGCTCATCATCGTTGCACAGTGCTCTGTATCACTCCCACTTCTGACCCTAATTAATTTTATTGACTCAATTAAATGTAACTCTCTCATTTTGTATCCCTCCACTTGTGTTTTGGGCTCAAAACAGATATCTAAGAATCCTCTCCAACAGATCAGGGAATATGCTCATTATATGCCAGAGATATGTTATCTGTCATATTGAAAATCCCAGAGAAAACAACTTACAGGGCAAACAAAAATGCAAATGCCTGTTTGAGGCCCCTTTGCAAAACTGGACCGCATGGAATAGGAACACAATGGGTAAGGTACTGAACTCCTAACCAGAGACTTGGAATAATGATTCAGAAGACAGGAGTTCAAATGTCTTCACAGCGGCTAGGGAACTTGAGTTAATAATTAAATCTGAAATAAAATGATATTACCACCGATAGTGACCATCTAATCAACTGGCAATTGAAAAAATCTCTCTGGTCCAGCACAGTAGTTGAGTCTTACCTGCCTCTGAAATAGCCGAAGAGAGTTGGACAATAATGTTGTCCACTGTCCTGACACTGCTCTATCCCTCTGCCAAATGCTGTCTCACTGCTGACATGCTTGCATCTCTTCACACTCTCCCTTCCACTCTCAATCACTGTCTCCTTGCTCTCTCATAAATTGTTCAAAAAACTTGGAGTTTTAAAAAAAGAAATACAACTGCAATGCACTCGTGCACATAAAATATCAGATGTGAATGCTTCTGGTGAAGTTTAGCTTCATGTCCTCATGAATTGGTCAAAAATCCTAAGAACCAAGATGAATGATGAGGAACGCTGTACATATTACATGGAAGAACACAGCAAATACTTCAAAAAAGGGCGAGATATATCTCTCTCTATCGTTGAAATCGACCTGTTTTTATTATTAGATGGGATATCACTATCATATTACAGTTTGTGAGAGCTCTCTCCCTGTAAATTTGCGTGCCAGGTTTCCAACAACAGTACCTGGAATACAAAAGTTCTTAACTGGCTACAAAACACTTGGCATCCTAGGGTTATGAAAGTCGTTGATAAACAGTAATCCATTTTTTTTGCTTCTTCGAATTGCTTTGCAAAGTTACTGAAGTGTATCTGCTGTGCCTAGTCTGCTGATTCAAAAATTAGGACTGAGTTGCTGGTCAATAATTTCTAGACTGCTACTTAAGTTATTTATCAAACCAAACATGCTTAGAAGACGACATAAAGCTGATTAGTGATTTGCGGTCAGGTTGAATTTATAACCTTTACTATTTTCAAATCGTGAGAAAAGGGCAAAGCCAGCAATCAGTTCTTCTCTAGGTTTCACCCTGGTTTACAGAGTACTGCCATTATTTTAGCACTCTGTGATCAATATCCATCACAATAAAACAGTGCTTCTGATGTTTGTAAAGTTAGAATGCACATTTACTAGTCCAAAATGAGAAACCAATAACAAATAGCTATATCTAACCCACTAGTTCAAAATATCTCCAATTTGTTTCTCTTATTTCTCTTAAATCGAAAAAGAGAAAATTTCGCCAATGAGTCACAGCTTAAAAATTAATCACAGTTGCTCATGTTGAGGATTAATTAGTCATCATGCACAGTCAAGTTCACCCCAATGTGCAGACACATGAATGATATTCTGGGTGGTATGGTTCACCACTTTCCATTTTGCTTGTGGGTATTATTCATCGCAACAGACAATATGTGACAGCATTGTGGCGAGGCTACTTTAGTCTGCTTCAAAAGCAAGCTAGAACAACGAGTGCTGCCAGACTATTCCACCAAGGACAGCAGCATCTTTGGGCCAATATCTATCCACAGTCACAAGGTTTCTGTAGCAATAACCAGAGAGTTCAGGATTATGGAGCCAAGCTAAATGTTTTCTTGTCTGGCCAAGAGATACAGAAGGAGCTATTGTGGCCTTGAATTCAATTTGTTTATTGACACAAAGCTCATTATTTTCTTTACCCAGTGATCTCTTTCACTGTGCATCTCAATATTATTTCCCTTTTACGACAGAACATCCTATGTAAATGCAGTTCATTTATTGTAGCCATATTTTATATTTAATTTAAACAGCATTTTTTGACATTTATAAATATTTACATGGAACATATTGAAAGAATATTTGGGCACAGTTGTTAAGCAAGGCAGTGCAAAATTTTAAAAAATCTAACACACATGGTGAACATGGTATAACTAAGGATTTATTAACTATAGTTTGCAACATAGGACTTAATGTGTTAACTTCATCTCTCTGGTATTTTAGTGGAGGAATAAATATTCCCACTTTTATTTAAACATAATGATCACTCAGCCTAAACTCCAGGTCTTTATTTCCATTGAAGTTGAATTAAATCACCAACACTACAGGGTTGAATAAACCCTTCAACACTATTGCTCCCAAAGGTCATGAGCATTCATTTTTTAAAACAAAAATACTGACGGAAATAATTGGTCGACAGAAGGAGTAACATATTGTATTCATAATTCTTCAGGCATGAATTTTTAAACAATCCCAATGGTGAATGGAGTTAATGACTTTGTCATTCAAGTCATTCTTCTCATAATCTTTTTTGTGTGTGGACCACAATTTCGTTGTGTTTTAAGCACTGAGAAACTGAAATGAAAATCAAGAGTGTTGGAAACTATCAAGGCTAAAAAAGGATCTGCAAAACAAGCCAAGCAGAAATTACGAGGTGACGTGAAGCTTGTACACTGGAGGAAGATTACTTGACGTTAAGGACATGAGCCCTTCATCAGGAGCGCATTCGGGTTCATGCCCGAAGCATCGACTCTCCTGCTCTTTGGATGCTGCCTGACCTGCACCACACTTTTTGACTGTGACTCTCCAGCATCTGCAGTCCTCACTTTCTCCTAGCCTCTGGAATAAGATGGCAGACAGTAGGGATCAGTAGTTTTAAGATACTCAGGAAAAGGAGTTAGGGTATGAGGCAAGCTGATAATTATTGTTTTCAACATGATCAAAATGCAGAGACAGATTGGAAAATGGGCTGGTTGACAAATTTGGAATGAAGAGGCCAAACATTTTTAGGAACAGTCCATAGTAAAGAGAGACCATGCATTTTTGTAACTACTTTAAGAACTTTAGGACCTTCCAAAGCAGTCTACAGACAACAAGGTAACTTTGCAGGGGGACAATTAATGAAAAGAAATATAGCAGCCAATTTGTGTACAAGATCCAAAAACGGTGAAAATTGTGATTTTGATTAAGGAATACGCAATGGTAAGATTACCAGGAGAATGCAACAGCTGTTCAGTTCTGAGGAAGCCTATGGGCCTCAGGGTGTGAGCGTAAGAGTGTGGGGGTGTGAGAGTGTGAGAGATTGAGGGTGTGAGCTGTGAGAGAGTGAGGATGTGAGAGAGTGAGGGTGTGAGAGAATGAGGGAGTGAGAAAGTGAGAGAGTGAGTGAGAGTGAAAGAGCGAGTGAGAATGTGTATATACGCATGAGAGTGAGAGAGTGTGAGAGCAAGTGAGAGAGAGAGAGCAAGAGGGAATGTGTGTGAGTGAGAGACTGAGTGAGTGAATGAAAGGTTGAGAGAGTGAGTGAATGAGTGAGTGAGAGATTGAAAAAGTGAGTGAGTGAGTGTTGGATCACAATAAAAAGACTTGATATAATAACTGAACTCATAATTATTCAGACTACAGCCAAGGATCCTTGGGGAAGGACTGTCTGTGTGATCTGTTAGTGACACTATAAATATGCCATGCTATGCATCACGCACAAAGGAAACCCACTGTGTCTGTTCTGATCACTGTCAGAGTTTTGCTGCCAAGCTTAGCAGCGTCAATAAGTATTTAAACGGCTGATGTCAAATGCCCAAGAGCTACTTTATCAACGTGAAACTAGACATTTTCCATCATTTCCTCTTGACCTGAGTCTTCTATTCCATGATAAATAAACACATCACCAGGAAAGAACCATGAATCAAATCAGTGTCTAATAACACAATAGAAACAAAACAAATTCTAACCATTCCTCCTCAACTTACTGAAGAATAGGTTAATCAAATTGGTTGCTGAATTAGAGGCAGGATTAGACTTTTCAAAAATCATTTGAGGTATACACCATTAAATAAACACATTGTAGTGTATATAATTTGTCAAAAGTAAACTCAGTCATGGAATAATCATAATCCATGATTTGGCTGCTGGTGAGCTTACCTGATTACACACTTGAGAAATAGCTTGGCCCTTTTTCGAATATAAATGGCAATCTTTGTTCTAGTGATCATGCTGATGTTGTCTCAGTTGATTGGTTTATTCTCAGCGAATACTTAGAATGCTACAGTGCTGTTCACACCATAGATCAGTTTGTGATACCACACACCAAGCTAACTCGCACTGATCACTTTAAAAAAAAAATCATTTACAGGATAAAGGCATCGCTGGCTAGGCCAGCATTTATTGCCCATTCCTAGCTACCGAGAGGGCAATTAAGAGTCAACCACATTGCTGTGGTTCTGGAGTCACATGTAGGCCAGACCAGGTAAGGACAGCAGTTTCCTTCCCTAAAGGACATTATTTGCTTTCTCTAACATAAACTAAATAGCTTTCTATGCATTTTTCAAAAAAGGATTGAACAAAACAAGATCATTATGTGTGACAGTGGCACTATGTTTGGAGCCTTGCTACAAAATTGCCACTAGATAATCCTTGTATTTTAAAACAGTTTAGATCAGCCATTCTCAATGGGGCCCATATGTCCCTTAGGCACCCTGGCACATTTGAAGGGGGCCGCAGACTGAAAACTGTAAGAAGGGGAGCCCCAAGGGTTTATGGGAGCCCTGGTAGCTGAATCGATGAAATACTCAAGCAACAAGCTTCTTTGTCTAATTTGGAGCCCAATATCATGAACTTGCAGAAAAGCACCAAGCTCAAGGATTGCATTAGGCCTGATAAATATTTAATTTCATACACAGTCTTTTTTTTTTAAAGTTTTGTCTAGCATGTCGGAATGTTCAAGTTTTCTTGGGTGTTCAATATTAAATGATTTTCTGCCTATCTGTTCACATTGTATCCCTATTTTAAGAGTGACACTGGAACCTGAGAAATGCCCCTGTGGGGGGATCATGGTGAAAAAACGGTTGAGAATCGCTGGTTTAGGTTGAAAACTTAGTGATGTTACAGGTGGCATTGTCGGTCTACCTACAAGACATAGACTTCAGTGGTTCAAGAAGGCAGCTCACTGCCACATTCAAGTGTAACTTGAAATTGGCAATAAATGCTGGTCCAGCTAATGGCACCATCTTCGCACAAATGAATTCAAAATGAATAAGAGTGACTTTAACAATATTTTGGAGAATAGACTGAAATCCAAAAAACATGCCTTACATAAATCACTGTCCGAAGTAAAAGTTTTACTGGGAAAAGGACACTGGTGGGTAGAGGAGGGGAAGCACCAAATCTACTGAAAATCATCCCTGGTTATTTTACCCATTGGCTGTTTGCCTGTAGACATCAGTCGCTTGGTGGGGCAGCAGTGGGAGTTGAGAAAGCAGGAAGCCTCATTTTGCAGTGAGACAGGCACATGATGCAGCTGGGATTTTTTTTAGGAAGAGTCTTTTCAAAGACAAGATGCTTAAGGCAGGAGAGGTCTCAAATTACCATTAAGTAGCATTGTTCTGTTTCAGAACATCACCTCATCCCTGGGAAAAGTGTGGAGGAGGTGGTGGGGTAATGGTTATGTCAATGGGTCTAGATACCACCATGGAAAAGAGTGAAATCCGAATTTGAGAGAAAGTGGTGGCGCAGTGATAATGTCATTGGGCTAGTAATCCATGGTAGCTGGTGGGACATGAATTCAATAAAAATCTGAAATTTAAAACTAAAAGCAAGCCTAGTGATAACCAACGTATCACTCTTAATTGTTGTAAAAACCCATCTGTTTCTAATGTCCTTTAGGGAATGAAACTGCTCTCCTGACATGGTCTGGCCTATATATAAACAGGTTTTGGATTCTTGGATAATTAGGGCTCTTTCTGGGGTAGATGGGACCTCTACAAGCAGGATGATCTTCATCTGAACCAGAGGGGTACCAATGTCCTGGGGGGAAAATTCGCTTAGGCTATTGAGGTGGGTTTAAACTAATCCAGCAGGGGGATGGGAACCAAAATTGTAGTTCGATTATAGAAAAGGTTGAGAGTATGGAGGTTCGAAATCAAGTTTCAGGGACGCAAGATGGCACCGGCAAGCAAGAAGTTGGTTTGAAGTGTGTCTACTTCAACACCAGGAGCATCTGGAATAAAGTAGGTGAACTTGCAGCATGGGTTGGTACCTGGGACTTCGATGTTGTGGCCATTTTGGAGACATGGATAGAGCAGAGACAGGAATGGTTGTTGCAGGTTCCAGGATTTAGATGTTTCAGTAAGAACAGTGAAGATGGTTAAAAAAAAAGGGGGGGAATGTGGCATTGTTGGTCAAGGACAGTATTACAGTTGCAGAAAGGATGTTTGGGGACTCGTCAATTGAGGTAGTATGGGCTGAGGTTAGAAAGAGGAAAGGAGAGGTCACCATGTTGGGCCTCCGAATAGTCCCAGAGATGTAGAAGAAAGAATAGCAAAAATGATTCTCGATAGGAGTGAGAGAGACAGGGTAGTTATCATGGGGGGGACTTCAACTTTCCAAATATTGACTGGAACATTATATTACGAGTACTATAGATGGGTCAGTTTTTGTCCAGTGTGTGCAGTTGGGCTTCCTGACACAGTATGTAGACAGGTCTACAAGGGGCGAAGCCACATTAGATTTGGTACTGGGTAATGAGCCCGGCCAGGTGTTAGACTTGGAAGTAGGTGAGCACTTTGGTGATAGCGATCACAATTCTGTTATGTTTACTTTATTGATAGAAGGGATAGGTGTATACCACTGGGCAAGTGTTACAGCTGGGGGAAAGGCAATTATGATGTGATTAGGCAAGATTTAGGAAGCATAGGATGGGGAAGGAAACTGGAAATGTGGAGAAATGTGGAGCTTATTCAAGAAAAAGATTCTGTTTGTCCTAGATAAGTATGTACCTGTCAGGCAAGGTGGAAGCTGTAGAGCACAGGAGCCATGGTTTACGAAGGAAGTGGAATCTCTGGTCAAGAGGAAGAAGAAGGCTTATGTTAGGATGAGATGTGAAAGCTCAGTTAGGGCGCTTGAGGGTTACAAGGTAGCCAGGAAAGACCTAAAGAGAGAGCTCAGAAGAGCCAGGAGGAGACATGAGAAGTTGTTGGCGGATAGGATCAGGGTAAACCCTAAGGCTTTCCATAGGTATTTAAGAAATAAAAGAATGATGAGAGTAAGATTAGGGCCAATCAAGGATAGTAGTGGGAAGTTGTGTGTGGAGTCAGAGGAGATAGGGGAAGCACTTAATGAGTATTTTTTGACAGTATTAACTCTAGAAAACTAAAATGTTGTCGAGGAGATTACTGAGATACAGGCTACTAGACTAGGTGTAATTGAGGTTCATAAGGAAGAAGTATTAGAAATCCTGCAGAGTGTGAAAATAGATAAGTCCCCATGCCCAGATGAGGTTTATTCTAGGATCTTCTGGGAAGCCAGAGAGGAGATTGCCGAGCCTTTGATATTGATCTTTAAATTGTCATCGTCTACAGGAATAGTGCCAGAAGACTGGGGCATAGCAAATGTGGTTCCCCTGTTCAAGAAGGGGAGTAGAGACACCCAGGTAATTATAGACCAGTGAGTCTCACTTCAGTTGTTGGTAAAGTGTTGGAAAAGGTTAGAAGAGATAGGATTTGTAATCATCTAGAAAAGAATAATTTGATGAGGGATAGTCAGCACCGTTTTGTGAAGGGTAGGTCATGCCTCACAAACCTTATTGAGTTCTTTGAGAAGGTGGCCAAACAGGTAGATGACAGTAAACAGGTTGATGTTGTGTAAATGGATTTCAGCAAGACGTTCGATAAGGTTCCCCACAGTCGGCTATTGTACAAAATGCGGAGGAATGGGATTGTGGGAGATATAGCAGTTTGGATCAGTAATTGGCTTGCTGAAAGAAGACAGAGGGTGGTAGTTGACGAGAAATGTTCATCCTGGAGTCCAGTTACCAGTGGTGTACCGCAAGGGTCGGTGTTGGGTCCACTGCTGTTCGTCATTTTTATAAACAACCTGGATGAAGGCATAGAAGGGTGGGTTAGTAAATTTGCAGACAACACTAAGATCGGTGGAGTTGTGAATAGTGACGAAGGATGTTGTAGGTTACAGAGAGACATAGATAAGCTGCAGAGCTGGGCTGAGAGGTGGCAAATGGAGTTTAATGCAGACAAGTGTGAGGTGATTCGCTTTGGTAGGAGTAACCGGAATGCAAAGTACTGGGCTAATGGTTAGATTCTTGGTAGTGCAGATGAGCAGAGAGATCTCGGTGTCCAGGTACACAGATCCTCGAAGGTAGCCACCCAGGTTGAACAGGGTTGTTAAGAAGGCATACAGTGTTTTAGCTTTTAGTAATAGAGGGATCGAGTTCTGGAACCATGAGGTTATGCTACAGCTGTACAAAACTCTGGTGCGGTCGCACTTGGAGTATTGTGTACAGTTCTGGTCACCACATTATAAGAAGGATGTGGAAGCTCTGGAGAGGGTGCAGAGGAGATTTACTAGGATGTTGCCTGGTATGGAAGGAAGGTCTTAGGAGGGTACGCTGAGGGACTTGAGGCTGTTTTCATTAGAGAGAAGAAGGTTGAAAGGTGACTTAATAGAATCATATAAGATAATCAGAGGGTTAGATAGGGTAGACAGGGAGAGTCTTTTTCCAAGAATGGTGACGGCGAGCACGAGGGGGCATAGCTTTAAATTGAGGGATAATAGATACGGGACAGATGTCAAAGGTAGTTTCTTTACTCAGAGAGTAGTAAGGGTATGGAATGCTTTGCCTGCAACGATAGTAGATTTGCCAACTTTAAGTATATTTAAGTCATCATTGGACAAGCTTATGGACACACATGGAATAATGTAGGTTAGATGGGCTTCAGATTGGTATGACAGGTCAGCGTTGTAATGTTCTATGTTCTAAGCAATGTGGTTGACTCTTAACTGCCCAGCAAGCAAAGCCCATATCCCGTGAACGAATGGAAAAAAATTTAAAAGATGGCCTAATGGATGACCATGCTTGCTATAAAAGTCCATCTGGTTCACTAACGTCCTTTATGGATAGATATCTGCTGCCCTTACTTGTTGTGACAATATGTGATTCCAAACCCACAGCAATGTGGTTGAATCTTAACTGCCTCTTGGGTAATTAGGAATGGGCAGTAGGCAGCAATGCCTCATCATATGGATGAAAGAAAGAGAAACCACAAACAACTTCTGCTCACACAGAGTTAATTTTGTAATCAGAAAGCTAATCTACAGACTTAAGCAAGCAACCTGTGGGTGCCTTTGTTGTCCACTCAGAGGATCTGGTTAAAATCAAATTTAGCACAAAGACAACAAGAATTCAGAGAGGAAATCCTCCAAGGCATTTTAACTATTCACCCATATGGTCTCCGCTGAGAGTTGAATTTTGAAGTATTTGTTCATGATTTCCTGCTAATCCCAATGTTTCAGCATTGGGAAGGCAGTAGTGATTCCATAACACATTTATTGAGAAGTATGTAAATATCAGAATCAAAGCTGACGTCTTGTTCTATGCAAGACTGAACATCCACATAAAACTTCAGAGGTACAAATCTTGCAATAGCCAACAGTTACTGTTACACTCAAAGCGATTGCTCACCTCAATCTGTAATATTGCCTCCTCTCTTTGTTTTACAGATTCCACTTCATCCTCTGAGATTTCGGAAAGGAATGCCTGACTCTGGGCCTGAGTTGGATCTGAAGTGTCATCTGCTTGCCATTTGCCGGACCCTCTGCCAAAGAACTCGTCCTCATCACTGATCTCTGTGAATGGGTTCCTGGCAATCTGCAATAGGAATTCCATGCCAACCTTTAGTTCCAAACTTAAAAAATGTCAAACCTTGACAAGAAATGTCCCAATCTCCACTACAACAACAAGTGAAAACCTCCATAATAGCATAGTTTGCACAACTTAATACATATAAAGATTTTTATCATTGTTGTTCCAGATGTTATGCTCGACTTTGTTTGTTTCACTAGTATAGCATTACTGAATACTGTTTCATTTCCTGGCAATCAAGAGGATGTTCATATTGCAATTTTATGAGAGCAAATCTGGGTGTGTAAGCATAGGACTCCCTCAAAACATGAACTGAAGATTGCATTTTTCACGCAACCATACTTATTGAATCATAAAAAAGTTACAGTACAGAATGAGGTCTTTCGGCCTCACCTGTTTGTGCTGGCCCCGAGGAGCAATTTAACAAGTGTCACTCCCCCAGCCTTTTCCCTGGAGTAGTCTTGCAACTCCGTTTTTCATTTCAATGTCCTTTTGAAAGACTCAATTGAATATTCTTTCAGGCAGCATGTTCCAGATCCTAACTACTTGTGTGAAACACTGCATTATTATCTTGATATTGGGTGTTTCTGCTAGTTATCTTAAATCTCTGAAATCCCTGGTTTTCAGTTCTTCCACCGTCAGGAACAGTAAATTTCTTCTGCCACTTGTCCCAGATTCCACCAACCTATCTCTCCTATTTGCAAATGTACACTTCCCTTGACATGGATCACCATACGTCCATGCATCACATCAACTGAAAATTTTGAGATTGCATCCTGTACACCAAGGTCTATGTCATTAATATCTCTGGGAAGCTCCATTACAAACCTTCCTCTTGGCCAAAATACAATTAGTCATCTTTGTTTCTTGTCACTCAGCAAATTTCATGAAGATGATACTAATTTCTTGCTTATTCTATGACTTCTTACTTTGCACATTAGTTTGTTATGTGACAATTTATAAAAGGCCTTTGAAAGGCCATGTATACCACACCAACAGCATTTTATTCAATCTTCTCTGTTAACTTATCAAAAAACTCAACCAAGTTGTTCGGCACTCAACTAATCGATGATGGTTTCCATTAATTAACTTGCATGTCACCAGGTATCTCCTAATTTTGTCCTAAATTGTTACCTTAAATGTTTCTCTAACACTAAAAGCAGGTTCCTGAACAGCCATGATCTTACTGAATGTTGGAACACTCTCATAAGGCTAAAGATTCCCATGTTTCTGCAATTTTAAATGGATTTAAAGTGAAAAGAAATTGTTATTAGAAATTAGAAGATGTGCAGTGAGAGACAGCTAAGTGCAGATCCAGAACTCAGTGAGTTAAATGTGAACAAAAAGATATTGGCAAACATTCTTTTTTTAATTTTAGTGACAATAAATAATAATACTTGCTCAGGAACCTGGCCAAACTTCAATCGACCCCTGACAGGAAAATACTTATTCTGGATTCTCGTTATCTCATTTCTGAAGGCTTCCCATTTTCCAGCCATCCCTTTACCTGCGAACATCTGCCCCCAATCAATTTTCAAAAGTTCTTGCCTAATACTGTCAAAATTGGCCTTTCTCCAATTTAGAACTTCAACTTTTAGATCTGGTCTATCCTTTTCCATCACTATTTTAAATCTAATAGAATTATGGCCGCTGGCCCCAAAGTGCTCCCCCACTGACACCTCAGTCACCTGCCCTGCCTTATTTCCCAAGAGTAGATCAGGTTTTGCACCTTCTCTAGTCGGTACATCCACATACTGAATCAGAAAACTGGCATGTGCACACTTAACAAATTCCTCTCCATCTAAACCTTTAACACAATGGCAGGCCCAGTCGATGTTTGGAAAGTTAAAATCCCCTACCATAACCACCCTATT
>NC_057713.1:21514750-21532836 GCF_004010195.1 Chiloscyllium plagiosum
GAGGGCAGAGCAGTAGATGTGATCTATATGGACTTCAGTAAGGTGTTCAACAAGGTTCCCCATGGGAGACTGGTTAGCAAGATTAGATCTCACGGAATACAGGGAGAACTAGCCATTTAGATATAGAACTGGCTCAAAGGTGGAAGACAGAGGGTGGTGGTGGAGGGTTGTTTTTCAGACTGGAGGCCTGTGACCAGTGGAGTACCACAAGGATCGGTGCTGGGCCCTCTACATTTTGTCATTAACATAAACGATTTGGATGCGAGCATAAGAGGTACAGTTAGTAAGTTTACAGATGACACCAAAATTGGAGGTGTAGTGGACAACGAAGAGGGTTACTTCAGATTATAACAGGATCTGGACCAGATGGGCCAATGGGCTGAGAAGTGGCAGATGGAGTCTAATTCAGGTAAATGTGAGGTGCTGCATTTTGGGAAAGCAAATAGACAAAGTCTTTTCCCTGGGGTTAGGGAGTCCAGGACTAGAGGGCGTAGATTTAGGGTGAGAGGGGAAAGATATAAAAGAGACCTAAGGGGCAACTTTTTCACACAGAGGATGGTACAGGTATGGAATGAGCTGCCAGAGGAAGTGGTGGAGGCTGGTACCATTGCAACATTTAAGAGGCATTTGGATGGGTATATGAATAGGAAGGGTTTGGAGGGATATGGGCCAGGTGCTGGCAGGTGGGACTAGATTGGATTGGAATATCTGGTTGGCATGGACGGGTTGGACCGAAGGGTCTGTTTCCATGTTGTACATCTCTATGACTCTATGACTGAATTTCTACACTTTTGTTATGCTTTGGGCATCTTAAATTAAAGAAACTTAGGAAAGGAAATAAAAGGTCAGGGGGCAATAAAGAGGTAATTGGGTTAATGGAAACAGTCGACTACTAAGTCTCTTGATTCCCTACCACATTTAAGTCCAACACACGGCTAATTAAATGCAATTGTTTTGACTCCAGGGTGTGCTGCCTTTGTGGAACATATGGGGAGAAAGGGTTAATAAGGAAGTTAAAGGACAGTAGAAGTTACAATCGTGAACTTGCATTCTCTGTGGACAATCTAGAAAATGGATTCACTTGAAACAGCCCTAGAGAGGCTGGTATCCCATCAAGAGTAACCCTTTATTTACACATGGAGAGTCCTTGGCATTGATCCAGTTCCCTCAGAGCAAACTCTCAGAGTGACATAATGTCTGACACTCCTGTTTTGACCTGTCAGCCAGGGCTCCCTAATTGGACCAAATTAACAATCCTATTCTGGGAACTCATATTCTACGACGTCTAGCTGGTTGACCACATGTCACCATACTTCGGATCTTGAAAGAAACAATGCTTATTTGGAGCAGAAGAAAACAAATGTCTAAGTGGACACAAAGTCTAACAACTTCAAATCCACCCATTCCAGAGACTGTAAAAGTCTAGTACTCCTCACCTGCCTGTTTTTGTTGAAATTTTACCAATCCTGGGATAGATATTGGGTGGCGCGTGTGTGTGTGTGTGTGTGTGATGTCTGCAGATACATCTGTATCTGTGTGTATGAGTGCCTTTGTGTCTGTGTGAATATGCGTGTCTGTGTGAATGTGTGTGTGCATGGAAATGTGTGTGTTTGTGTCTGTCTGTATCTCTGTGTGTGTCTGCATCTTTGTGTGACTGTGTGTGTGGAAATATTCCAGAAATAATATTTGCAATCCAAAACATTAGAAATAGAAGCAGGAATCGGCCGTTCAGCTTATCGATCCTGTCTGTAAATTTTCTCCTTCAAAATCCATTCCCCATAGTATTTAAATATTGACAGTTATTCACTTATTATTTCCTTGAATTCTTTCATATCTTTAATATCTGGAAATGAACTTCACCTTGCTCAACCAATACAGATTTTGTAAAATTATCAAAACCTCCACGTGACCAAGAAACGATCAGCTTTTACTGTCCTGCGAATATGTGGGCAGTAAAGAAATATGATCCCAGACATGTTCTGAAAAGCAGGAAAGTTCAAAACGGGTAAGACTCTTCACCTGGAAAAGGGAAGACAAAGGCATGAACAAATATAGGGGTGTTGGAAAAGGCCACTCCGAGATGATGCAACGACTGCACCTGCTTCAAGAAGTCTAGCCTCATCCTGCCGTGTTGCCTGGAGCTGGGAGGCCGTGTCTAGGGCTCAGGGTTGCTTCCACAACTATCCCTGCTGCTGCCCCTCTGCATATTCCAGGCACTGAGCCGTATCACCTCCCAGGCACCTTCCAGCTCCTGGACAGTGCCGGTGCAGGGTGCCTCTTCTTCATGAGCTCCAGCTTTTACCTCTGTACAGTGCCCTACAGCCTCCCCAATTTCTACCGCCACTGCCTCTGTCCCCTTCTGAACTTTAGCCTCTGTTGTGGACCAGACCAGACCCCTACCCCTGCACCTCAAAATATTTTAAGGTCATCAAGACCCTAACGTTTCCTTATTTTAAAGGCAAATGTAAGCTGTTTGTTCTAGATGTGATGCGATTGGTCAAACTACTCAACATTAAGCAAAGCGCAATTTATTTAAACACTATTGTTAAAACAGAAACAAAAGGAAGGGAGATTTAAAGTACCTTAACTTTATTGGAAAACTTAACAGAATAATACATAATAGTAACTATTACTCATTAACTGTTCCAATATAGCAACATCCCATAAATACATCCCCTGCAAAATGGAAAATTCAGACACAGATGCTCACATTCAGTTCTCCCATCTAGGAGGAAGAAACATCAAGAGTAAATTCAAAAAGAGTAGCAGCCAGGAGACATTCACTGAAGCTTCCAACTCTAATGTTATTGAAAAACTAAAACCCTAATCTGAGAGCTGGCTACACCCTCTCAGCCTGGATTAACAACCCCAAGACCTCCCAAGCTGTTTACTCAAGTGGTCTTCTCATCCAATCCTCTCTTAAAACTAGAACAAAATAACATCTTAAAGTCACACATCCTCCCTGACCAATCCTCAGCAGTGGAAAAGGAAGCACCTAAGCACAGCTGCATCAGCTTCTGTGGGATTTTCCAAATGCTTTTTCCCATTTCCTGGAGTCGAACTGGAGACTTTCCTTTTGAATGAATGCTGAATGGAGTTTGGGAGACTCCTCAGAGGAAACATGGATGTTTTCTTGCCTTTCGCAGCCCAATAAACCAAGCAGGTCTCTGCATCCATGTTTTCAAGTAAACTTCTGCAGCTACTGTCAAACCTGCAATTTCAGTTACATCTCTTGTCGAAGACTTAAAATTCTTCTAACTTCCGTTTTCTGTCACACTCAATCTCCTACTTTTTTAAATTGTACCTTTTTCACCTTAAATCTGTTTCCTATATTTATTGCCTCTTGACATTGCTACTGTAGTCATGCCTCATGATGTGAGCGTAATATGGCAACAATTTTCCCTGTGAGCTGCAAGTATTCTTTTTTGTCTTTTTCCTTCCCAACCTAGTCCTTTGTGTTGTTCAGTTTGAGTTTTTTTCTTGCCTTTCCTCCAGGATCTATAACTTTATTCGCAGAGATCTAAAATGGCTGCTCACCAGCTAACCCTCCAGTTATTTCTGCCTCTAATAATCTTTCTTCTTCGAAAAATTCTTCACTTGCAAATAATGACTTGCTTTTTAGTTGTTCCTAGTCCTCTCTATCTTTCCTCTGTCTTTTATGAGTTTGGAAGTGAACAATTTAGTTTGAAGTATTGCTATTTTTCTGTCACTCCTTCCATTAGTTTTTCAGATTGCTTCTCTGCTCAGTTGTTTGTGGCAGCTGACTGGTTATCTGAGCATTCTTAAAGCATCAATGTTCTCAATGTGTAAACTTGCTTGTCTCCTCAAAAGTTCGCTCTCTGCATCAAAATGGATGTTTTTCACTGTTGTCACCTTGAGGTATGGAACCAGCGGTGGACGGTTTGTGGTTGGGATATGTGTTGCCTCCAATCCTCGTTGTGTGACTTCATTTGATTGGGTGGAGCTTACCGCAATCTCCAACATTAACTGTTTCACTACCATTACCTTATACGCCAACACTCAGTGCCCAGGCCCTGAAGAACAACAGGGACAAGATAGTCAGAGAGAGCTGGGCCCAAAAGGAAGGATTCAGCTGGCATTGAGGCATAACCATCTGAATTCAGACTTTAAGACAATGTGACATGCTGCACTATTCATAGCAAAAATAGAATCCCAGGTACCACAAGAGAAAGGGAACGAAAGCACTGGAGGCCACTGAAGAAAATGAAGCCCTGGAAGGAAACAGGTCACTGGGGATGAGGAGAAGGAAAAGAATTGAGAAGAACTGGAGATGAAGAGATGGTTCCTGAGCACAAACAGATGGTTCTGATGAACAATGAAGTAGCCTCCTCTCCAACTTTCCAATGACCTTCAGCATCAGAGGCAAGTCTGCTTTGATGAAGCAAGGATTTGCTGCGTACGCCGGGTGCTTGATCTTTGGCCTCCAATGGCCATCTAACCGCCCCCTAATGCAGAGGAAGGTTTTGGAAACATCAGCAGATCTTTTCTCTCCGGTGCAACCAGAAGCCCCAGGGATGACTGTTGTTGACTGTCTAAGTGAGCCTAACACATTGTCTGACCCATCCTGTGAAAATCTGAACCTGACTTAATTTCCACTTGAGCT
Organism: Chiloscyllium plagiosum; assembly: GCF_004010195.1. Lineage (NCBI taxonomy): Eukaryota > Metazoa > Chordata > Chondrichthyes > Orectolobiformes > Hemiscylliidae > Chiloscyllium > Chiloscyllium plagiosum. Next base: position 21,519,375 of record NC_057713.1, read on the forward strand.
GGTTTTTGATTTCAAAACAGATCTGGCTCTTGTTTCCCATTTCTGCGTTGAAAATTTATCCCAATATCCCCACTTTGGGAGGATACAAAATCTATATTAATTGTTGAAAAATCCAAGAGGGAATTCATAAGAAACTTCTTTACAAAAATACTGTTAAAAATATTGGATAGTGAAGGAGATTGAGGATTAGAATAACTGGTGCAGACGTGATGGACCAAAGTTTGTTTCTCATTTGTATGGATCTCTACGACTCTAAGAATAACACATCTGCATGCAAGGTGAAACTAAATAGAATAGTGGGAGAAAGGAGTTGAAGGGTCTGTTGACAGGGTTGGGAGGTAGAAGGCTCATGTGGAACAAGTGAACAGTATGGAACAATACTAATTGCCTAATTAATAATTGTCTAATTGCTTCTTTCTATGCGATAGACTTGCTGTGACTCACTAGGAATAAGAAATAAAAGGGACAAAATAGTCATGAATAAGAGTGAGAATATGGATTAAAAATGTTGGACAACCCAAATTCTGTAATAAAAACTTTAATGTGCTAAATCCCACAATTACTACTGTAATTATTTTATGATTGAGCGTACACTTAACAACAACTGCATACGCTGTGTCCTCATTAAACCTGTGAATGCTTGACCTTCACATTTCTGGAACCTTATTGATTGAGCATCTAATTATAAATAAATACATCTTCTAACAGTCGAGAAATATGGTAAATTAACAGAAAAATGAAATTTTTGAACTTTGACCCTTATGATCTGTCAATCTATAATTCCAAAAGGTTAATTTAAATATCAAAACTGCATTACCATCAAACACTTTAGATACAAATTGTAAAAGGGAGATTATACACCCCATGAGCTTCATGAACAGCTTGGTGCCGAAATATGTTACTGAGTGTGACACAGAATGGGTGATTCTTGCTTTGCTGATGTATGTTAGCTGAGTAACCTAGACTTGGAGAATGACAAAAAAAGAACAATGGTTACTGTTCCTGGTTGTTATTCAGTGATGGAGAAAGTGAGGTCTGCAGATGCTGGAGATCAAAGTTGAAACTTTATTGCTAGAACAGCACAGCAGGTCAGGCAGCATCCAGGGAACAGGAGATTCGACGTTTCGGGCACAGGCCCTTCTTCAGGAATGAGCAGAGAGTGTTCAGCAGGAGAAGATAAAAGGTAGGGAGGAGGGACATGGAGGAGGGGCGTTGGAAATGTGATAGGTGGAAAGAGGTAAAGGTGAAGGTGATAGGTCGGAGTAGGGTGGAGGCGGAGAGGGCAAGAAGAAGACTGCAGGGCAGGAAGGCGGTGCCGGGCTGGAAGGATCCGGCGGAGACAAGGTGGGGGGAGGGGGGAGGAAGAAACTGGTGAAGCCCAAGTTCATCCCCTGTGGTTGGAGGGTCCCCAGTCGGAAGATAAGACGCTCCTCCTCCGACCGTCGCATTGTTGTGGTTTGGCGGTGGATGAGTCCAATGACCTGCATATCTCTTTCCACCTATCACATTTCCAACGCCCCTCCTCCAATTCCCTCCTCCCTACCTTTTATCTTCTCCTGCTGAACACTCTCTTCTCATTCCTGAAGACGGGCCTGTGCCCGAAACGTCGAATCTCCTGTTCCCTGGATGCTGCCTGACCTGCTGTGCTGTTCCAGCAATAAAGTTTCAACTGTTATTCAGTGATCCCTTCTCTATCCAGCTTTTACACAAAAATATGATTAAAACTAAACGTAATACTTTATTATATACACTTTACTAGGTAACTGATATGCATTGAAAATCAAATTTAAAATTATAACATTTTCAGGTATCTGGCTATCAGTTGTGAAAAATGGTCTGTTAGCTCAGTTGGATGGATGGCTGGTCTGTGAAGCAGGGTTAGGGTTCAGGGTAGCATCAGTTCAATACCATGAAGGATTCTCCTTCTCTCCCTCTCCCCTAACTGAGGTGTAGTGACCCTCAGTTTAAAACATCTCCAGTCTTCTCTCTCTCTGTCTCTCTAACAAGACTGCAGCCCTGTCATCTGGCAGGACTTTGGAGATTTTACCTTTATCAGTTGTGAAACCCCAAAGCTTGCAAACTTCTCCTTTTTAGGAAATGTCATATTTAGGGATGCGAATTGTTTACTAAATAACAGGGTGTAAAGTTGCAGGGGTAAACTGGATTGGTAAAATACATAGTTTTAGAATCATATTAACATTTCATTCATTGTTCCCCATGATGAACCAATTCAATTGCTGCTTACAATTACACACTAATCAATTACCTTTAAAAGCATGCAATGGATGGATGGTAAAGATAACTGTAAAGCTGGCCTGAAGTCACTGGGCAGGATATGGATGAGGACATACAAGTGTTAAAATAGGAATATCAGTGAAGCCTCGACAAGAGGATAAGCACTCCCTCTATGGCTCGATCAATGTAAGCACACTGCCCCGTCAAACCATCCTATACAACTCCAAGAAAGTATATTTGAAACAAAAACAAGAATTGCTGGAGAAATTCAGCAGGTCTGCCAGCATCTGTACAGAGAAAGCAGAGTTAACATTTCAAAGTCAGATGACCCTTCTTCAGAAGCACATATGAGCTGGGATCACATATGAACTTATTTTAGCTGATGTAGTGTTACCGGGCTCGTAGTTATCCACAGCCTTAGAGGGCAGAGAAAATCTAACCCAGTCTCTCACTCCAAATAGCTACCTAATGCTGTAGTGCCTACATTTTTTTACATCAACAAAATATTCACACCCAATCCCTTTTGAAGCACAGATATGAAAAAGAAGGGCTACTTGGCAAGGTACTGGAGTCAAACAGCTGACACAATATTCTCTAAAAAAATATTGTGCAGTCAGAAGAGGAGGGAGCTAAAAATGTTGCAAAGTCAATTTATAGAGTCATAGGGCACAGAGGGAGGCCACGTGGCTTGGTGCTCTTGTACTGGGTCTTTAAGGAGCTATCCAAATCATAAACAAAAAAAGAAGTCAGACCCACTCTACTGTATTTTCTCCATAGCCCTGCAAGGGTTCATCCAATTCGCTCGTAAAGTTCCTTTTGAAATGCTTCCACTGACTCAGGCTCTGTATTTCAATTCATAGGAATGTCAGACCATCAGGAAATCACCCTTCTTATTTCAGAAGGTTTCTTTACATAACATGCGCTTAATTAATATTCTATGTTTAATATGCAATTGGTTGCAAACAAACCTTTGTTAGTTTTAACAGATACTCAGCAGGGCTAGCAGCATTTGTGAAGAGAAATGTGAATTAATGTCTCAAGTCTAGTGACCTTTGTTCAGAAGGCTACTAGTTGTGAAGAAGGGTCACTGGACTTGAGGCATTAACTCTGTTTTCTCTCCAGAGATGCAGTTAGACACCCGGAGTTTCTTCAGCAATGTCTGCCTTTGTTTGTTTCAGGGTTCCTGCATCTGCAGTTCTTTGTTTTATTTTTGTGTTCAATTCACCATCACATCTCTTCCAGGTATGCGCACTGCAGAGACGTTCTGCTTCTCTCTCTGACAGGATTTCAGTTCACATTTTTTTTCTCTCCGTGAGTTTGACAAAACATTTGTCAAAACTCACTTCTGCACCTCTTCTCATTCCTCAGTGACTGGTTTTGAAAAAAGTGTCACTCGACTCATAGAGACCTAGAATCATAGAGTCATATAGCACAGAAACAGACCCTTGTGGTCCAACTTATCCATGCATACCATTTTTCCAAACTAAACTAGTCCCACTTGTCTGTATTTGGCCCATATCCCTCGAAACCTTTCATATTCATTTACCCGTCCAAATGTCTTTTAAACATTAATCTTAATCTCAGGGCCATGGGTTCGAGTTTGGGCGCTTTCATTATTGGGGTAGCATTATGCTCGGTGGTTAGCACTGCTGCCTCAAAGCACCAGGGACCCAGGTTCGATTCCAGCCTCGGGCGACTGTCTGTGTGGAGTTTGCACATTCTCCCCGTGTCTGCGTGGGTTTCCTCAGGGTGCTCTGGTTTCCTCCTACAGTCCAAAGGTGTGGAGGTTAGGTGTATTGCCCAAGCTAAATTTCCCGTAGTGTTCAGGGATGTGTAGGTTAGGTGCATTGGTCAGGAGTAAATATAGGATAATAAGGTAGAGGAATGGGTCTGGGTGGGTTACTCTTTGGAGGATGGGTGTGGACTTGTTGGGCTGAAGGGCCTGTTTACACACTGTAGGGATTCTATGTTGCAAAACTGTACCTGCATCTACCACTTCTTCTGGCAGTTCATTTCACATACGAACTACCCTCTGTGTGGAAATGTTGCCCCTCAGGTCCCTTATAAAGTTTTCTCCTTTCACTTTAAAAATTTGCCCCTCATTTGTAACTCACATACCCAAGGAAAATACCTATTGCTATTCAATAGGTATTGAATATGATTTTATAAACTAATATAAAGTCATCCCTCAACCTCCTAGGTTCCAGCGAAAAAAGTCACAGCCTATCTAGCCTCTCCCTAAAACTCAAACCCTCCAGTCACAGCAACATTCTGATAAATCTTTTCCGAACCCTCTCCAATTTAATAATACCCTTCTCACAGCAAGGCAATAAGAATTGTACACAGTGCTCCAAAGGTGGCCTCACCAAAACCCTGTACAACCTTAACATGATGTCACAACTCATATACTCAATGGTCTAAACACCTTCTTAACCACCCTGTCTGCCTGCAATGCAACTTTCAAACCCTTTAGTCTGTCTGTTCAACAAACTACCTCAGGACCTACCATTAATGATATAAGTCCCACCCTTATTTGTTTTACCAAAATCCAATAGCTTGCATTTATCCAAGTTAAAATTCCTCTGCCACTTCACAGCCCACTGGCCCATTTGATCAAGATCCCTTTTGCAATCTTAGATAACCTTCTTCACTGTTAACTATAACAGCAATTTTGGTGTCATCCACAATCTTACTAACCATGCCTCCTAAACTCTTATTCAAATTGTTCACATAAATTACAAAAGTGGACTCAACAGACTTCCCTTTTCCCAATAAAATAAAGACCAACAGACTAGATGTCTTTCCTTTAACCCAGTGAACTTGAACCTTTTGAGATTCAGGTGATTATTACTGCCTGAGGCATTCAAAATAAGAGAACATTGGAATGGATTTTGAGAAATGGTTTCATGTATTTCTTATTTGTTTTTCTCTCTCATTCTTTATACATTTCTAAAAAAATACACAACACTTGAAGTTTTTCATCTTTCACTCATCAGGGCTAAAATGTAGGGAAACAAACTCCCGAAAAGAGACAGATTATTAAAAAAAATGAGAAGAGAATGCTGATTGCTTGGACTGTGACTGACTTAGTCGAGAGTGTGGCACTGGGAAAGCACAGCAGGTCAGGCAGCATCCAAGGAGCAGGAGAATCAACAATTCGGGCATCAGCCCTTCATCTGGAATGAGGCTTGTGGGCCGGGACTGAGAGATAAATTGGGGGGGAGAGGGGTGGATGGGTAGCTGAGAAAGCGATAGGCAGACTGGTTTAGAGAAGCATTAGGAACTGTTCACCAACAATCTGAGTTGGCTTATGAAATTCAAACCAACCAAGTCACCTTTAATTGATCAGGTCTGAGCTGGGTGGTGCAACAGTGATTGGATATCTCCAATGCCTTTGCCTCATGGCAAAAGATGCCAAGTGGCAACAATACACTCATTTTGTCTGCAAACAAGATCTTTTGTATAAATATGCAAAGCTTCTGCCATGCACAAAATGAGCCTGATGAACGTTAAATTGTTTTGCACCATAATTCTTAGTGTAGTATATTACTTAATGAACGTTATACAAAAACAGAATCACATGTATTGTTGGACAGACATGCTGCCCACTGTAGAAAGCCAATGGAACATAATGCTTGACATGGATCACCAGTTACTTCAACAAATGACCTACAAGGCTAGCACCACGCTAATGCTGCAATCTATAAACCACATTATTTGTTTGTGTGATGGGAAGAACATGTTTTTAGGCTTCACAGTATAAGTCTTTTATCCACACTAGAATCTACTCATATTTACACAAAGGGACTTGTTTGCAGACAAACGAGTGTACCATCGCCTTGCAACTTTTGTAATGAGATAAAGTTCATGTGGAATAAGTCTTTGTCATTTGTTTCTGTTTGAAAGTGCTAACAATTAATTTCTAGTTTTCTAATTCCTGTTTGGTCATTTTTGCTCCCATTACTAGCCATGGGGAAATACTTCCATGGCTAGTGATGGGATCAAAATGATAGGTCCCAAGGATGTGCTGAAGAACAAAAGGATATTGATATACAAGTCCATAGATCCCTGAAGGTTTCAGCATAGGTAGGGGGTAGTGAAGAAGGCAGATGGGATGCATGCCCTCATTAGCTAGGGTGTAGAATATAGGAGCAAGGAAATCTTGTTACAATTTTATAAAACATTAGTTAGGCCACAGATGGAATACTGTCACTCTTATAAGGACGTGACTGCATTGGACAGGATGGAGGGGAGATTCACCAGGATGTTGCCTGGAATGGAAAGTCTCAGTTATAAAGAGAGACTGGATAGGCTGGCTTGGAGTAGATTGTGAGAATTTCTTCTGCATAGCAGAGGGAGTATGTTTATGGGAACGAGCAAGTGGCTTAGAGGGAATCTGAGGAAACATTTTTTTAACCCAGAGGGTGGTGGACGTATGGAGCATGCTGCCTGAGAGAGTGGTGGAGGCAAGTTCGCTTGCAACATTCAAGAAACATCTGGACAGTCATTTAAAATGCTAGGGCACTGTAGGCTACAGACCCAAATGCGGGTAAATGGGATTAGTGTAGCTTGGTGTTTGTTGGTCAGCATAGACATAGTGGGCCTATGCTGAATGACAATGACCTAATGACCTTTTAAGTTTTATTAAGGATTATTATCTGAATATAGTCTAACCCAATCAACTTCAACTGCAATACAGAAACACACATACAAATAAACAAGGCCCAAAAAGTGAGACATCTGACATGTGATGCCTGAGGTACCTGCAAAAATTGAAAAACCATACAGATATAAAAGAAAAAGTGAGAAAACAGGATTTATTTTGGAGCTAAGTAATAAAATGAATTTGTAAAACGAGGGGCAAAAACTAAAACAGTAAAACAAAAAATAAAACATAATGCCCTTTATGTGATAAGGATGCTTTGGAGGAGTGTTAGACATCAAAACATTGCCATTGACGATATGAGGATGAGGAAGAGAGCTGATTTTAAGGCGCTGTTAAAGGAGAGAAGTGCAAAGCTGGGGGAGGGAATTCCGAAACTTAATTCTCAAAGTGGTAGCAGCAAAAAAGGTGAGTAATTAAGGTTGGCGCTGTCAAGAGGTTAGGATTGGAGAAATGCAGGGAACTCATAAGAAGTGGCTGGAGGAGTTTGCAGACTCAGAGAGAAGCAAGGCCCTGGAGGGATTTGAAAATAAGTATGAGCATCTTACAGTCAAAAAAAAACTGCTCAACCATGAGCAATGCAGATCACAGAAGAATTGCTTTTTTTTGCACTAAAATATTGATATCTCTGTGTACAGTGAGAACAGAAACATGTTACATGAGTTTCATCGACGCAAGTACCATTGAATTTGCATTAATCAGGCAGATGTAGCACTAGCTTTTTAAATGTCAAAATCCCATCACACTGAATATTGTAATTTCCCAGCTGCTTGTGGCGATTAGCTTTCCAGGGCTGCCCATGTTGCCTGTATTGGTAATTCACAAGTGATTCAAGTAACCAACAGAGTTGAACCTCATGCAAATAAGAAATCGCTCAAAAGAGATCCTCTCACACCTGCTCTGCAATGAATCACTCTGGCAAATGAATCACCGTCAACTTTGCCACTTTGCTGGAAAGTGCCAATATGTTTCCAGAGATGAAACAGTGCCTACTATGACTCAGCCACAACATGTTCTTTAACCTCTCTCAGACAATCAACATTGTGACAAGATGAGAAGCAAAAAACTAGAATGACGGTCTAATTCCATTTTCTAAAGCCATTAATGCAATTTGAAAGCTTTTTCTGTACATCTGAGAATGAAGTAAAGTTCATCTGGGCGAACTTATGAATGGAAAATGTAAAGGTTACAGGTTGCCATTTATGGACAGATAATGAACAACAGGCAAACTTATTTTAGCGGCTTGATTACATCAGCCAGAGAATTGGATAAACTTATAACTTTAGATTGGTTAGTGTTGTGGGGTCCTTCAAGTATCTCTGGTGTACCAGAACAAATATTGTTTCATCTGATGGACTTGTCCTCAATCAATGGACACTCGTTGAGGATTCAATCAAATCAACTTCGCTGAAGCATCCTTCTACTTTGTCTAATCATGTCCTAGTCTTTACAATTTCTAAAGCCTCTTCAAAGAGCACAATGAGTCAAAAATCCTTCTCTTCTATATAATACAATGCTTCTGATATTTATATAACATTTATTCTGTTTAAAAATATTGAAAAGAAGTCAGATTACTGTAAACTCATTTTTTTCCCTATCTGTCTGGGTAATATGGCAGACTTTGGGTTGGAATCTTTGGCCCTGATCAGAGTGAGCACAGGTGTGGGCATAGGCTGAAATTCACACACTGGCTGGGGTGCCAGTCAATCAGCTCGATCCCATGCAAACTTGTTTTCCTGGAAGCGAGATTAGAAAAGACATGTCTACTGAAGCATAAGTGGCAGGTGGTCACTGCTGTATTGAAGCTGATTGTCAAAGGGTAACCTGAACATTCCAGTCAGCTCCAGCCTCTGGGAGGATTAGGGACCGGGTTAGCTGCCAGGAGGCTGTTTTAAAAAGGCAGAACAGGAAGCTGGTGCTCCAGGCAGGCTCTAAAATCCTACCTGGTTTCAACTGTAGTTACAAACTGCCCAGCTGATGGAGGCAATTTTTATTTTAAAGTTTCACAATTTGGAGGTTCTGGTGTTTCTCTCTCTCTCTCTTTTCCCCTCTCTGTCAATTATCTGAAAAAGGCAACCTGCTGTCTCTATTGGCCACACAGCTTCAAAAGCCTTTCCACCATCTTTATTTGGGTGGCAGGTCTGTCTTCTGGCCACACATTTGCAATTCAGGGAAAACTCACTGGTGGGTGACTGATTCTCACACAATCTGACCACAATTGCTGCTGGGGTCCCAAAGCCTGCAAGGAAAATCCCGTCCTTTAAAATCAACTCATCTAAATCAACACACACTGACTGCTTCTGAAACAGTGTATATCTGTAAGAAGTAGTCGCCACCAGACACTATCTATTCTAAAGAACTCCAGTCAATCGATGAATCTACCCTCTTCTGTAAAAGATCTCAGAAACAGATGATACTCAGAGTATGCCACACTTACGGCCATCCCTCGACATAAGACATTTGGTGTGTGGGCTTCTATGCAATTGGCCTGACACAAATATAGCCAGCAATTGCATTATTCATTAAAACATCAAATTCAATATTAATGAAATCAAATAATTTACAAAAGCAAAGATGCTTGCGATTGAATGTGAATGCTTCTGTTCATTTATAACATGGAAAATATAATTGTCTCCAGGTTTATCACTTCACATAATTTAAGAATGCCATATCAAAATCACCTGGAACTGAAATGCTTGTGTTGTCATTTGAAAAATGTACTGCATAAATTCATCCTTCATCCTTCAAGCTTATCCTCTCAATGCAAAGCACATAACCCCACAATTCATTGCAGAGTAAGAATTTATGTTTTTTGTCCTGACAACTTTAACCTTCACAAACTCTCTTAATTATGCAATTGAATGATTAGTTCACTTTTGATGGGTTTACAAAATATAGCTGACAAAACAGCCGTACAGCGAATCAAATAATGCTCTTGAGAAGATACCATTCATCTATACAGGCAATCTTTTATAAAAATGTATTCAATCTGACAGATAATATCTACCGGAACATTCAACTCAACTGGACTTACCACATGAACACAGATGACCACAAAGGCATGTCAGAGCTAGGAACACTTCAGCGAGTAACTCACCTCCTGACTCCACAAGCCTGTCCACTGTCTACAAGGCTCAAGTCTGGAGAGTGATCGAATACTTCCCACTTGCCTGGAGATGAGTGCAATCTCAACAACACTCAAGAAGCAGCCCGCTTGTTTGGCACTGTATCCATAAGCATCTACTCAGCAACTCACCAAAGATCCTCAGACAGCACCTTCCAAATGCACAAACACTTCCATCTAGAAGGACAAGGCAGCAGATATATGGAAACACCACCACCTTCAAGTTCCCCTCCATGCCTCTCACTATTCTGACTTGGAAATATATCTCCTTTCCTTCATTGTCAATGGGTCTAAATTCTACAATTCCATCCCTAATGGCATTGTGGGTCAACCCACAGCAAGTGGATTGCAGCGGTTCAAGAAGGCAGGTCACCTCAACCTTCTCAAGGGCAACTAGGGACAGTGCAATAAAATACTGGCCAGCCAGTGATGCCCATATCCCACAAATGAATAAAGAAATTCAAGCAGACTACATCAAATGGCATTCCAAATAAAAGAGTAGAAGAAATTTCAAAGCCTTCACATTCACCTTTTGCAACTTTGAATTTAAGAAAGGAGATACAGAATCTAAATCTCAATTCTGGCTTCTAACAATCAGGAGAAAAAAAAGTTCAACAAAAACAAATTTGAAGGTTATTAATTCACCTGGGATCTTCCCTTTCTTGCTCTGGAGAGCTTCTAGTTAAGATTGGTAACAAATTTGGAACTTAATATTGGTATTGATCAAACATTTTGGTCATCAACTTACGAGATGCACAGGAGTGATCAAATTTTCATTTAAAACACCAATTCTTAGAAAGAGGTTTCACCAACGTTCTTGAGTTATGAGAGGTCAAACCAGCATAAACACAACTTGGAAAGAATTTTGATGGAGGTACCAAAACAATTAGAAAGCCTTTAGCAAAGTTCAGTCCGATAAGACTGCCTCATAAAGCTTAATTCTGTGGTATTCCAGGTCACAATTCGAGTTGGATAAAAAATAAGAGGCACTAGTGAGGATGCCATAACTACTCCATGTGATGACTTCAGTCTGATCATTGTGTTGTAGATATCTTAATTTCATAGTTCATGTATATAAGTTTTAGTGTTAGACATTACATTTTAAGAGTAGAAAATGGGATAAATGCAAATGAAATACCATGAAGTCTTGTGCAGTTAAAGGGTTGCAATCATATTGCTTTAAAACATTAACAGCTGGGAACAAAAGATAATTAAATTGCTGGGCTTTAGTGGAGCTAACATAGCTGGTATAACTGGTAATTCAAAAGGATCCTTCTGCTCATTTAATAGAAACAGAATAGAGAAATGGAGCTATAAAACAGCAGGTCAGCATACTTACCTGGAGATGTGGTATCAGCAAAGCTTGCAGTAATAGCAGTCCAGAGGGAGTTAGAGCTAATAAAATTCAATAAACCCGAAAGTTCAGGTTGAGGATAGCCTAGGTGGACTATGTGGCTTGGAGATAGGTGGAGCCAGAGAAGATTTCTAGATTGAATACATCTGGGTTTGTGCTTGCTGGGAGGGTTAATTACAGCATAGATCTTGGTGAATACTGAAGCAGAAGAAATGCCAGCAGGCAGCATAAGTGTTACTGTTCGCAGTCAATTAGGTCTCAGGACATGGCCCAGGAAGTGGTGGCTCTAAAACCTCGAAAAAACATTGGGTCCAAAATAAAACTGTTAGAGCCACTGACAGTTCAGTATAGCTGAGAGTTGGATGAAGGACGTCCACAAGAAGTATTTGTTTGATACAGCTGAGAAAGGTTGGATTCTCCTAGATGCTCATATAGTCCAGAGCAAAGTGTTTGAATTGCAGCTCAGAGTTAATGGAACTGGAGGCTGAACTAAAAACAAACACTGCAAAGAAGCAAGGAAGGGGAATATAACCTGAACATTTTTTTTACAAGAAGATAGTCACATCATACAGCATTGTGTGGCACTATCACTGTGCTAAATGGGATAGGCTTCTACTCAAAGTTGGTCATCCAAGAGGCTCTGTGGGCCATTAGTTACAGTGCAACCATACTCCAACACATTCTGTCACCTCATACCGCATCATACCCTCTACTCTATCAGTACCATCAGCTGATGGCTCAATCCTACTTCAATGAAGAGTACAGGAGCAGCACCAGTTAGGTGTCAACTTGTTTAAGCTAAAAAACAGGATTACCCTGTGTGACAAACAGCATAAGCAGCAAGTGTCAGATTAAGCCAAGTGATTTAACACCAGCGGTTCAGAAAGTCCTGTTGGTCTTCAATCTAGTATGTTAGCAGAAGTGGCTCATGAAATAGTCGATGCATTGTAACTCTTTTATTCAAAAAGAGAGTGACACAGAAAGCAGGAAGCTACGGGCCAGTTATATACATCATAGGATAAACATTAGAAGCCATTCTTAAATAAATTATAAAGCAGGGCACTAGGATAAGTTCAAGGTAAGTAGGTCTTGAAATAATATTCAACTAATCTACTGGAGATCTTTGAAGGGAAAACACATGTTGTGAATTCAGATTAATATGTATATCCTTTAATTTCCACAAGTTATTTGATAATGTACAACATCAAAGGTTATTGTGGAAAACAAAGCTCGTGCAGTAACATATTAACGTAGATAGAAGACTGACTGGCTATCAGGTGGGCAGAAATGGCTGGCAAAAAGTAATAAATGGTGTGCCACAGTCAGGTATTGGGGTTTCAGGTAATTATGATTTGTATAAAGGACTTAGAAGAAGGCACAGAAGGTATGGCTATCAAATTCATTGGCAGCACAAAGGTAAATTGAAAGTACGTTGTAAAGAATATATAAAGCGGCTAGGTTAAGTGAGTAAACAAAGATCTGGCAAATGGAGTATAATGTCGAGGAACATAAAATTGCCCATTTTGAGGGGATCAAAAGGAATCATATTAAATAAATGGTGAGAAATGGTAGAGCTCTGAATACAGAGAGATCTGGTTGTCTTTGTGCATAAATGACAAAAGGTCACTATGCAAGCAAGTAAGAATGTCATCATTATTCACAAGGGGAACAGAATACAGAAGTTGTACAATGCATTGGTGAGACATCATCTGGCATACATTGCACAGCATGGGTCATAGAACATAGAACATAGAACAATACAGCACAGAACAGGCCCTTCGGCCCACGATGTTGTGCCGAACTTCTAACCTAGATTAAGTACCATCCATGTACCTATCCAAATGCCGCTTAAAGGTCGCCAATGATTCCGACTCTACCACTCCCACGAGTAAAAGGTACTGTAGTGGGCGGCACGGTGGCACAGTGGTTAGCACAGTGGAGATCCGGGTTCAATTCCCGCCTCAGGCGACTGACTGTGTGGAGTTTGCACGTTCTCCCCGTGTCTGCATGGGTTTCCTCCGGGTGCTCCGGTTTCCTCCCACAGTCCAAAGATGTGCAGGTCAGGTGAATTGGCCATACTAAATTG
>NC_057713.1:21533072-21602173 GCF_004010195.1 Chiloscyllium plagiosum
CCTTCACCTTATATTTATGTCCCCTTGTAACACTCTGTTGTACCCGGGGAAAAAGTTTCTGACTGTCTACTCTATCTATTCCTCTGATCATCTTATAAACCTCTATCAAGTCACCCCTCATCCTTCGCCGTTCCAACGAGAAAAGGCCGAGAACTCTCAACCTATCCTCGTACGACTTATTCTCCATTCCAGGCAACATCCTGGTAAATCTTCTCTGCACCCTCTCCAAAGCTTCCACATCTTTCCTAAAGTGAGGTGACCAGAACTGCACACAGTACTCCAAATGTGGCCTAACCAAAGTCCTGTACTGCTGTAACATCACTTCACGACTCTTGAATTCAATCTCTCTGCTAATGAACGCTAATACACTATAGGCCTTCTTACAAGCTCTATCCACCTGTGGCAACTTTCAAAGATCTATGAACATAGACCCCAAGATCCCTCTGCTACCGTTAACCCTGTATTCCGCATTCTTATTTGTTTTTCCAAAATGGACAACCTCACACTTGGCAGGGTTGAACTCCATCTGCCACTCCTCAGCCCAGCTCTGCATCATATCTAAGTCCCTCTGTAGCCGACAACAGCCCTCCTCACTGTCCACAACTCCACCTATCTTCGTATCATCTGCAAATTTACTGACCTACCCTTCGTCTCCCTCATCCAAGTCATTAATAAAAATTACGAACAGCAGAGGACCCAGAACTGATCCCTGCGGAACTCTACTTGTAACTGGGCTCCAGGCTGAATATCTACTATCTACCACCACTCTCTGACTTCGACCAGTTCGCCAGTTTTCTATCCAATTGGCCAAATTTCCCTCTATCCCCTGCCTCCTGACTTTCCGCATAAGCCTACCATCGGGGACCTTATCAAATGCCTTACTAAAATCCATGTACACTACATCCACTGCTCTACCCTCATCCACATGCTTGGTCACCTCCTCGAAGAATTCAATAAGACTTAACAAAGGGTATAAATGCATTGGAAGCAGTTCAGAGAAATTTTGCAAGACTAATACCTGGAATGCAGAGTTAGTGGTAATGATTAGATGTGATGGTGATAGAGTTGCTCTATAAGAAAATGGTGGACAGATTTTGTATCCACTGAAGTTGATAAAATTAAGAGGCATCTTGATTAAAGTATACATGTTGCTCAGGTGCCTGGACAATGTCGATGCTTCCTCGAATAGGAGAATATAGAATGAGGGGTCATTGGTTAAACAGAGATGAGGCAATTTTTTTTTCTCTCTGAGAGGGTCATGACTCTTTAAGATCTTTCTTCTTGAAAAAATGGTGGCAGTAGAGTCCTAAAGTAATCTGAAGGTACAAGTAGATAGAATATTGTTAAGCAATGGATGAATGGTTACCAGAGGTAGGCTGGAATATAAATTTGAGGTTTCAGTCAGATAAACCATGATATTACTGAATGGCAGATCAGGCTCCAGTGGCTGAATATGCCACTATAGGATTGGAGCTGATTTCACAAGCTACCTTTTTCACAATGAGGTGCCTGTCAAGTGAGCCTTTTGATAAAAAGGAACTCCAATAATCTTTGGGATGGAAATATTTGTTGACATATGGATTTGAGAATTTAAGTGATATGTATATTTTTATAAGGGATTAGTTGATGGAACTTCAATGTTTGGTTTCTTTTGTATCAATGAGGGTGTCATTTTTGGAATAGTGATATCTTCAAAAACAATATCTCCTGAATTATTACAATGCTGGATAATTGTTAACATGGAGAGAGAAGGACAAAGTGTGGTAGATTGAGAGTTGGCACTGAGTTAGCATGAAAGCATAAGGGTAATTACGGACATGGGTATCAAGCGGTCAGGAGCCATAGAAGATGCCTAGATGGGAATAGGGTAACATAGGGTTATAAGACACCAGGGAGAAGGATAGAAGGATAAGGTATATAAGGGTAAATACCTTTGCACAGGGCATATGAGGGGCTACTGGAACTCATGCTGGGACACTGGTTGATTTTGGGGTTATGAGGGGCCATGGAAGTGGGTGCAGCGCATTGGTTTGCAAATAATGAGTGTCGGTTAGTTCAGCTAGCTGGTTTGCAATGCAGAATGATGTGTTCCAGTAGTAGTTGAGGCTATTGAATAACTTTCCTTTTCATCCTTTCCCTTACCTGAGGCAGGGTGATCTTCAGACTAAACCGCTACCAGTCTCCTCTCTCTAATAAGACAACAGCCCTGTGGTCCTCTACGGAAAATGTACCTTTACCTTTCACAAAGGTCAAAGAATGACTCTTCATGAGAAATGGATAAGGAGAAACGTGACCATCCTAATATGTTGGGTACCTCATCCTGTATTAATCGGTTATAAGGGTGCCAGCAGATAATTAACTCCTACACTGTGAAAAAGATGTGTATTTACAAATTCTCAATAGAGAACAGTGCTTTTCAGGTATCAGTGCTCAACAGGCCAGTTGCCTTATTCAGATGGAAAATTGAATATGGAAGATGAAAGACTGAGGGAAATGCCCCTAATACTTTGGCAGGAGAGTAGGATGTTGCCATCAGAAACTACCGAGATCCCCCCCCAGACACACTGTCGACTGACCTCAATTCTCACAGGTTATGTGCTTCTCCTGTCTATTTAGTTAATGCACTATGTTACTGCTTTCAAATCATCACTCCAGTGATGAAATCATGAGCAGCAATTGGGGCAGTTTAGGCCTAAATTGCCTGGAGTACAGAAGAATGAGAGAAGCTCTAATTGAGAGACACAATTGACAAACTAGACGTGGAGAGGATGCTTCCCCTTGTGAGGCAACATAGGTCACAGTGTCAGGATAAAGGGCAGTAGATTTATAACAGAGATGAAGACAACTACTTTCCTCAAAGTGTTGTGAATTGATTGTATTTCACTAACACAAAGTGCAATGGATGCCAGGACACTGAATAAATTTGAGAAACAGATACATAGATTTGTAATTAGTGTTGAGTTAAAAGTTATGGGGAGTGGGCAGAGAGTAGAGTTAAAGCAGAGATGAGACATTATTATATTAAATGGGGTAGCATCGAGGGACTGAATTCCTGCTCCTAGTTTGCATGTTCTTATGTACTTCTGAATAGTCTACAGCCTATCTTATTTGTCTGTGACTGCTTTAAGAGTGCATGCTGGAGCTCTATTCTTGACAAGCAAGGTCGATACAGAATCCAAATCCAAGTTGGATGTGAATTCAATGGGCTGAATAGGCTGCTTCCACACTGCAAGTTTTCTTTGATTCTGAATCTACCAAAGCATCCAAATGCTATAGAAGTAACAGTACAAGCAAAGAGAACTCTGGAAGTTAATCTTAATAGAGATGATTATTAAAATGAATATTCATTATTCACTGACTGGTGTCAATCTAGCTAAGTGAGAAGGTGAAGTTGACATGAAATTTAAAGATATCTTGGTCAGTCACCTTTCAACAGTACAAACCAAACGAATGAAATATCAATCTAGCTTATCTATTTTTAATCAAATTAGTAGAACAGAAGTCCAAAGACTTTAAGCTGAAGATCTGTAGTATCTTGATCAGGCTTTGTCTGCAGTACATTGTCTAATTCTGGTCAATGAGACAAAGAGGATGCCTCTATTCTGGAAGCAGTGAAGTGAAAAGATACAAAGCTAACATCGAAAGACGCAAATTGCCTGAATAAGTTATCAAACCATTAACTGTCCAGTCTCAAAACTACAAAATAAGGGGCAACTATATAAAATTGAAGCAACATTAATAAAAAACATTTTTTTACACCAAAGTGAAGAGAGATCAAATGGCTTTCCTGTCTTTTTCCTCTCATTTGACTTTAAAAGAAGGACCTAAGATTCCAGTGTATGTCCTTTCCTGTTCATCTGCTCATGTAAAGGATGAATCAAAATGGTTTTCTTCAGTTTTTCCACAAAATAAGACGTCAAGTTTAATGTTCTGAAACTGAGCTATGTAAAAACATTAAACCACTATTAATAGAAGACTCAGAACATATTACATGTTCTCAAAATCCAAACACAAATTTTGCAGTACATAGACTGCAGTGTTTCAAGAAAGCAGCTCACCATCACATTCTCAAGGGCAACTCAGAACAGATAATAAATGTTGGCCCAGCCAACAATGCCTACATCCCATGAAATAATTTTAAAAAACACAAAAATACAGGCAGGGTAAATTTGGCCAATTGCTAAGTCACAAAGACATTGAAAAAGAGTCAGTTCACAGCTTATATAGGCCGGCTAGAATTCTCAGATTTTCAATTCTCAACTGCAATACTGTTTCAAAATACTATCATGTTCCCTTTCCTTCTGGAGATTTTGCTGTCGAAATTCACTGACGATTCCTGTAGAAATCTCTGCCTGCAGGGTGTTAGGCACAGTTCACAACTCGACAGACAGGGCATCAGGCTTAGCGATTGGACTTTGGGGCAGGGGAATAAAAGAGAGCACAAGACAGAAGGAGAGCAGCTTTTTCTCACTCCTGCTGGTACCTTCTGCCAGCTTAAGTCCAATTACACACACTAAACACTTGCTTGGCTGCTTGTCTTCATGATGCAAGGTGAGTCCTGTTGCATACTTTGAATATACCCTTTTATCAGGTAGGAAGGAAACTGCTTGCACCTCTCCAGGAGGTGATGGTTTCTATAGAATCCCATCCCTCCATCTCATACAATGGAATGTGACTTACATAGTGATGCAAGTTGGAAGCTGTTTGAATGCGAGTCAGTGTTTCTTTTGCTCCAGTGAAATATCCTTTCTTCAGTTGAAAACTGCCTCAAGTCCAAAATGCGAAGAAATACAAATTAATATTTGACTTAGTTCAGACTCACAGCACATTTCAACAAATCAAACGAAGGATTTAGGATATGGGGAGGGGTACAAAACAGCAAAAAAGGCAGTTAAATAGTCAGATAGGTTGAAGGTGGTTTGACTTCATTATCAGTGATTTCCTTTGCAATTTATACTATCTAATATCTTTTCCTTGATTAAGCCTCCCTCTTTAATCATCTTCGTTCTAAAACTGCTGCATAATCATTTCTTACGTCAAAGTCAATACTGGTTCATATACTCTTCTGTTCAGTCTATGTCTTTCAACTCTTAAATTATTTTGCTATATAGTATGGTTATTGTTAGTGATTTGTCTTTTATTATTCCTCAGTTCCTTCCTGAATCTCCACGCACCAGTTTGATTCTATTGATTGTACAATTAGGATGCACATTACTTGACAAAGTCCAATACTTTATATTTGTCATTGTTGAATTTTATTCTGTCTGCTCGGGTGCATTGCAGACGTAAATCACTCTGCTGTATTTAGAAGCCAATCTTGTTCCTTAACAAATTGGGGAGACTTTTACTCACCTGGCATTGCATTGGAGGGATAGAAAACTATATTATGTTTTAATTGACTTAACCACACTTTTAAACGATTCTGCAATTCAGATTTGTGGAAGCCTTTCAACCAGTACAACTTTGTAAAGAATAAGCACTGTTACCTTGGAGGTAACAGGAGGTTCAGCAGTAACTCACCTCCTGACTTCCCAAAGCGTGTCAAGGCACAGGTCAGGGGTGTGCTGGAATGCTTCCCACTTGCAGAGAAGAATGCACCTCCAACAACACTCACAAAGTCTGACACCATCCAGGACAAACCTTGATTGGCACCACATCCACAAACATCCACTCCATCAAACACCAATGCTCAGGAGCAGCACTGTGTACCATTTATAAGATGCACTGCAGAAATGCACCAAATCTGCTCAGATAGCACCTTCCAAACCCATGATTACTTCTACCTGGAAGGACCAAGACAATAAATGCATGGGAACACATGCAAATTCTCCTCCAATGCACTCACTATCCTGAGTTGGAAATAGATCACCTTCTAAGTCCTGGATCTCGCTTCCGAACAGTTTTGTGCATCTACTTATAATACATAACTGCAGTTGACCAAAAATACAGCTCACTACTACCTTCTTAAAGCAAATAGGGATGGGCAATAAATGTTGGCCCAGCCAATGACGTCCATGTCCTACAAGTGAAGGATGAAAAGAAAACTCATGTCTTAGTGTGAACATGAACATTTGCAGAATCTGTAGAACCAAGATTGGAATTGCCACATAATTTACACAAATGAAGATTAACTGAATTATATCAGATGCAGATGCAGCAGTGTGTGTTTATGCCGGGAGGCTAGTAACTGAAAAGTCTAGACCATAATAAATCAGAGAAGACTTGGATCAGAACTTACTGATGCAGACTTTAACAATCGATAGAATGGAATAGAATAGCAAATTGGCACCAGTAATTATGATCATGGGAGTTGCTGAATTGGCATAAAAATTAATTGTTTCTATAATGTTCTTTGTAGAAGGAAACCTGCCCACCTTACCCAGTCTGGCCTGTATGAGACAATGTTCCATGTCAATGTAGCTAAATCATTACAGACCTCTGATGTGGACATCTTTTCAACTAATAGCTGCATGCTAATAGATCATTGTGAAAAGGATTCCAATGAGAAGGGGATGATACCTGAGAGTTAGTCTGTGTCAAGTGACTTCCCTTCTCTGTGGTGTTGGGAATATCGAGGAAAAATTCTGAATTAACTAAAGATATTGGCAACAATATATGAAATTATCTAAGTCAAATGTCTTCTCGAAATGGCATTGTCATGGCTTTCGTTTGTGGTGCTATTTTTGTCACACTTGTTGGAAAACTTAGGAAAAGGTATAATCTTTGGGATGTTCTTACCTCCGTTTTGGCAGTGTGGCCTCAAGGCTTCCAGCCAGGCCCTACAATTCAGTTTGCTTATGCTGTAGATTCCCACTTATGCAGGTTGGCAGTCTCAAAGAACGTCGTCAAGCTCAATGATATCAGGCAGCGTACTGTTCAGAACTCGCTCCCCAAACTGCCCACCTACTGTTCTCGGATATTCCATCAAAAGTAATTCCTTTGGAATTAAATATATTTAATGGATAGTAGCAATAGAAGATTATTTTACAATAATTTACTTCTTTATGATGCCACTGAAACTGTTCTGATGTCACAGACATTTCTCTGTCACATCACACAGCTGCCTAACTGCCTTCTTTCTCTTCTAATGGACAGGAAGGGTCAGAACAAACTACCTTGTGTTTAGAGGACCCGAGTTGCGGTCTCTAGAACAAATGCCTGATTACCAGAAACAAGATCCCATTGAATTTTACCTCAGATCCAGGAGGCTTGGCTCCAGTCTCACCTGCTCTAGAGGGTGTGTATTAACAGCTCTGGACAGGCTGATTAGAAAACATTTTGCATAGTAAAGACACTATGATTGTCCTGATAGTTTCCTTACAAGTTTTCTGACCAGCTTCTGCATAGAAGTAGTGGATGAGATAATGACAGGGATTCAAAAGTCATTATTTCTGTACCAGCTTTTTCTGTTCATCAGAACTTGCCACTATCTGACTTTTAATTCAGCAGGCTGAAGAGATATTAATTCCAAAAGTTAATCCATTTTAACAGCTTTGTGTTATTAAATGTTTTCCAGAAGCACCAATTATATCCACCAGACTGCTTTAATCTATCTTCTCCAAGACGTTCTTAAACATAACATTCAAAATTCAAGCTGACTAAAGCTGCCAGTCTGCGAGTGTCGAGATCCTGTGAATAAAATTCCGGGCATTTTCCTGCCAGGGATATAATGCTTTACAGAGAGAAGAGGAGACTGGTTTCTACCTTCCCATGAGAAACTATGGCATGGATGGTTGCTGAAGAGCTACAAAAACCTTTGGATGGAGAAGCAGTCATTCAATTATACCCTCAATAGGTCATGGGGGGGGAATGGGTGGGGAGGGTCAGATATTCAAGGAATGCAGATGGGCTCTTAAAGCTGATTAGTCAGTTCTCACAGACTGAGAGGAGCAGCAGGCTCCTGGACAGTAAGAACAGGGTAGGACATGTCAAGATGGAGACATCCTCTGCCCACCTTTTGTTCTAATATTAGAAGTGTGGGGGATGAGGAAGACATATCCTTCTACAGCTTTGGCTGCACCTCTACTAGGGCAGGGAATGAGAACCTTTGATATTGTAAGAACAAACTAGCTGCCCATTCCAAGCACACCTTCCCATATCTGGTCTGTAGCCTTATAGATTACAGTGCTTCAGATGCAGATCCAGGTTAGTTTCACATGAGTTAAGGGATTCTGCTTCAACCAATATACTGGGCAGTGAATTCAAGATACTCTGCGCCCTCTGGGTTAAAAAGTTTTTTTTTCCCTTTTGTTCTCTCTATTACTTTTATCAATTAGCCCATGCCTCCTCCTAACTGACCTTTCCTCTCTGTCCATTTTAGTCAAATACCTCATTATTTTGTATACCTCAAATAAGGCAACTCTAGCTGTCTCATGACTGCAATTTTCAAGACCTGGCAACATTCTTATAAATCTCCTTTGTACCCTCTTCAGAGCAATTATATCCATCCTGTCATTTGGTGACCAAAACTACACAAAATATTGGCTTTACAACAACTTCCATAGATCTGTCTTTTACACCCCAACCTTTATATTCAATGCATTAGCCAATGAAGGAGAGCATCCCATATGCCTTCTTGACCACTTTACCTGTCTGACCTGCCAGCTTCAGTGATCTATAGATACACATTCCAGGGTCTTTCTTTTCCTCTCCCCCTCAAAACATAATCCCGATTACTGTATATTCCCTTGCGGTATTTGTCCTATCCAAATTCAAAGTCTCACATTTCTCTGAATTGAATTCCATTTGCCATTTTTCTGTCCACTCAACCAATCCATCAATATCTCCCTGCAGTGAACAGCCATCCTCTTCACTATCAATGACCAGTCGGTTTTTGTCTTATCTGCAAATTTACCAAATCAAATCTAAAAACTGGTGCTTACTGTGACTTCATTAATACATGTTGTAAAGCTTGTAAGCAACATAACTGTATGCAACATGGTCTGAGGCAAGTCTCAAATAACGGTTCAGAACCTGGGTAAGAGTTAACGCCCATACATGGAAACTTGCACTGACTCAATTTAATTCCATGGAACAGACACAGCAGCTCAAGGAGAGAAACAAAAGAAGCTGAGAAAACAGTCAGAGATAAGAAGTAACAAGATAAAAAGAACTTGATTATAAACAGGAGTTAAAGAGATTGAAAATGAGCTAGGCTACAAAGATACTGGAACATTTCTTCTCATACTAAATTATTATAGATGTTGATCAAGTAACCATAAATCCAATGCAAGTATGCAATGTAAATGGCTTCCTATATTTTCATTTGAGGGGACTGGGTTGAAACTATGTTGCAAAGGTTGGAAAGTAGAGTTAGTCTCTGAAATAAGCTGTGCATTGTTGAGTTTAGCAATTTTCTGTATATAAAAATCCCATGTCACAGGAAGAACTGGCAGAGAAATAAATAGAAATTGAAGGATAATGAGCCAAATAAGTCTCATCAATATTCACATGAGTCCCCATCTCTCATTATCCTTATGCTGTCTAGCCTACATTGGCTTCCAGATTGTACATAATCCTTATGTTCAAATCTTTCCATAGTACCCGCAACACCTCACCCATCTCCGCTTGCCATCTCCCTAATATCTTCCAGCCTTACAACCCTCTGAGAGATCTGCATTTCTCCCTGGTCTAACCAACAGCATCCTTCACTCCAACATTGGTAGTTGTGTCTTCCATTTGTCGAGATTCGAAAGTCTGAACATCTCTTTGCCTCTCATTGCTCTTTTATGATGCTTCTGATACCTAACCTTTTTTGTCCCATGTCCTGATGCATCTTGCTTGACAAACTGTAAATATTTGGCTGATTATGTTCCTGTGAAGCCCTTTGTCACGGTTTCTCACATGGAAGACTATATTTAAATCTAAGTGGGTTTTAAATCAGAGGCACACAAGAGAGAAATGAAACAGCATAGAAACTGTGGAAGGAAATAGAAAAGGGAATAGATACAGAATGCAAAGAAACATTGCATAAATGAAAATGGCAACAATTGAACTGCCTCCCCTATTTCTTCCTCCTGTCTGAAAGATGAGATTCATGGTAAGGTTGCAGATTCTCAGACACCAGAAACCCTCTAATACTTGAGTCAAGTGGAAATTCGTCATTCATAAACAGATCCAAATGAACACTGACTGCACAGTAGTCTTCAAAGCTGATCCTGGACCTATGTCTAGCTAATGCTTCCTCAGACCGGCTTTTGGGCAGGATTCCAAAATGTATGTGTTAATCTTTCTTGTTCTGTCATGTCAGGAAGACAGCTCACCTCCACCTTCTCAAGGGCAGTTAGAGATAGATATGAAATGTTGGCCCAGCTAGCAACGCCTGCATCTCATGAATGAATTTGAAAATTACAGGTTTGATGGACATTAGAATAATGTTTTGTCAACTTAAAATAAATCCAAAAAAATTATCAAAACTGAGTGGAAAATTCCAGCAAAAATGCTTGGGTTGTTTCCAAGTGAGGCAAACAGCTGATAACAGTGTTAAAATGACAGTGTAAGCTGCAAGAGTTTTGTATTCAGGGTTTGTAATGTCATCCTAGCCTCTTGAGTGTTGCCCGCTCTCAGCCATCTGTTCTCCCCTGTTTACATACCTCGCTGAGGTTTCTGGTGGTACCAGAAACAAACTCAGCAACTGAGTGTCTGAATCAAGCTTGAGCAAATATTTGGAACTTTGGTGCTATTTTGCTGTTTATGCAGCCTCCAAATTAACAATCTGATAGCAACGCTTAACTTAAATGATTTTGTTTCAAAGTATAATATTCACTCCTTATTGTTGACAGATAGGAAAGACATCACTTACAACAGATACTAAGCTGTTTGTATAGATGTCTCTTGGGATGTACTTCAAATCTTGTGACACCAAGAGCAAAAGAAAATAGAGTATATATTGGGAATGTTAGAGTACATTGACCCAATCAACAATGACAGCAGGTTCCAATAATGCTTGTCACACCATGGTAACATTCAGGTTCAGGTCTGCAATTACTTGCTTGAGTAAATTCCACTATATAGAGGGAATTGCCTTCTATCAACTGCACTGTTCTGTCAGTTTTTTTTTTGCTGTTTGCTCCTGAAGCTTTGATTGTTCAGTGTATTTCTAAAATGTGGAAACCAGCCACACAGAAAATAATGGCTACAAATTCGGTCTTCTTGCTGTACGTTCCATTAGCTGATCTGAACCAGTAGCTACAGTAGGCACTACACTTAACCTCCGCCTCCCCAGCCTACAGAGCCTAAAAATAAATGTGGTTACCATACCTACTCACTAGATAGTGAATCCCAGCGAGAAAGGGTATTTGCAGATTTCATTGTAATGTCTCCTAGGTTTGTCAGCACCCACTGTGAATGACCATTAGGATGAGAAACTCCAAGGTTTCTAGAAATCATTGAACCTCAGCATGAACCAACATCTTTAGGTCAGCATGATGAATACTGGGCACAAAGAATAAGCAGCATTATTTTCCATGTGACCCAGTGATCATAGTACTGAAGAACAACATATTGTAAAATTTCTGCACGATGGATAATGACAATTAATGCCATTTTCAAGATTTACATTCCTTGGATTTTTGACTGAATTAATATTTGTGTTGGTTAGCTGCTGAATATTTGTCAGATTGTCTCAAAACAACTCTGCTGCATTTGAAATAACTCTTGGCACGTAGGATTTGAGCTAAAATTACTTTTGTTACATTTTACTTACAACCTCCAAAAACAGATGTACAAAAACATCCCAAGTGATCTTCCCAATGGTTCAGCTGCTAAAGGCAGTGTGTAACTGAGCATTACAGGCCATAAGGTTTGGTTTAATTCCCAGTCTCTGCTGAGGAAGCTGATTTTTCTCAAGTGTTCAGTTGCTACAACTGGCCTCTACAAAGCCCAGACGAGGCAAGGAAATAAATCAACCATCTTCTGTTTAATTTCAAAAGCCGTCCAGTAACTGCTGCTGAAAAATGAGAAAGTGAAAATAAGGAAGGCATAGGACTGGGTCTGCCTGTCATTCTCCCACAGGCAAATGGCCTGACTCTCACCTCACGAATAGCACACATGTAAAGATTGGCAACGTGGGAATGGAACCATAGAGTGACTGACACACTAGGATTGACTGTAGACCAAAGACTTTTTATTTCCATTTTGTTATGACATTGTTCTGCCCCAATACCACAGCTATCATCAGAAACCTCTTTGGCACCAGATGTGCATGGCACCAGATCAATACAGTTAATTTAGTTACTTTTAATTTTCCACATGGAGGTAAATTGTGGCAGGTACCCAAAGTGAAAATGTTACATTGAAACCTCTTTGATTTGCTATGGTTCCCACTGAGTAATTCAAGTAATATTGTGAACAAGACTGGTAAACATACTGTCTACACAGTAACAAGAATCATAGAGTCATAGATTTGGACAGCAAGAAAACAGAGCCTTCGGTTCAACTCATCACACTGACCAGATATCTCAACCCAATCTAGTCCCATTTGCCAGCACTTGGCCCATATCCCTCTAAAGCCTTCCTATTTATATACCCATCCAGATGCCTTTTCAATGTTGCAATTGTATCAGCCCCCACTTCTTCCTCTGGCAGTTTGTTCCATTCATATACCACTCTATGCATGAAAAAGTTGCTCCTTAGGTCCCTTTTAAATCTTTCCCCTCTCACCCTAAACATATGCCTTCTAGTTCTGGACTTCCCTACTCTGGGGAAAAGACTTTGGCTGTTCATCTTAGCCATGGCCCTCAAAGTACTTCTAATCCAATCCAACCTGAACGGGAGGGGGAGGTGGGATGGTTTAGGCTGGATAATGACAGCTTTATCATGGCCTATCTTGTAAAGAGGATGGTTGAATTCAAGTCCCTAATTAATATCATTGCAACATCAACCACACACCCCTAATGGGCCCTCTGTTCACCGGAGCAAAACTAAAAATCAAAACAATCACAAAAACCACTTCAAAGTCAAGCATTCTGAAGATTAGACCCGAGAACATGAGATCTGTAAACTGAATACTGAAGGTCTTTGTGTATGCAATATGAGATAGTGGCTGAGCTTTCTAAGCTAATGACCCAGAAGTCTTCCAGCATCAATGCAATAGCAGAATGCAATGGAAAGTAACTGAGAAAGAGGATGCTTTAACATTCTTGCAAATTTAAAATAATTTTAAGCAAAGGGTTTTGCAGCTAGACTACCACACTGGTGTGATGAGGATGCTTGCTTCACATGGTTACAGCTTCTGCAGCATACAAACAGACAGGGAAGGCTCAAAGTCTCTCCTGGTCAGAAGGAACAACAGGCTTCATATCATTAAAAATGCAGCATTTGTTATAAGTGTAATCAACCACACTAATGAATCCTTCGGTTAATGGCACACTGACTACATTGGGTGCTCATGGAATCTCATAATTGTTATGACACAGATGGAGGCCATTCAGGCCGTTGTGCTAATACTCATTCTACTACCGAGTACCAATTTCCTGCCTTTTTCCCTTGTTCTTTTGCACATCGCTCTAAATCCATATCCTCTTGTTCCTTTTAAATCCATGCCCTCTCATTGTTTTGCTCCTTTTCTGAGTGGGAACAGCTTCTCCCTGTCTACTCTATCCAGCCTGCTCAGGATTTTGAAAAGCTCTTATCAGGTCTACTCTCTGCCTTCTGCTCTCTTCAGGAGAACAGTCTCAACTTAGAGTCACAGAGTCATAGAGATGTACAGCACAGAAGCAGCCCCTTTGGTCCAACTCATCCATGCTGACCAGATATTCCAACTTAATCTATTCCCATTTGCCAGCACCTGGCCCATATCCTTCCAAACCCTTCCCATTCATATGCCTTTTAAATGTTGCAATCTTTCTAGTCTCCACCACTTCCTCTGGCAGCTCATTCCATACGCGCACTACCCTCTAAGTGAACAAGTTGTCACTAGGTCTCTTCTTCTTTAATCTATCCTCATAACTGAAGATTCTTATTCTGAGAACCATTCTTCTAAATTGTTTCTACTCTCTCTCTCTCTCGTGAGTTCACATCTTTCCTATAATGCGGCACCCACAACTGTATGCGATATTTCCAGCTGAGATTCAACAAATGCCTTGTAGAACTTCAGCATTTCCCTGTTCTCTTTACTCTATGCCCCTATCAATAACACTGAGAAGATTGTATGGTTTATTAACTGGTCGTTATACCTATCCTGCCACCTTCAATAATCTGTGCACATATACATCCAGGTGTCTATACTCCTGCAACCCCTTTACAATTGTGCCCCCTATTTTATATTGGTCAGAAAAACATTGAAAGACAAAGTGCATTACTCATACTTCTCTGCATTGAATCTTGTGTGGCACCTATCCACCCACTCCACTTGTCAATATTCTTTTGAAGTTTCACATTGTCCTCCTCACAGCTTTCAATTCTTCCAAGTTTTGACTCATCTGCAAACTGTGAAATTGCCCCACACACCAAGGTCCAGATCATTAATAAATATCAGGAAATGTAAGGGCTCCAGTAGGGTGGCACGGTGGCTCAGTGATTAACAATGTTGCCTAACAGGGGTCCAGGTATGATTCCAGCATCAGGTGACTGTCTGTGTGGAGTTTGTGCATTCTCCCCATGTCTGCGTAGAGTTTGTGCATTCTCCACATGTCTGCATTGGTTTCATCCGGGTGCTCCAGTTCCCTCCCACATTCCAACAATGCGTAGGTTAGGTGGGTTGGTCATGCTAAATTGCCCATGGTGTCCAGGGATGTGCAGGTGAAGTGGATTAGCTATGGGAAATACAGGGTTACAAGTAGAGGGTAGGGGGATTGGGTCTGGTCTCCGCTCCTCAGAGGATTGGTATGGACTCGATGGGCCAAATGACTTGCTTCCATACTGTATGATTGTATGATTCTATGAATAACTATTCCTGGGGAACCCCACCTACAAACCCTCCTCCAACCTGAAAAATATCCATTGACCATTGCTCTCTGCTCCCAATCACTGACCCAATTTTGTAATCATGTTGCTGCTGTTTCTTTTTGTGCCATGACTAATAACTTTCCTGATAACTGGTTTCAAATATATTCGAGAAATCCACGTACAGAGGAACCTCAATTATCTGGCATTCTGAATATCGGATTATCCGGCAAGATTGCAACGTCCTGACGTTCAGCTAAACTATGTTATCCGGCATTTGATTAACCAAACAAAATACTCCCCGCCTGTGTCCTTCAGATAATTGAGGGTCCTCTGTACATCAAAGCAGCAGCATTACCCTTTCTATTACCTCTTCAAAAAAGACCAACAAGTCAGTCAAACAAGATTTTCCCATTAGAAATCCATGCTGACTCTTCCAAATCAACTCACATTTTCACACTTGAATCCTAATTCTATCCCAAACAAATGGCCAATGATTTTGAAACTCATCAACCTGCTCAAAAGCTAGGAATAACCTCCAGGGTCTTTTGGCATTCCATGTGAATTGCAGCACAACCTACAATCCAGAAACAGGCCACACAACTCCATTGTCTGTTTACGACAGTGTGTCACTTTACATAACATTCCTTTCACCCTTCCCATCTTGAACAATCACCCTCAAACCCTTTATTTCCTTCATCTCAATTGTGACCATGAAATACTGAAGCTGTGCACATGGTAATGGTTCTGGAATTGGAGCACATTCTATAAATAGATTTTTAAAAATATTTAATTAGCAAGTAGTTAACTTCTACTTACGTACCTCAGTCTCCTCTAATTGGTGGTTGGTTAGCTCAGTTGGTTGGACAGCTGGTTTGCGACGTAGAGTGATGCCAACAGCATGTGTTTAATTTCCACACTGGCTGAGATTACCATGAGGCATGGTAAACCACCATCAGTCCTTGCTCTCTGTTATGGCAGTGCTGCCCTATGGTCTGGGAGATCTATGGCAACTTTAACTGTACATCCTCGCACTTCTGGTAAATCATCTGTATATCTTTTCTCCAAATATTCTAATAATTGATTATCTGTTACATATAAATGAGAACTACATGCAGCTAGATACATGGAAAACAATGCAATGGTAATACTGGATGGAAAGGAAAACAATCACTACAGACAATTGTATGGATTATCCATCTGGTGAGTTGGGTTAAAATAAGCCTCATGGAGTCTCTATCTTCAAGACTAGAATACAAAAGGACTGACAACATCATTCAAGAGTTTGAAACTGGTGCTAAAATGCCATCATCCAAGGTTGGTTCAAAAAACTGACCTTTTACCTGCAGAGCTGACCCTCGCCTATGAATTTTGAATAATACCCAGGGAAAGCCTTGAAATTATAATGCACTTGAAAAGTCTTGACCAATTCTCTCGAACACATCATCCAATCTTCCTTTCTAATAAATGTGAATTAAATGTTTACCAATTCAAACTGACCTTGTTAATTTAAATATTCTCTTTCAAAATTTTCATTATCAGGACAGGAGATGTCAGACAATTGCTAAATGCAGTGGACCATCACCCGTCATTTCTTTTCACCAATCCATCATTATCCGCAAAGTAATTTTGTCTTTAATGGCCATCAGAAGAGACTGCTATAAATCTAAAAATTACATAGATACTACAATGAGTCTGTTGCTACATTCACTGGAGATTTACTGTCATTGAGGCAGGAAGGTATGCCAACTATATTTTCATTCAGCACTTCCCCCCATGGTTGTTCCATCACTGGTATAACTTCTATTAATGATTAACTTCTATCGTACCTTGACCAGCTGACTCATATCGTTGTTGAGGTTCTGTTCGCCGCGCTGGGAATTTGCGTTGCAGACGTTTCGTCCCCTGTCTAGGTGACATCCTCAGTGCTTGGGAGCCTCCTGCGAAGCGTTTCTGTGATCTTTCCTCCGGCATTTGTAGTGATTTGAATCTGCCGCTTTCAGTTGTCAGTTCCAGCTGTCGAACAGAACCACAACAACGAGCACCCGAGCTACAAATCTTCTCACAAATTTTGACTCATATCGTTTAAAGCAGAGCTTCCTATACTGTAGCATGTAACACCACCAGCCACCCTCAATGAGGTGGGCAGGCAAAAATTTGAAGTTGTGAGCTGATGCTGCAATGGTTGACCAAGGTTCAACAGCTGTGAGGCCCCTTTCAGTGCTACAGTCTTCTTTAAAACAGTGGGTGTGGCCTAACTGTCTGATTCTGCACGTCTGAATCCTGTCTACCTATGAAGGAGACAAGCAGGAGGCTAGAAGAATACAGCAAGCCAGGCAGAATCAGGAGGTGGAGAAGTCAACATTTCCTTGGTGTAACCCTTCTTCACATCTTGTGGTGCTGCCTGGCCTGAGGTGTTCTTCCAGCCTCCTGCTTGTCTACCTTGAATTCTAGCATCTGCAGTTTTTTTGTCTCGACCTAAGTTAAGGTGCTTTTCACTTTCAAAACTGTGTGGATGGAACGGTTCTGTTTCCTGCTGCTCTCTCAGGTTTCTCCCCCCTACAGTCTCTCAGAATCTTGGCAACTCTCAAGCAATAAATGGGGTTTGCAATTGGTAGAGGTTTAGGAACCCTTGCTTTACTGAATGTAAGTGCAAGAGATGATGCATAAGGGAAATACTCATCAGGGAGATACAAAAGAGTGGAAAAGTGCCATAAATGACAGAACTGCCCACATTTATCCAAGTTTGTACTGAAGAGGAAACATTATTGTAATTATCTATCAAGTTGAATTTAAAATAATAAAACTTTGAGCCATATTTTTCAAGACAATAGTGTGTGTGAAAGATCACACTATGAAAACGTGCTGCCTCGAGGTGAAATTATAACACAGACTGGGGGGGGAACAAACAGTTGAATCACATTTGGTTCACAGTGGATGATGTATATGTCAGTGTCAGTTCCTGTACATGTGTGCTGTAAACCATCTTTAAAAAGCTCAACTCAATTGAGAGCCAAACACTTTCTTTTCCTACAAAAAGCACCAAATTAAGACAAGACGGGAATATGGTTAACAGATCTGATGAAGGGGTCTTTCTATAATTGGCAAGTATTCTTGAACAAGATACAAGAAAGGAAACGTTCTATGCAATCTCTTGTTGACCACTAATTTGTTAATGTTTCTCTATTTTATTTTGCTTTTCTGTTCTATTGGCACTATTATAAATCTTATAATAGTGACGACTATTCAAAATACTTCAGCAGCTGTAAAGTGCTTTTCGAAATCTCGGGTTATGAAAGATTCAATATAGCTACAAATGTTTCTTTCCTATTACAGTAAGCGTGCATTGGAACTTAACTCCTTTGAAAATTCGACAGCCCACATGCACCATTCTGCATATACACCTCCCTCCATCTTGCTTGACATAAATATTAATCTACTTTGAACAGTCTACTATACTAAACATACAGTATGAATGATTAGAGCTGTTGTTATTCAATCATTCTTTACTGAGACCCAAGACTGGTGATTCTTCTTAGTCTTCAGTCAATTTTATCAATGTCCCACTGAATTTTAAAACTTAAGACAGCCATCACACAAGTGTTACTTTCCAACTCTGAGTCATTCTCGAAAGGCATGCACCTAACATAATGAAAGACCAACAGGCAGTACTATGCAAGCTAATAGGGGTAAAGGCAAAAATGTTCCTTGGCTGTGATGGTTTTCATCCTAGGATTCTAAATGAGCTAGCTACAAATAGCTGCATTGGTTGCAATTTTACAAAACATTTTGGATTCTGAAGAATCCAGAATTTCAAGAGGATTGGAAAAGTAATACCTCTATTCAAAAAAAGGGAGGGATGCCAAAAGCAGGAAACCATTGGTTGATTAACCTTTTGAGAAGATTTGTAGCTCAGGTTGAGGTTCTGGATGTAGGTTTGCTCGCTGAGCTGAAAGATTCATTTTCAGCCGTTTTGTCACCCTAGTGGGTAACATCTTCAGTGAGCCTCCAGGCGAAGCACTGCTGATGATTCCTGCTTTCTATTTATATGTTTGGGTTTCTTTGGGTTGGTAATGCCATTTCCTGCAGTGATGTCATTTCCTGTTGTTTTTCTCAGGGGGTGGTAAATAGGGTCTATCTCGAGGTGTTTGTTGATAGAGTTCCGGTTGGATGATTAACCTAACATCTATTGTAGGAAGAGTACTGGAATCAATTATTAAGTAATAGCAGAACATTTGGAAAATCATGATCTTGTCAAGCAGGCTCAGCATAGTTTTATGAAAAGGAAATTGCATCTGACTAATTTATTTGAGTTTTTTGAGGAAGTCTTAACCAGAGTAAAGGGGAACCAGTAGATATGTTGTATTTGAATTTCTATAAGGTTTTTGACAACACATCTTACAAAGTCATAAGAGCCCGCCATATTGGAGATAGTATCTGAGCATGGTTAGAGAAATGGACAGAAAACAATAAGTGTGACCACAACTGTTTACAATATATGTTAATGACTTGGAGGAAGCAAATGAATGCCCTGTAGTCAAATTTGCAGAAGGCACAAGAATTTGTGGAAAGGCAGGTTGCGAGAGGCATACAAACAGTACAGAGAGATACTGAATAGGTTAAGTAAGTGGAGAAAAATTTGCCAAATGCACTATAATGTTGGAAAAGAACAGTAATATTTGAATGGAAGAAAACTGCAGAAAGATGTAACACAAAAAGACATCCAGAAAGCTAGCACTAACGTGCAGCAGGTAATCAGGAAGGTTAATGAATGTTAGCCCTTAATTCATGAGGCTTGAAATATAAGAGAGCAACTGGCTAAGGTGCTGATGTGACCACATCTGCAGTAGTGAGAGCAGTTTTGGTCCCATTATTTAAGGAAAGATCATTTCACTGGAGGCAGTTCAGAGAAGGTTCACTTGGATGATCCCTTGTATGGAGGGATTCTCTTATTAGCAAAGGCTAAACAGGTTAGGACTCTACTCACTGAAGTTTAGAAGAATGAGAAGTAATTCCATTGAAAAACATACAAGTTTCTTAATAGGCTTGATAGGGTAAAAGCTGAGAGAACTTTTCCTCTCATGGAATAGTATAGGACTACACAGCAAGGTCTCAAATTAAAGACCGAGATGAGGAGGAATTTCTTCGCTCAGTGGGTTGTGAGGCTTTGCCAACATAGCTGTAGGGGAAGAGTCCTTGGTGTATGGTTAATGCTAGGATAGGTTCTTGATCAATAGGGGAATCAAGGGTTATGGGGAAAGGGCAGAAAAGTGAACGTGTGCAATGTCGGATCAGCCATAATCCTATTGAATGGCAGCGCATGCTCAAGGAGCCAAGTGACATACTCCTGTTTCTATTTCTCATGGGCATATGGTCTTAAGCTCAATATTATGTGTGGAGTGTACATTAAAACAAAACAATGATTGTATTTCTCAAGAAGTAAATCTGACCCTCAAATACACCTTGCAAATTTAATTTTAAAGATGTGACGTCAAACATGGGTTATGCACCACTTCTAAAAGATTTATTTCAAATTGATGAATTTAAATGTGCAAACACTAGTCAACAAGAAAAACATTGAAAAAAAAGAACCAATGTTACTTCAGTAAAGGATACAGGTAAATGTCCCAGCATTCTACCAATACACAATATCAGGACAATGGTGGTACCAAGATAGCAAAGAACAATTAACTGCAAATTCATTTGAAATATATTCCTAAGTTTCCCCTCAGAATCATATGCACAATAGGTCTCATATGTGTATTGTCACTTTGAATGATTGGCATGTTGTCAATCTGTCTTTGTCCACAATGAAGTAGGTTACCATTAACAGAGTCTCATATCCTCTGAGTCATTGGCAATCAGCGGGAAAAAAAACAGAATTTCACACACCAACCTGTACTGAATTCAGAATTATGCTCCTAGAGATTAGACTGCCTAGCTTCTTTTGTTAATGATACCCATTTATATGTATGTTCAAACAACGGCTTAAACCTGATGCCAATTTTGTTATTCATTCACAGTAGGTAGGCATCACTGGATGGGCCAATATTTGTGGCCCATCCACATACTTCTGAAATGTTATGAGGATTTCTGCCTCCATCATCCTTACAGGTAGTGAGTTCCAGATTCTCACTATTCCCACTACCCACTGGGTGAGAAGGTTTTCATTTTCTCAATCTCCCTTAAAACGTCTGCCCTTATCTTAAATCCATGCCCCTTAGTAATCTTTCCACTTAGTAGACAAGTTCCTGAGTACCCGACCTACATCCTACATAATTCTACACATCCTAATCACGTCCTCCTTCTATCTCCTCTGCTGTGAGGACAAGAACCCTAGTCTGTCCAATTCTCTTCACAACCAATACTCTCCAGTGCAGGTAACATCCTGGAAATTTCCTCTGCACCCTCTCCAGTGCAATTATATTCCTCCTCACAATGTGAATTCCACAAGTTCCCTCAATACACTAGTTGTGATTTAACCAATATTTTATCTAGTTTTAGCATAACTTGCCGACTCCTAAATTCTCTGTCTCAGTTAATAAAGGCACGCATCTCATATGCCTTCTTAACCACTTTATCTGTATGCCCTGCTACATTAAGGGACCAGTGGACATGCACAACAAGGTCCTTCTAATGCTTGGAGGATACCAGGGTCCTATCATTCATCATGTATTCCCGTGTCTTCTGAGGAAGGATCACTCGACCTGAAATGTTAACTCTGATTTCTCTCCACAGATGCTGCCAGACCTGAAGTTATCCAATAATTTCTGTTTTTGCTTCTGAGTGACAGCATCCGCAGTTCTTTCAGATTTATTCCCGTGTCTTGTTTGTCCTGGATGCTATCAAGCTTTCAGTGCTGTTGCAAGTGGTGATTATTCCACTCCTGATTCATGCTGGATAGGTTTTGGGGAGTCCAGTGATGAGTTACTCGCTGCAGAATTCTTTATATCTAACTTGTTCTTGCAGCCATGGTATTTATATGACTAGTCCTGTTCAGTTTCTGGTCAATGATCATCCCTACCATATTGATGGTGGGAGACTCAGTAATGGTAATGACATTGTATTTCAAGAAGTGATGGTTAGATCCTTAAAATTCTTAGAGATGGTCATTGCCTGGCATTTGTGTGGTGTGCATTTGCCATTGTCTGTCAAACCTCAGTATTGTCCAGGTTTTGTTGCATTTAAACTTGGGCTACTTCAGTATCTATGGATACTGAGAGTGCTGCTGACCATTGTAAAATCAGTAAACATCTCCATTTTTGACTCTGTGATGGTGGAAAACACATAAATGAACCATATAAATGATTGGAGCTAAAATACTACCTGAGGAATTCCAACAGAGATGTCCTGGAGCTAAGTTGCCTGACGTCCGACAATCACAACAACCCTTCTTTATGTTAAGTATGAGTCCAACAACAAAGAGTTTTCCCTCAATTCCCATTAACTCTAGTTTGGACAGGGCTTCCTGATGTCATATTTGGCCAAATGTGATCTTTATGTCAAAGGCAGTCACTCTCCCTCACCTCAAGTAATCAGCTCGATTGCGTTCGAAGAAACATTGACCTAATAGGTATAATTGATATCTAGGTGCCTCAGTTATGTTTGTACCTTCAACTCTGTGTACACTAATTCACCAGTCTTGCTCTCCTTCTCAACAGTGTATTTGAAAAAAAGCTTCTCTAAAAAGATAACAGCATTCTCTTTACTGAGAGACAAACATAAGACAAGAATTTGAACACCAGTTTTAATAAAAAGAGATGAAACTTTAATTAGCATTTATTTTAATAGATGTTAAATCACCTAAGTAGCTTCACACAAGATGGTGTGCCCGATCCAGAATGGATAGGCTCAAAGCAGATGCAATGTTTATCTTTAAATTCGTTGTCATCAGGTCAGGATGCTAACAAATGCAATGGGTTGTCCATTGCAGCAATGTGAGATCTACACACTTGTGAGTGAATAATAAAGACTTTACTGAATATAATTATGCAGAGAACATGCTGAAGCCCAACAGATCCAGGCTCCAGCTCCATATATGATCTAATGTCACTCCCTTCACATGCTCAGTACCAAACTTAGCACCAAGGGATTTACTCTTTCTCCTTTATTTGATAGAGAACAAGGATCAAAATAATTAGAGAGAAATATATAAGAAAGGGTAGTGATATGAATGCCAGTGATCCTGTGGAAGGATGGTGACGATTAGAAGGGAAAGTGACATTGACTGGGAGTGAGAATTTGGGAGAGACTGTGGTAATGTCATTGAACTAAGAATCCAGATCCTCAGTCTGACATTCTGCGAACATGTATTCAAAATCCACTGAGGCAGATAGTGAAACTTGAATGAAATAAAAATCTGAAATTAAATGGTGATCATGTAGCCATTGGTGTTTTTTTGTAAAAACTCATATGGTTCACGACTATCCTTACAAGTGATTGCAGACCCACAGGCAATGTAGTTGACTCTTAACTGTCCTATGGCAATTAGAGTTGGATAATAAATGCTGTCTTAGCCAGCAACATTCACATTCTATGAATTAATAATGATAAAAATAGTGACAGCAATAAGAGAGGATGCTGTTGGCAAATATGGATGTGATGATGGTAACAGTTCTGTGACCAGCAGTGGTTCATGTAGTTTAATTGTGTTTCTGAGGAAAAAAATCATCGAATTATTACAGTAAAGCAATAGGCTATCTGTCTGTGTGCCTGCACTAGGATGTAGTGCCAATCGCCTGCCTTTTACACATTTCTCTGCACACTACTTCTCTTCAAATAATCATCCAGAAGGAGATGGTCCATTACAGATCTAAAGCCTTTGTCGTCCCTAACTTTAAAACATTCCTTCCTCAGTTCAAATTTATTCAAGTAGATTTTGAAGCTTATTGACTTCAGCTTACAGTAATCCCTTCAGAACTAAGTGTGCCTGTTATGACACATGTAGAGACAGTTTTCCTGAACACCGTTGAAAAGACACCTGTTGCATTCAGGATAAACAAATATCACATAGGATGATGTAAAACTTTGTTTTCAGTCCTTTGGATTGAACATGTAAAGCAACCAAGTTGCAATGTGGATGATGAACACATTATTATGGTCTTTGCTAACATATTGGGCAATGCATTTCCAATCTGGAAGGAGTATAGGGTGCCTTTTGCACCATTTTGAATCTCTAAAGCATCAACCTAGTAATTAAGGTAAAGTTTGCACCTCTAATTGCAAGGCTATTGTAATCAGATGCAAAATGGGAAGATAGAAGGCAAAGTTGATTTCAGGCACTGATTCTATAATTTTACTGTGCCTTTAAAAACATGCAAATTACACTCATTAAGCATATGATGTATAATACACACTAGGTCTCGTGAGCCACTAAAATAAAAATGAAGGTCTAATTACAGCTGCATCTTTATTAAGAAGATATGAGGCATTGTAATATTAGTACAAAACTCATAGCAGCAAAGGTAATAACATTGCATTAAAAAAAAGATTATCCAAGTGACTCCAATCTATATTCCACATGCATTCTCTCAAAACAAATTAAAACACATTGCATGTACAACCTAAAATGTATTGAAAATTACTGTAAGATTCATCAGCAGTCCAAGAAAAATCATTGGATCATTGAAAGGAAGTACTTCCTCTGTTGGAAATGAATATTACTATCATTAACAAGCAACAGCAGATGTTGAGTAGTTAAAGTTTTTTTAATGCTACAAATGCTGATGAAACTTTCAAAGGGTTAAATATATGGCATATGCAGGCTTGGAACTGCCTCTCTACCCATACTTGGCTTCAAGTTATGCTAAAAAAGATCTGAATCAAACTTCCCCGCCACACACATGCTGTTGTTCCTCACAGATATTCTAGCTATTCTCAGTTATTCTGTAGAAAGCCTGGGATATCTCACATGAGGTGATACAACTGTGCCTGCATCTGCCTCCATCCATTTATGAGGAACTCTGTTTGAATTCCCGAATGAAAAACACACATTCACCACAGTAACATACTGCAACTCATGAGTAAACAAGAATGAACGCACAGAAAGAAAAATAAAGTTTATCCAGAAACATCACCACCTCGTGGACTGGTGTGCCAAGGTTCCAATTCAATGGAATGCTCCATTTAGCAAAACACTACCAAACATCACAAAGGGAAGTCCTTTAAAAATACTTCAGGCCATATAAAATTCTATAGTTGTGTATCCCATGCAGCAACTGCACGAAACATGGACAGGAAACTCATCACCAAAATACATGAGCATCAGTTTGTAAGGAAACGACATGACCAGTCCTCCTTCATATCAATACACACTGAAAATAATTGACACCCAGTCAACAGTGACAACATTACGATACGGGGACAGGCTAAACAAAAACAAGCTCGGGAATTCCTGGGACCTGGTATTCATCCACTGGTCCCATAAACAAACATGTTGAAATAAAATTCCTGAAGAAGGGCTTATGCCCGAAACGTCGATTCTCCTGTTCCTTGGATGCTGCCTGACCTGCTGCGCTTTTCCAGCAACACATTTTCAGCTCTGATCTCCAGCATCTGCAGCCCTCACTTTCTCCTCCATGTTGAAATAGACCTCAACTACAGACCACTACTGTACAAAACCAGAAATAGACCCACTTGCCACAACAGACAGAACCATATAATTTCAGGTCAGATCACAACAACAGCATTTCATCCAGAGGATACATGGCACTGAAGAGGCAAGCCCGGAGAGAGATAAAATGTTTGCAAAAAAAATCAACCAGATCAGTGAACTGACCAACAACTTCAAGAATCTATCTATCTATCTCTGCCAAGATGGTACATTGACAGCCTTTTGAGGAAGGGAATTACAAAAACAGTCAACCATCTGAGAATATTTATTTTGCCTCATCTCTACTTTAAGTGAGTGCCCCTTTTTTTAAAAAAAGAATGACCTTTAGTTCCAGATTCTCCCACAAGTGGAAAGCAGCCTTTCCACACACACACCCAGTAAAGAGCTGAGAAACAAAAGACAATACAGCACAGGACCAGGCCCTTTGGTGCTCCAGCCCTGCGCTGTCACATTTTGCCCTTCCATACTAAAACTACCTTCACGTACAGGATCCGTCTCCCTCTATTCCCTTCTTATTCAGATATTCATCCAGGTGCTTCTTGAATGCTGCTATTGTGTCTGCTTTCACTACCTCCTCAGGCAATACGTTCCAGACACTCTGCATTTTTGTGTAAAATCTTGCTGTACTCATCTCATTTAAACCCTCCACCCCCCCCCCCCCCCCCCACCCCCACCAACCTTGCACCTTGAACCTGTGTCCCTAGTAATTGACCCCTCCACCCTTGGAAAAAGCCTCAGATTTTCCACTCTATCCATGTCATTCATAATCTTATAAACTTCTATTAGGTCACCCCTCAACTCCTGCGTTCCAGTGAAAACAAGCCCAGTCCAGCCAAATTTCCTTCATAGCTAAAATTCTCCCACACCAGTCAACATTCTGGTAAACCTGTCTGCACCCTCTCCAAAGCATCCACATCCTTCTGGTAGTATGGTGACCAGAACTGTATGCTATATGCCAAGTGTGGCTGAACTAAAGTTCTATAAAGCTGCAGCATAACTTGTCTATCCTTATATTCAGTGTCCCCTCCAATGAAAGCAAGCATACTATAAGCTTTTTTTTAAACCTTAACTACCATCAGTGATCTGTGGACCTGCACAGCCAGATCCCTCTGCATATCAATACTCCGTATGGTTCTGCTATTCACTGTATAATTTCCACTTGTACTTGACCTTCCAAAATGCATCACCTCACATTTGTCCAGATTAATCTCCACCTGCTATTTTTCTGCCTATGCCTCCAACTGATTTATATCTTGCCGTATCCTCTGACAATCCTCCTCACTATCTGCCACTCTACCAATATTTGTATCAAGTGCAAACTTACTAATTAGACCAGCAATGTTTTCTTCCAAGTCATTTATGTACATCACAAAAGCAGAGGTCCCACTACTGATCACAACCCTCCATTCTGCTACCCTCTGTCTCCTACGACTAAGCCAGTTCTACAAGCATCTTGCCAACTCACCCCTGATACCATGTGACTTCACCTTTTGTATCAGTCCACCATGGACCTGGTCAAAGGCTTTACTGAAGTCCATGTAGATAACATCAACTGCTTTTCCTTCATCAATCATCTTCATCACCCCCTCAAAAAACTCAACCAAGTTAGTGAGGCATAACCTCCCCTGCACAAAACCACTGAGCAGTGAGCAGTGATATTTAATATATGTGCATTTCACTTATGTGAAGTTCTAGAGTGTTTGGCTGATAGCTTATCTACTAAAACAGGGTTATCTGTCATGTCACATTGGCTTTTTAAAGTAAATGAGTGTTTCTCCAAGAGCATCACAAATTCACTTTTTGAATTGATTCCAAAATGACTGCATGTAGAAATCTGTTACCTTTTTTTAGCAGCTTGAATGTGTCAAATAATTGTCATCTGCAATGTTGTATGCACAAAAACAAAGATAAGCTTTTCATTTTATATCTGTGAAAGTTGGTTAATAGAAGGATCCAGATCATTGATCTGTATGTGTGAAGCAAGTATGCTCACGAGTTTACCCAACATGCATGATAAAAATATATTTAAAGCAGAATCCTGACTTACTGAATGCTGAAGCATTAACAAACATACATTATAGTCATGCTCCTGCTTCCTACCATAGTTATATCATAGGCAATACAGATGCATCCAAGTCGCGGATGTAATGTAGTCCATGAGAGCTTGGAAGAAATCCTTGTTAGCACATGGCTGGAAGGGGAGTCATTAAAAACCATGCTGTCTGAATGGGATACAAAATGGAGTGAACTCCTGAGACTCCTCCACAAGATGAACAGACCAGCAAACATTATATCTGTAAATCTTGGATTTAATTCTTCTATAGTGGAACTCTGAATGGGCTGTATATAGTCA
Organism: Chiloscyllium plagiosum; assembly: GCF_004010195.1. Taxonomy (NCBI): domain Eukaryota; kingdom Metazoa; phylum Chordata; class Chondrichthyes; order Orectolobiformes; family Hemiscylliidae; genus Chiloscyllium; species Chiloscyllium plagiosum. The sequence continues at coordinate 21,560,921 of NC_057713.1, forward strand.
TCATGGATCAAGACATACGCTCAAAGATCCTCTCTCTGCATGATGCATATTGTTGTGTTATATCAATCTACATGTTCCTGTATGCGAATCATTTCATCCCACATCTTCCTGTCTAGCTCGATCCTCATTTTGCCTTTTAAGTGGGTGCTGCACTTGCATCTGTCAATGGATTAGTTTCCTTAAAGTAGCTCCCATGAAAATGCCAAATTTTATTAAAATATTCTGGATAGTTTGATGTTAAGTCATGAAGTGAAGTGACAGTTGAAGTTTCTGAGTTGATTTGTTGTCTGATTGATCCCATGGATTGTGACCATTAATGCTGGTTTAGTAGTATCTGTGAACAAAACATCAACAATGTCCAGAGACACTGATTGGGCTTGCACTCCAGCATTATTGATGCTGCACATACAACTGATGGATCTATGGAGATGTAAGGTGGTACATTTATGGACTTTTGTCATGATTTCCCATTTTTGTGGTACTGTTTTTTTTAAAAAACAAACTTGCAGAGATAATATATTGGCTCTTGCCCATGTTAATTTTAGCTGATAAGGATAAATCACCAGTTTTCTGTGAAATGTTCTTTCAATTTTTGCAAACACTGCAGATTGTTTGAGGATATGTTTCCCACAAGACTGCCAACATGCAATGTGTGCTCACCACTCTGTGTCTCATTGCGAACATCATTAGATTCTGGCTTGTTGATCACTTCATGTACATGCTTCTGGTAAGATACCAGATGGCCCTAACTATTGCTTGAACGTACTCCTTTTGTGCAGTCTGATTCAGTTGGTGCAAGCCTCTTTGTAACTACATTAGCCTTTGCTCTACTGTACTTCTCTGCTAATGCCATATTCTGCCTTGCAATATTTCTTTGAAGCTATCAATTTCCTTGATGCATGCAGAAGGCCACATCTTTGGCTGTTGAGTTTTTACTCTGGTCCTGTAAGCTTCAGAAAATTGCAAGGATTGCTTCGTCTTCCATCCACGCTTCAGTAGCTTCAACACAAAAACTTTCAGGAAAGCTTCCATGGGGGTATATGTGATTGTGAACTCAACAATTCTGTTTGCCATCTCCCTGTCTGAAAAGTCAAACAATGAGTCCTTTTCTCTGCATCTGCTCATGCCCATAGGCTCGATGGGCTTCTGTCTAAATTATATAGAGTCTTAGAGATGTACAGCACGGAAACAGACCCTTCGGTCTAACTCGTCCATGGCGACCAGATATTCCAAACCAATCTAGTCCCACCTGCCAGCACCCAGCCCATATCCCTTCAAACCTTTCCTATTCATATACCCATCCAGATGCCTTTTAAATGTTGCCACTGTACCAGCCTCCACCACTTCCTCTGGCATTTCATTCCATACACGTACCACCCTCTGTCTTTCCCCTCTCACCCGAAACCTATGCCCTCTAGTTCTGGACTCCCCACCCCAGGGAAAAGACTTTGTTTGCTTATCCTATCCATGCCCCTCATGATTTTATAAACTTCTATAAGGTCACCCCTCAGCCTCCAGGGAAAACAGCCCCAGCCTGTTCAGCCTCTCCCTATAGCTCAAATCCTCCAACCCTGGCAACATCCTTGTAAATCTTTTCTGAACCCTTTCAAGTTTCACAATATCCTTCCGATAGGAAGGAGACCAGAATTGCACACAATATTCCAAAAGTGGCCTAACCAATGTCCTGTACAGCTGCAATATGACCTTCCAACTTCTGTACTCAATGCTCTGACCAATAAAGGAAAGCATATCAAACAACTTCTTCACTATCCTATCTCTCTGCGACTCCACTTTCAAGGAGCTATGAACCTGCACTCCAAGGTCTCGTTGTTCAGCAACACTCCCTAGGACCTTACCATTAAGTGTATAGGTCTTGCGAAGATTTGCTTTCCCAAAATGCAGCACCTCGCATTTATCTAAATTAAACTCCATCTGCCACTCCTCACTGATCAAGATCCAATTGTAATCTGCGGTAAACTTTTTTGCTGTCCACTAAAATATGAATTATATTCTATGAATATGGATGTTGAATCTGACTAAAAACTGATCCTCTAATGAGGCCAATTTCTTTTGAGGATCTTTTATTTCCTTAGCAGTTAACCCTGGTGTATTAAGTCTATGTAGGCCTTCATTCCCATTGCAACCAAATCGTAATGTCCTGCATTTCTGCACTAGACACGGAAAATTGAAAAAACATTGCTCTGAATGTTGTGTAAATTCTGTTAGGAGGTCTGATATGTAACTATCTAAGTTGTGTTGATATTCTGACTAGTATTTTCTTCCACTTTCCCATAGGCTGTACAGGACTCTGAACTTCATGTGTGGCAGTAACTTTTTGTACTGATGTGCTGAAGCCAATCCCTGTACATGGAACGTTGAGTGCACACGGGGTTTAATGGGAACATTGATTCTGACAGCTTGTCTCTGAGCTTCCCTCGCTTGCTATTGATCAAAAATAAAACTTTATCACATGCCTTTCACAAGTGAGCCAAACTGCTCTCTCAATGGTGATTTATCTGTTCACCAGCAAGCCATAACCTGCATATTCCACTGGCCAGACAGTTGTCATTCCAGCGGAGATGGGAGTTGTGTATGGACATTCTGCATTGTGGCAGACTGCAAAGGAACTGCCCTGGAAATGAAAAATTCCATTCAGCAATTCCCCTACTCATGAAAACCTCTGAAAGTCTCCATTCTACCCCCAATCATCTGGCATCATATCGCCTGGGGCCTCCACCACCTGCAACCACCGCTCTCCCCCCAAAACTCCCACCACCCGCAACCATTGCCCTCCAACCCAACCAACAATGTACATAGCTGCCATTTTAATTCTTACACATGGCAACCATGTTACTTTGCTCCATGCACCCTACCACACTGTCGCTTATCCATCTGACAGCCTCTGCCTTAACACCTGAACGTCAGACTCACCATTTTTACTTACATTTTGACAGCAGCTATCAATGTATCCCTCAGTTATTCTGGATCTATAAATTTCAGAATGTGACAGCTGACTTTTTGTGAGAAGGGGCATAATTTCCCATCCTCAGACACTTTTAGGTGATAAAAGAATGATCAGAATGGAAGTACAGCTCCACACATCTGAACGAGCCCAGAGTGTTATCTCCTCTCAGAAAGACAGATCATGGAATCACAGAGCCCCTACAGTGTGGAAGCAGGCCTTTTTAGCCATCGAGTCTACACTGATCCTCCAAGAACATCCCACCCCGATGCAACCCCCTCCACTATAACCCTACATTTTCCATGGTTAATCTACCTAACTTACAAATTCCTGGACACTATGAGCCATTTAGCATGCCAATCTTCCAAACATGCACACCTTTGGACTGTGAGCAGAAACCGGAGCACCCGGAGGAAACTCACGCAGACACATGGAGAAGGTGCAAATTCCACACAGATAGTCACCCGAGGGTGGAATTGAACCTGGATCCCTCGTGCTGTGAGGCAGCAGTACCAACCACTGAGCCACTATGCTGCCCCACGTCTCTCTCATGTCAGAAGAAAAGGGATGGCGTGGCAATCTGAAGGTGAACCAAAGGTCCTGTTCCTCTGTCATGCCTGTGCTCATTGACCTCAACTGGTTTAGGTCAAGCAATGTCTTAACTTTAAATTTCTCTTTCTTATAAAGTCCCTTCATTGCTTCACTGTCCCTATCTCTGGAATCTCCCTCTAGATCAAAAATAAATGCACTGCTCTAATTTTATTGTCTATGGTGCACCCTGATATTAGTAATCTACAACAGAGACCCTTCTTCAGCTGCCTTTGTCTTAAACCCTGGAATTTCTTCTGTGCCTCTCCACCTTACTTTCTTCCTTTAGTGCACTATTTACAATTGACTTCTTCAATCAAGCTTTTGGTCATAATAGCTGCTCAACTGACTTCAAATCATACAAGAAACATAGAATCCCTACAGTGCAGAAGCAGGCTATTCGATCCATCGTGTCCACATTGACCCTCTGAAAAGCATCCCACCCAGACCCACTTCCCTACCCTCTCCGTGTAACCCTGCATTTCCCATGGCTAATCTACCTAGCCTGCACATCTCTGGACACAGTGGCAAATTTAGCATGACCATCCACCTATCCTGCATATCTTTGGACTGTGGGACGATACCAGATAATCCAGTGGAAACCCATGCAGACACAGAGATAATGTACAGCAAGGCATCAAGCGAGGGTGGATTGTAATCCAGGTCCCCAACACTGTGAGGTAGCAGTGCTAACTACTGAACTACCATGCTTCCCTTGATGACTTGGTGTTATTAGTTATTACATAATATCTCTCTGTGAGACAACTTTCATAAAATTGCTACCTATTTGACCGATGAATAACAATCAACAAAGTTATTCGCTGTATTAGAAGTATAACTCTAATAAAGTCCAAAACATTTGCATGAAGGAATCAAATTGAAGTGTGAATCTCAAAGGAGACTTAACATTTCATTCTATAATTTGCTTTCTGCCATCTGTATTTCTGAGATGTTTATTTTTGATCTAAGATTCCAGAGAAACTGTACGCAAAAACAGTAAAATCATTAGCAGCCAGCAGTAATTCAATTTTAGACCAGAGGGAATGGTGGCCTTGCAGGTGATAACATGCAAATAGCACAAAGCGAGTTAGCAGCAAGCTGTAATTGTGCCAACATCCGTAAGCTATTACAGGATTGATGGGAATGGTATGAATTTGCAAAACGAAAAATGCAGATAATGTTATAGATTTAATTTTACTCTCTTCTTCTACCCACATGTTCTGTAATAGTCACCCTTTCCTCACTGTTAAAATGTGTACTATATGATATATTATATCATTCTTTTTCAGGGCCTCAAACGTGTTAGGGTCTATGCTGCTTGCAGACTTCCCTCCTAATACCTTTAGGCTTTCAAATCGTAAGCTCAAATGCACCCCTTCTTCACAAGGTCAATTTAGGTCAGCTAGATCTTTGTGCTCACCTGATCATGTCTTTCTAACCCTGACAGCTTTCCATTACAGCATCCCAATCCAATGGTCCGATTTCAATCAGCCTAACGGAGAACTCTTCTTGCAAAACAAAAATGTTTTCCAACACTATAAATTCTTCCATTCTGCTCTCTTGCTGTGATATGTTGACATGGCTGAAAACATTGTCCCAGGGTGAAATTTTGTTTGCCTTTAATTCCAATAAATACCACATCTTGGGTTTCAGCTGACTGTATGTTACATTCTTACAGCTGAAATTTCTAAGCTATCAAATTATCCCTCACAAACCACTCGGTATCATTACAGTTTCTGTCCTCTCTGATCTTTTCTCCAGGTAAAGGATGTCATGGTAACAGACTGCATGCCATTCTCTAGGTGTCATCTGATGAAAGCCATGCCTCACATGGATTTATTTTGACGATATTTAAAGTCAATTAATTTGACGATACAATCCAGAATTTTATTTGTTTTATCCATTGGTACTGCAGTGTGTGTTGGACAAAACGAGCAAAAGTTTAAATATCCTCCTAGGATATCTTTCACTTTCATTGATCCCACACCAGTCAATCTCACTCTGACATTTACCCCGATGTAATATTTGCACTTATCTTTGTAAAGTTTCATTGAGCGTTTATCAGCTTAGATTTAAAGGTGTCAAACTCTCTTTACTATCCGTGCTAAGTTCAGAGTCTTCAGACATAGTATCATAGAATCTCAAGAATGTGGTAAGAAGCCATTTGGCCCATCAAGTCCACAGTGACCCTCCAAAGAGCATTCCACCCAGACATCCACCCTTTTCCCAAATTTATACCATGGCCAGCCCACCTAGCCTGCATATCCCGAGACACTACAAACAACTTACCATGGCCAACTCACCTAATTTGCATATCCCTGGACACTCCAGACAATTTAGCATTGCCAATCCACCTAACCTGCACATCGTTGAGCTTCGCAAGGAAACCAGAGCACCCAGAGGAAACCCACACAGACACTGGGAGAATGTCTGTCTGGAGTTTGCACAATCACCCAAGGCTGGAATTGAACCTGGGTCCCTACCACTGTGAGACCACTGAGCCACCGTACCACCCTTCTCTAGCTTGGTGCTGTATGAAAGTTTAACTGCTTTGAGTTTGGACAACACACTCTGGTCCTTCATGTCAGCATAAGGAGAATAGTTGAGGCTACAGCATTGATTCCCCATTGAATAATTGTCCAGATTTTTTAATGGTGCTGCTTATGACCAGTCTTTGTTACTTCATTCTCACATGAATTTCATCAGGGAAGAGACAGGTTGGCTGTGATTTATGAGGTCAATTTCAAATCAATGCTCTTCTCAGTTTATTTTGACTATCAATTGAGCTATTTACAGGGTAATGAGTTTTAATATTCCTTGACTGGTTTCTCATGTCCTTCATGACCTACATTTTCCTGTTAGAATTCCTGCAATATTCATGATCCTTTAAGAATGTTACAAACTTCTCCTCTCCATTGCAATATTCTGCCTCACGACTCCCATAAATGACAGCACATGACACATGTTTAAAGTAGACTGTGGTATTGTCAGACACCCTGATTAAAATCTTCAAGAATGCATTTCCAGGTTTATTATTTAGTCTAAGCCAAAGTGAGGATTGCAGATGCTCAAGATTAGAGTCGAGACTATGATGCTGGAAAAGCACAGCAGGTCAGGCAGCATCCGAGGAGCAGGAAAATCGACATTTCGGGCAAAAGCCCTTCATCAGGAATGAAGCTGGGAACCTCAGGGGTGGAGAGATAAATAGGAGGGGGGGGTGGGGCTAGGGGAAAGGTAGCTGAGAGTGCGATAGGTGGATGGAGGTGGGGGGGTAAAGGTGATAGGTCGGAGGGTAGGGTGGAGTGGAAAAGTGGGAAGGAAGATGGACAGGTGGGACAGGTCATGAGGACAGTGCTGAGCTGGAAGCTTGGAACTGGAATAAGGTGGGGGAAAGAGACATGAGGAAACTGGTGAAATCCACATTGATGCCAAGAGGTTCGAAGTCCCGAGGCAGAAGATGAGGTGCTCTTCCTCCAGGCGTCGGGTGGTAAGGGAGTGGTGATGCAGGAGGCCCAGGACCTCAGCGGAGTGGGAGGGAGAGTTGAAGTGTTTGGCCATGGGGCGGTGGGGTTGGTTGGTGAGGGTGTGCCAGAAATGTTCTCTGAAGCACTCTGTGAGTAGGCGTCCTGTCTCCCCAATATAGAGGAGACTGCATCAGCAGCAACAGATACAGTAAATGACATGTGTGGAAGTGCAGGTGAAACTTTGATGGATGGGGAAGGCTTCTTTGGGGCCTTGGACAGAAGTGAGGGGGGAGGATTGGGCACAGGTTTTGCAATTCCTGCGGTAGCAGGGGAAGGTGCCGGGAGGGGAGGGTGGATTGTTGGGGGACATGGATCTGACAAGGTAGTTGAGGAGGGAATGGTCTTTGTGGAAAGCGGATAGGGGTGGGGAGGGAAATATATCCCTAGTGATGGGATCCGTTAGTAGGTGGCAGAAATAGCAGGGGATAATGCAATGTATATGGACCTTGGTGGGGTGGAAGGTGAGGACTGTGGGGGTTCTGTCCTTGCTGCGGTTGGAGGGGTGGGGTCCGAGGGCGGAGGTGTGGGAAATGGATGCGCTGGAGAGCATCATCAACCATGTGGGAGGGGAAACTGCAGTCTTTAAAGAAGGAGGCCATCTGGTGTGTTCTGTGGTGGAACTGGTCCTCCCGGGAGCAGATGCAACGGAGGCGGAGGAATTGCGAATAAGGGATAGCAATTTTGCAGGAGGCAAGGTGGGAGAACATGTAATCCAGGTAGATGTGGATTTGTAGAAAATGTCAGTGTTGAGTCGGTCACCGTTGATGGAGACATAAAGGTCTAGAAAGGGGAAAGTGGTGTCAGAGATAGTCCAGGTGAGTTTAAGGTTGGGGTGGAATGTGTTGGTGAAGTTGATGAACTGTTCAACCTCCACATGGGAGCATGTGGTGGCACTGATGTAGTCATCGATGTTGCGGAGGAAAAGGTGGGGAGTGGTGCCGGTTGAACTGCAGAAGATAGACTGTTCCACGTAGCCAACAAACAGACATAGCTGGGGCCTATGCAGGTGTCCATTGCTAACCCCTTTCATCTAGAGGAAGTGAGAGGATTTGAAGGAGAAATCGTTGAGGGTGAGGACCAGTTCAGCCAACGATTTAGAGTGTCAGTGGAAGGATACTGGTGGGGATGTTGGGAGAGGAAGAAATGGAGGGCTTGGTGGCCCAGATCATGGCAGATGGAGATGTATAGGGACTGGATGTCGATGTATAGGGACTGGATGTCGATGTACAGGGACTGGATGTCCATGTTGAAAATGAGGCGTTGGGGGCCGGGGAGGAGGTAGAGGGTGTGGGTGGTGTCCCGAATGTATGTGGGGAGTTCCTGGACCTGGGGGATAGGAGAGTATCGAGGTATGTGTAGATGAATTTGGTGGGGCCGGAGCAGGCTGGGATGATAGGTTGGCCGGGGTAATCCAGCTTGTGGATCATGGGTAGGAAGTAGAACCAGGTGGTGCAGGGTTCCTGAACTATGAGGTTGGAAGCTGTGGGTGGGAGATCTTCTGAGGTGGTGGGGTTGTGCATGGTCTGGAAGATTATTATTTAGTCTGTTGATCCCTCTAATTCTAATTACACAATTTTTATAACTTCTATATTTGTAATTCTATACAAAGTGTTTAATCTTCCTCATGAATACTCTCTTGAAGGTTAATCATACGAGGAGAACTTTGTATCTGTGGTTGCGTGCCTTCCAAACCCTCTTGACGTTTTAATCATGTATATATCCTGCATCCTCCTATGCCCAATGATCATCATCCACATTCTTTTACTTTGGTGAGCTTGTTTTTAAGCATTATTTTCAATTTTACTGTTGATTATTTTTGGGCATTTTTGTTCCATTGGCTTTGTCACAGTTGTGTGATGTGCTTGTTTCTGAATGACTCCCACTGCTATCTCCTAAGCTCACCCCTCATGTCTGTATATCTCAAATTATGGAAAGGGATTTGGCTTCTTGCTGCTATCATACCCCAAGTTAGATTTAAAGTTATCACATTATGCTTGATATCACGCCACTGAATACAACCTGAATAATTTCTCAGACCAACACGAGGAGAGGAATGATTGTGAGTAAGAAAGCAGTTATGTACGGTATTGATTAAGACAAGGTCCTTCACACTCGAGTACTTTCAGCTTATGCACGGTAGCTGAAGCATGTTGTCAGCGTTCCCTTTTTGTCCTCACTCTGCTTTTTAATACAATCAGAATGTGACGAGTGGGATTAAGCTCAAAAGTCAGCTGGCTGATTTTCACGTATAACCAAAAATGTTTGCTTCTGCACAGCTGGGTCAACTTAAATTCCTGTTTTCCCTCTACGTATCAGGTAATCTAATCAACTTTTCTGTCCTCCCATTGTCCCAGAACAATCGCTAAGCAGTTCCATCATCCAGTAATAGCCATGTTGCTGTGATTGACACACCGAGTCACCTCTGCTTTTCTTCTCAACCTTGAGAGTGCCCTACACCATTGGCCTCGGTTTTCTCCTAAGTTACAGAACTTAATTTAAAATCTCTTCCTGTTGATAAAAAATACATTAAGTGCAGTTTTGACAATCTCTTAAATATTGTGTTCTCATAGATACCCAACACAGACATCAAAACTGAGCACCTCAACTCTTAAGATCAAAGTCATAACTGCAATTATTTTCTCCAGTTATGCTGCAGTACAAACAATTGTTCAGTGTCTGACATTGAATTTACCAGATTGATTTGAGCAGCTTCCTTTTAAGGGCAGCAATGCTAATTTCTCCTGTCTAGCTGTGCAATCAGCTGTGATGTTCACCCTTCCCTTCTGTTTTGTCAGTCCTGGGAAGGGGATTAATCAGTTTGACCATTATGCTCTGGCTGAAGGTTTCCATCTGATCCATGAATAATTTTTTTCCCTCCCTCAGAGAAACTGGTGAAGGATGCTTGCTCAGCTCTCTCCCTCCTGGATCATCAGAGAGGGAGAAATAAAAAAAAACTGATTATATTCCTCTGCATTAAAACGTTGAGCTGGTTCACTGAAATTTATGATCATTGTAAGTGTAGGTGATGCACTCTTGTACTGTTTCCAGGTTGCTCCAGTTAAATTTACAGCAGTTTAACCAATGCAGATATTTAGTTCTCAGCCATGGGTAGAATTTTATCTGCCAAGAAGGGATCTGTGTAAGTGTATAAAGCACTGAGAAATGATGGTGTGTAGGTAAACCAATTTGTTTCTGCTCTCGCTCACTTTTTAACAGGATGTGTTCAGAAGTAAGCAGGAAACACAAGCGGGTGACAGGTCACAACACTAAATATGTTTAACAGCAAAATAAGTGACAATATCTGTTCTGACATTGTTAGCTATGCTTGGATACCCTGAGCAGAGTGGACCACACCAGGAAATTCACAAAGAGCAGAATAGGAAATAAAAGCTAACAGGCTAGATCATAGAGTCATTGAGTTGAACAGAACAGAAACTGACCCTAAAATATAACTCATCCATGTCAATTAGATATTTTAAATTAATCTAGTCCCATCTAGCAGCAGTTGTTCCATGTCCCTCTAAACACTTCCTATGTAACCATCCAGATGCCTTTTAAATGTCATAATTGTACCAGCCTCCACCACTTCCTCTTGCAGCTCATTCCACACATGTACCATCCTCCGCATAATAAAGTTATCCCTCAGGTCCTTTTTAAATTTTTCATCTCTCACCTTAAACCTAGTTACAGAGTTGTCATAGAGCTGTACAGCATGGAAATAGACCCTTCTGTCTAATACATCCATGCCAGCCAGATATCCTAAATTAATCTGGTCCCATTGGCTAGCATTTGGCCTATTTCCCTGTAAATCCTTCCTATTCATATACCCCCAAATTGATGCCTTTTAAATGTTGTAATTGTACCAGCTACTACCACTTCCTTTGGAAGCTTGAATTCAAATAGAGAATCCCAAATGAAAACAGCATTCGCTCTAGATTTTCTATACACGGATTTCAATTGCATCACTTTCGACACTCCCTCAAGAGTGTTGCACTGACAGTAATTCACTTCCTCTTCATTATTATAAGCACACCTAAGTCTGCAACTGTTTGAGACTTTCATTTGTCTTTTGAATTAAGGCCTCAGCTGCAAAGTAGTCTAAAAAGTTAATGGACTGAATCTTGCTGAAGAATTAACAACATGCTAATGATGCACACCATTATTAATGCATATATTTGCTAACAGGTCAGGGGCTTAGAAATTTGCTGTCAGTTGTGAATTTTCAGAATGTGTTAGTCAATTTGCACCTTTTTCATTGTACAAATGGCATCCTGCCCTGAGTGTCCCTTCAGAAGAATTTGCTGGATTGAAACAATGATTACACATTCAATTCATTGCAAAATGTTAGGGCTGATCATCAAGTAAGTAGCCATTCATCACAGTGATCATTGTTCATGAAATGCCAAATGACCATTCTGGTGCTGTATTTGATAACTAATGTTTAGGCATTTACCTCATATTCTATAAGCTTTTCTCACATTTTCTTCTTTTACTTCAAGTTTGGGATATTGCGTGCAATTCTGGTCTCCTTCCTATCGGAAGGATATTGTGAAACTTGAAAGGGTTCAGAAAAGATTGACAAGGATGTTGCCAGGGTTGGAAGATTTGAGCTATAGTGAGAGGCTGAATAGACTGGGGCTGTTTTCCCTGGAGTATTGGAGGCTAAGGAATGACCATATTGAGGTTTATAAAATCATGAGGGGCATGGATAGGTAAAAATTGACAAAATCTTTTCCGTGGGATGGGGGAGTCCAGATCTAGACGGCACAAGTTTACGGTGAGAGGGGAAAGATATAAAAGCGACCAAAGGGGCATTCTTTTTCCACGCAGAGGGTGGTGTGTGTACGCAATAAGCTGCCAGAGGAAGTGGTGGAGGCTAGTAAAATTGCAACATTTAAAAGGCATCTGGATGGGTATATGAATAGGGAGTGTTTAGGGGGATATGGGCCAAGTTCTGGCAAATGGAACTAGATTAAGTTGGGATATCTGGTCGGCATGGACAAGTTGGACTGAAGGGTTTGTTTCCATGCTGTACATCTCTATTACTCTATCTATTGTTTCCTCACTTTACTCTTCCTCCTGTACTTAATTTGACACAAATTCACTCTCCATCATACCCATCCTTCTTGCTCACCTGCCACCCTTACTTCCCCTAAACCCTTCACTCACCTGCCAGCCTGCCACTTGCACATTTACCTTCTCTCGGTGGTGAAGTAGTAATGGCACTGAACTAGAAATTAAAAGATTCTTGCCAATAATCTTGGGATGTGAGCTTGAATCTCATCATTACACAAGCTAAAATTTAAATCCCAGGATTTTTACAGCAGAAAAGATGGCCAATCAGTCTTTAGTCTGTGCAAATTCAATAAAAATCTGGACCCAGAAGTTAAACTAATGGCGACCATGTAACCATTCTCAATTATTGGGGAAAAAAAATCTGGTTCACTAATGTTCATTTGGTGAGGAAATCGACCATCCTCACTTTGTCTGGCCTACATGTGACTCCAGAATCACAGCAATAACTTCCCTATCAAATGGCCAAGCAAGTCTCTCAGTTCATTGGCAAATCGGAATGGGCAACAAGTTCTGGCCTTGTCAGTGGCATCCACTTGTCATACAAGAGTAACATGGGAAATAGCAGTAAGGGTATGCCATTTGGACCATCAAATTACTTCAGCATTCAATGAGATTTCAGCTGAGCTTCTAACTCAAAGACCTTTTTCTGCATTATCCTCCGTATGCTTTGCTTTCTCTAATATCTTTCAATCTTATTATTAAATAGACAGTCATATGCAGTATGACTGAGCTCCACAGCATACCAGGGTACAGAACTCCAAAGATTCTCAGTGAAGAAATTCCTTCTAACTTAGTCATAAGTCGCCTCTCTCTCTTATTCAACGGAGACAGTCATCATGCATGTCTGAAAGCAATTTAATAACTAAAATCAACAATGGAAACAAACACAGGGACTGAATCTTCCTTTTGATTTGGCTGGGTCCAAGTTAGGTTGATTTTTTTTTGGGAATGCGAGATGCCTCACCCTATTTTACCAGACTCCCTTCCCTACCATGCCCCAAGACGTCTCTTGGTATCCTATTTTCACTAAACCTTCCCAACCCTGGTCCCATAACAGCTAGTCAATGATGGTTATCTGCCAATTATAGAGAGCCCTGAATCTGTGGAATTCAATTCACCACCTCAGAGTGCCAGGACACGGAACAAATGCCAGGAGGAGATAGACAGATTTTTAAGTAGTAATAGGTTAGGGGTTTATAAGTGGAGTTGAAGCTGAGATAAGACCAGCCATGATAATAAGAAGGCCCCATGGACTGAATTTCCTACACCTGCTCTGATTTCTTATGTTCTTCTGAGGTGTAATGACCCTAATTGCCTCTGCAACTGTGCAGCAAATCCTGTGACCGCGAGCCTGTCCCCATGGACAGATTAGTGTTTATCTTGGACAGTGAGATCTATCACTCCCAGAGGCCACTGGAGATAGGCACACACCATTCCAATGCTCCACCTATTGTTGTTCCAAAAGACCAAAGGTACATGACGGGTAGGTAGAGAACGCTGGCATCAATCATGGAGGCTCTTTCTCATAAGGCGGCAGCCAGCTGGAGGCTCCTCTGCACTTCCCACTCAAAGCACAATGGAGAAGGCAGACCACGTCACCCCCACCCCTATCCCCACACCCTCACCCCACCCACCCCCACCCCTCATACACCACCACTAAATTCATTTTCACACCATGCGGCAGCGCTTCATTGCCACTGATGATGTTCCGTGAGTGGAGGTGCTGAGATCCTCCATGGACCATCTGGAAGCAGGAGAATAATGCATACACATGGCATTGGGTCTTGATGACACCTTTGTCCTTCATTATACAGTCATGGAGATGTACAGCATGAAAACAAGCCCTTCGAACCAACTTGTCCATGCCAACCAGATATCTCAACCTAATCTACTCCCATTTTCCCGCACTTGGCCCATATTCCTCTAAACCCTTCTATTCATATACCCATCATGATGCCTTTCAAATACCGTAATTATACCAGCGTCCACCACTTCCTCTGGCAGCTCATTCCATACAAGCACCACCCTCGGCATGAAAAAGCTGCCCCTTAGATCCCTTTTAGTCCTTCCCCTCTCACCCTAAACATTTGCTCTCTAGTTCTGGACTCACCCACCCCTGGGAAAAGGCCTTGTTTATTTACCCTATCCATGCCCCTCATGATTTTATAAACCTCTATGAAGTCACCTTTCAGCTTCCAACATTCTAAAGAAAACAGTCTCAGCCTATTCGGCCTCTCCCAATAGCTCAAATTCTCCAAACCCTGGCTGTATAATAGTAAATCTTTTGTGAACCCATTCAAGTTTCACGACATCCTTCCGATAGGAAGGAGACCAGAATTGCACGCAATATTCCAACAGTGGCCTAACCAATGTCCTGCACAACTGCAGCATGACCTCCCAACTCGTACAAATGAGGTGACTATGCCTGGTGATGCCATTCACTGACAGCACCCCCTCCTATTAAAGCCAGTGTGCTTCTGACCACAGGCTAGCACCCTCCTGAATTACATTCATCGTAGTTGCGCTTTTCGAATTCAAATCCTGCAGCTCCTCTCAACTGCACTGCACCCTTGCCCCGATCCTGAGGACAAATTTGCTGAGACTCAGTCCTATGTCCCTTGCCCACTTCTTCCCCTTAGTTTATGTGGGCAGACACAATACACTGATTATATCCTGCTCCTACAATGAAACATGACGAAAATCTCTGGGAAAGATGTGCCCAGACTCCTGCCGATATAGTTCCCTCACTGCATTAGCGGTGTTCCTCTACATCTCAGCAATGTTCACTTGGTCTATCTGCGCAGTCATTAATGCCGACTTGCATACTCATAACAACCTCCTTGGTTTTGCCAATTAGTGCAGTCACAGTACAAATAAGATACAAGAATAAATGATAGCTTTAAAAAACATCAGCTATAACATAAAATTGATCGGTCTGCAAAATGCACAGTTTAAAGGTAGCTTTTACATGGGAGCCCAGAAACACAAATTTGTTGTGATAGGGCAGTTAACTACAGTGGGCTTAAAAGTTGCAAACCATTAGAAATGAGTTTCAGAAATAGCTCACTGTAATTGGCTTTATATTTCAGATTCCTGGAAACAGGTAGTCTCCAGGATTACCTTTCCTGTTAATGGAGTCACTTACAGTAAGGAATAGGAGAAAATGAACCTTGTCATTGTTTTCAGAACGGAGCTATGGTACGAATGAAAATGATCCCACCTGTACAGCAGCCTGCTTGAATTAGATTTGCTACGTGCAAAACTGCAATGCAAGCAAATTCACGTACCTGTCTGTCTTTCTGTGGTGCAGGAAGCAATGCTCTGGACTTCTCAGCAACTTTCTGTATAAAAACAAGAATAATTCAGAGATTCTACATGCCTTCATTTTCACATTAAAGCATTTAAAAATAAGTATTGAATTTCAGGAACAAATTACTCTTTAAAGTGCAGATGTAAAATGGATTGGTTACACGATTATCCTACAATATTAACAATAACATGCTTCAATTTCAATGACTGGCATACTTGCTTTGCTTATTCTTTGTAGAGTGGTTCATTGGCCAAGCCAGAATTTATTGCCCATCCCGAACTGCCCTTGTAAAAGTGATGGTGAGCCATCTTCTTGAACTTCAGCACGGTGCGAGACAGTGGCTCATTGGTTAGCACTCTGTCTCATGGTGCCAGGGATCTGGGTTCAATTTCAGCCTTGGGCTACTCCCTGTGTGGAGTTGACACACTCTCCTTGTGTCTGCACAGGTTTTCTTTGGGTGCTCCCATTTCCTCCCAAAAATGTGCACTTTAAGTGGATTAGCCATGCTAAATTATCCATAGTGTCTAGGGATGTGCAGGCTAGTTGAATTAACAGGGCTACAGGGATAGGGTGGCGGGGGGCAGTGGGTCCAGGTGGGATGCCCTTTGAAGGGTCAGTGTGGACTCAATAGGCTGAATGGCCTGCTTCTACACTGTAGGGATTCTATGATTCTACAGTTCATGCAGTCCATGTAAAACACAGTGCTGTTCAGGAGAAAGCTTCAGGATTCTGACCCAGTGACAAAAGAATACTCATATAGTTCCAAATAAGGATGGCTAAGGTTTGGGTGGTGGCGTTCCCATGACTCCATTGCTCACATTCTTCTGGAAGACAGAGTTCTTTGATTTGAAAGGTGTATAGGGACAGAGAGGAAAAATGGGATTGAGCTACAGGACCAATCCTGAATATTTTGAAGGCAGAACAGGCCTGAAGGGCGAAAAGGCTTACTTCTATTTCTACTTTCTATAAAATCCAGGGAAATTATCTCGTAGCTGTAATGTTACTGGACCCATCCTCCAAAAGGTCCAGACTAACACTCTGGAGACGTTGTTAAAGTTCCACCAATTGCCATGGTGGAATTTAATGTAGTTTATAAAAGTTGGAAAAGTCAGCTTGTCATAAAACTATCATTGATTGTTGTAAAACTCCATCTGGATCATCAATGCCCTTTAGGGAAGAAAATCTGCCTTCTTTATTCCATCTGGCCTACGTGAGATTCCAGACCCAGAGCAATATGGTTGACTTTTAATTGCTCTCAAGGGCCATTAGGGACGGAATCAAATGCTTTCCTTGTGACGACCACATCCCATCGCAGAATATTCAAAAAAGTTAGAAAAATGGGCAACACAGCAAATACTGAATTTCTAGAAAATTAGTAAAGAATGGTGTCACAGGATTTTGTTTTAGGCAATTTAACATTTAATCAGAGAGACATGTAAGGAAGCTAATATGATCATGAGAAGAATTTCAATTTGCCTACATTAATTGGGAAACCTGTGCAGGGAATTAGAAAGTGAATCACTATTAATTAAGGGCTGTTACATGACTCTCAGCCGTGGGAACTTTAATACAGCTGGAACAATCGCATACTTACAAAACGCCAAGGGCTGGCAGAATGGTCTCAATTACAAAATGGTGAAACAACAATCAACACAATATGCTGGAGTTTAAATTACAATTTATATAATTTAAATAAAGACAGAAAAAGGCCTAATGGTTGTAGAAAGGGAATTTCTAGATTCTGAGGAAGAAACCAAGAAATGTGCATCACATATACTGGTCATATGAGGTACATACACAAGCACTATTGCAGACTACACATTCCACTGTGTTATACGTGCATTACAGAGCATAGGGAATGTATGCGGGAAACACAAGAAACAGAAAGGGGATGTGAGGAACAGATAGAGTTAGTAGTAGTTGTCTTTTCCTTAGGATGGGGGATTTCAAGGGGGAGGCACATTTTTAAGGTGAGAGGAGACCAAGTTGTAAAAGACAAAGAAGCAAATACTTTACAGAAAGGGTGGTTCAAGTATGGAATGAACTTCCTGAGAAAGTGGTGAATGCGGGTAAAATCACAACATTTAAAAGACATTTGGATAGATACATGAACAGGAAAGGTTGGGAGGGATATGGGCTAGGAGTAGACAGGTGGGACTAGCTTAGTTTGGGATTATGGTGGGCATGGACAGGTTGGACCAAAGGGTCTGTTTCCATGCCGTATGATTCTATGACATCTTGCATTGAAATTAAAGTATACTTAAAAACAAGGGTGAATACACAAGGAGCTTAAAAAAATAAAGACATTGATTGGGAGTTTTCAGAATCATTACAGATCAGAAGAACAGAAAGTAGTTAAAATGTATGAAAGGTTAAATATATTCAAGGAACACAGTTGACAAATGGAACAGTGAAGCCCTGAGAGACCCCAGGTGAGACAAAGGACATTATAATAAATGATCGCCGAATGGTCAAAGCCCCGAATTATGTCCTTGTGCCAAGCATTTACAAATGAGTCCAAAGATTGCCATTCTCTCACACAATTACAAGTTAGATGGCAAAAGGAAGAAGTAAAATGTTGAAATTACCCAGAAAGCATTTGAATCAATAGCAAGACTCGGAGTATGAAGGTTTTATTAGACAAGATAACACACAAAAAAAAACAAGACCAAAGTTTTCTTGAACTTGAAGATTTAATGATTTAAAGCAACAGGACTTACCTGAAGTGGAACATGTAGCATAGAAAAAAGTATTCATTGCAAATTTATAGGTGCTGTTATGATTGTTTCCTTCTATTCTGGTAGTTTGTGGTCTGTAATGTTTTCCTTTTGTCTAACAGTAACTGTAGTGTAAGTCTGGTAGATTTCTGCAAACTATTTTATTGCAAATATTGTTCTCTGCAATTATATATTTGTCACTAGTGCACAGAATTTCATCATTCCTTCACAGTATCTGACTGAACATATGATCATCATCCCTTTATCTTTACCATTCTCATATTACATCTCTTCCCTCACACCCCACCCCGATATTCCTTTCAACTTCTACATTAGCTTCACAAAGCTACATATTTAAACTCATTACATAATGAACATCTGGCTCTTCCTCCACCAAGCCTGGCCTTCACGAGTGAATGTTTGTCCTGCTCTTACTGCTCATCCCAATCTTCTTCCACTCATCACAATCAATCCAGGGAGATGATTTCTTTTTTTAGAAAAGATTAGATTACATTACAGTGTGGAAACAGGCCCTTCGGCCCAACATGTCCACACCGACCCGCCGAAGCACAACCCACCCATACCCCTACATTTACCCCTTACCTAACACTACGGGCAATTTAGCATGGCCAATTCACCTGACCTGCACATCTTTGGACTGTGGGAGGAAACCGGAGCACCCGGAGGAAACCCACGCAGACACGGGGAGAATGTGCAAACTCCACACAATCAGTCGCCTGAGGCGGGAATTGAACCCAGGTCTCTGGCGCTGTGAGGCAGCAGTGCTAACCACTGTGCCACCGTGCCGCCCTACATTTTCAATGTAACTACTACTCTGAGTCATAGTTAACATTGTTACTTCTTCATTACTCCAAAGCTTTTGGTTGTCACACTCATTCATTCTTGAGTTATATTATTACTTTCCATTCCTCTTGAAAATGCCCCCCAATTTTGATTGCTTTGCTTGTTTGTGTATTGTGCCCCATGGTGTCCTATCTCTGACCCATACCTGCTAACCTGAACAGATAAAATCTTTGCTTAATGCCTAGAATTCTGTTCTTCGGTTTTCTCTTTTGGTCATTCTTGAATGTCCTTACACTTTTCTGGTCTTGAGCTCTGCCCAGGACAATAAGAAACTAAGAAGGTTGTGTGCACATCTCAGACCATCATGGAAGCCAACCTTCCATCCATGAACTCCACTTACATGGCTCGCTGCTGCAGAAAGGCCGCCAACATCGAAGACCCAATGCACGATGGTAATGCTCACCTATACCTTTTCTGTCAGGCAAAAGATATGGAAGCTTGAAAACACGCACCAGCAAGCTCAGGTACAGCTTCTTCCCAGCCGTTATTAGACTGATGAATGGACTCTCTAACTTCAAATAATGCCGATCTTGCCTAGTGCATGCCCTGTGCCACGTAATGTGTGTGTCTCAGTGTTTTGTTCTCATCTTATGATCTGTATGTCCCTGCTTACTATGATATGCCTGTAATACTCATAAACAAAACTTTCACTGTATTTAGGTACAAATGGCAAAAAATCAATCAAATCAAATCAAGATACAATAGTTCATCAATGCTTTGCTGTAGCTATGGAATTTGTTCTGTAAGTAAGTCTACCTGTGAATATCTATTCCTCTCGGGTGTTACTCTGTACTCCGAAAGCTAAATCCCAATCATTATTTTTCTGCACTTTCTTGCTTTTGCATTGACTGAATGAAGAGGACATCTAGTGACCTGGATCCTTTCTGGACTCTGCTGGAAATCTCTCAGAGTTGAGAGTGTGATGCTGGAAAAGCACAGCAGATCAGGCAACATCCAAGAGGCAGGAGAATCGACATTTTGGGCGTGAGCCCTTCATCAGGAATCTCTTAGAGGTATTCATTCAAGAATGCTGGACCATCAGCTGAACCCATATCATCTGTGTGCGAATAAAAATGTCTTCATTGATTGATCACAGTCTCTGCTATTGTAAATAGAATTCTGCTAATGTACAGCCATCTAGAATAGCAGTCTACTGGAAATGTAGTCTACCTGACTGTCAACAAGGTTTAATATTATCCTTTGCCTTGGCCAATCTGGGTAAACACGAGAATAATAAAGGTTTTGCTGGTGCCTGACTATTGATTACACAAGGATGGCAGCATATAGGATTTTGATGATGGTACTAATTTTAAGGCTACAATGTTGTTTGAAGTTTGTTTACGAAGCTGCCTTGTTAAAGGTTTTACTTTAAATTTCTGCTGGCAAGGCATTTAACAGGTCAGCTGCTTGCAAGAGTGATTTTGAAGTAAATGATTTGAAGGTGCTGAAGATTAAGCAATTCCTTAGTATCAGTTTTAATGACGATGGGTGCAGGATTTGATTGTTAACCTTAAATAGATAAGTTCAAAAAAATCATTCAAACAGCTTGAACTGAGTATAACACCTATTATTGAAATAGAATTAGAATTTGCTTTATTGTCACGTGCACAGGAGCGACAACAGTGAAAAGTTTGCAATATTTCTGCCTATGACACCATCTTAGGTACAGGACACCAAGGTACATCTACTTAGGATTGCTGCAGAATTGAAAGAACAATAAATAAAGTTGAGCATTGGAATACAGAGTTTTCAAAAGTATTTGAATAACTTGAAAATTCCAGCATAAATATAAAGTGTTTTTAAAAAGTACTTAAAGTACAGTCCTTTACACCCAAGTCTGTGCCAGCACCCAGACCCTAGGCCACACCACATCAGGTCTTGAGGCCTCGCATCCACACTGCAAGGGCCCCCTATTCTCCGTGACAGCCTCCAGCCCAGGACCCGTCTCTCCCTCATTGGTCTCGAGCTTGGGACCTGCCTCCATGGCGATGCCCTCCAGCCCAGGACCCATCTCTATGGCAACACCCTCCAGCCAAGGGCTTGTTTCCCTGTGTCGGCCTCCAGCCCAGGACCCGTCTCCCCCGCGATGCCCTCGAGCCCAGGACCCGTCTCCATGGTGACACACTTGAGCCTGGGGCCTGACTCTACGGTGACACCTTCGACCCTGGGACCCGTATCCACGGTGACGCACTCCAGCTGAGGGGTCGTCCAGAACAGTGTCGGCCTCCACCCCAGCACCCGTCGGCCCCGCGATGCCCTCGAGCCCAGGACCTGTCTTCACGACGAAGCCCTCCAGTCCGGGATCCGTCTCCCCCATGACGCCATCCAGTCCAGACCCATCTCCCCGGACGCGCCCACCACCCTACCCTGCCCCACCCAGCACCGGCCTGGTCTCAAACTCGCCTCCGGGTCTCGCCAGCAACAGCCTCTGGTCTGGAAGCTGCTTCCTCCATTCCCGCTGGGTAAGTTTAGAAGTTTAAAATTTTGGAAAAAAAAACAGCAGGAAAAAGAAAAAAACTGGTGGAGCAAAGGAGTTCCAGTTGGAGTGTCCTACTCTGCCGCCAACTTGATTTATGAAAAGATTTCAGTTTGCTAACTAATTTAGTCAATTAACAGCAACTGCAGGGCAAGACATTGATTCCTTTTTTCGAAAAAGAACTTCTGATATTCTGCTGAAAAGATTTGGTTTAATTGCTTTAGCATTCCTTGGAATGCTGATGTGTATAGGAATGCAATGGTTGACATTACAGATGAGAGGATGCAACATTACATCAAGATACTTCATTTGTACACAAAATGAAATGTTAATTCTTAGGGCTTGGGGAATAAGACTAGGACATTTATTAAACCTGTATGACTCTGTCTGTACTTGGTGATGCCCACCTTAAGCTGAGAGAAATGTTTAATTCACACAGTTTCCTCATAAGAAGTTCAACCGATGCAGAATTGGGAATAAGAGCTGGAGACTCAGTTGTTTGTGGCACAGTCTTACCATGACTTTTGTGATGCAATTAGAGTTTTCAAGTCACTGAGATGTGCAGCACAGAAACATGCCCTTTGGTCCAACCTGTTCATACCGACCAGATATCTCAACCTTATCCCGTCCGACCTGCCAGCACCCAGCCCATATCCCTCCAAACCCTTCCTATTCATGTACCCATCCAGATGCGTTTTAAATGTTGCAATTGTACCAGCCTCCACCACTTCCTCTGGCAGCTCCTTCCATAAACATACCACCCTCTCCATGAAAACATCGCCCCTTAGGTCTCTTCTATATATTTCCCCTCTCACCATAAATCTATGCCCTCTCGTTCTGGACTCCCCAACCCCAGGGAAAA
This sequence comes from Chiloscyllium plagiosum, assembly GCF_004010195.1. Classification (NCBI taxonomy): domain Eukaryota; kingdom Metazoa; phylum Chordata; class Chondrichthyes; order Orectolobiformes; family Hemiscylliidae; genus Chiloscyllium; species Chiloscyllium plagiosum. The sequence goes on from NC_057713.1 coordinate 21,583,300, forward strand.
GACTTTGTCTATTTATCCTATCCTGATTTTATAAACCTCTATAAGGTCACCCCTCAGCCTCCGACACTCTAGGGAAAACAGCCCTAGTCTATTCAACCTCTCCCTAAAACTCAAATCCTCTAACCCTGGCAACATCCTTGTAAATCTTTTCTGAACCCTTTCAAGTTTCATAACATCTTTCCGATAGGAAGGAGACCAGAATTGCATGCAATATTCCAACAGTGGCCTAACCAATGTCCTGCACAACTGCAACATGGCAATTGTTCTGAACAAACTTTCAGCACAAAATCATTTTAGTGATTTTAAAAAAAGGACCGCATCATTTATGACGACAACACTCGTGGAATTCTGGGCTTGAATAATCAGAAATGTCTGGGTTATCTTTGCTGCTTGTATGTTCAGTGTTTACCCTTTTTTTTCTAATTAATTTGTTCAAAGATGATATTACACACCCCTGGAGCAGGTGGGTCTTGAACCCAGGTTTCTTGGTCCAAAGGTAGGAACATTATTACTGCACAGCAAGAGGGCCCTTGCTTAATATTTATAACAACTTGCTTAATCACTTACATTTGATTCAGAAACAGTGGTTGTGGTTAGGCCAAGCACATTAGAGGATTATATGGCTTTAAATTAGAAAAAAACCTCAGAACTTAGATATTTTAAGCAATTGGGCTTTATACCTCAAATACCCTAAATTCATAAGGAACATATGAAATCTTCAATTTTTCCATAAATTCATAGTCACCTCATATATTACTGAATGTGAGCTCTTGACTTGGTTATTCCCAAGTGACCTCTGTGGATTTAATGAAACATTTCATCCCTCACAGCCTTCTGAATTTCTAACCTCTGATTAAAGTCTTGAAAATCATTTAGTGTAGTCAAATGCTTCTTTTGTTCATGACACTTCAGTTAGAGCTAGCTGCTTGAACCTGTTAGCTGATCTGAGTACATTCTTTGCAGGAGCTTTGAGCTTCGCTTACTTCAGGAGCTGGTGAAGAATTTTTATGACAGACCTAAATGTTTCCACATTTGAAATAATGATAAAATCATTTTGCTTCAGCTTGATGCATACACCGTATAATCAGAAATTATCAGTCTGAATCAAAACCCCTGGATAACGTAATGGGCTTTTCCATCGCCTCTGTGGAATTCAATATGATAGACAACAGGACGTCGGTGATCACAACCACCATTGGGTCGTCTGAAAATCACGCACAACCCAATGTTACTATTATTACCTCTTTTTCTATTTATCACACAACATTGATGTGTTTCATTTAGTGCTCTGGAAGTGAAATGGGGCAGCACCGGTAGCAGTGCTGCCTCACAGCACTAGGGGCATGGTGCCCATTTCGAGATTGCACCTTCTCTCCATGTCTGATGAGTTTCCTGTGGGTGATCTGGTTTCCTCCCACAGACTAAAGATGTGGTTAGCTGGATTGATCATGCTAAACAGCGCTGAAAATGTGTTGCTGGAAAAGCAACCCGGAACCCGAAGAAGGGCTTATGCCTGAAACGTCGATTCTCCTGTTCCTTGGATGCTGCCTGACCTGCTGCGCTTTTCCAGCAACACATTTTCAGCTCTGATCTCCAGCATCTGCAGCCCTCACTTTCTCCTCGATGATCATGCTGAACAGCCCATAGTGTCCAGGGATGTGCAGACTAGGTAGATTAGCTGTGGAAAATGCAGGATTTCAGGGATAGGGTGGGGAACAGTAGGTCTGGGTGGGATGCTGTTCGGAGGGTCAGTATAGACTCGATGGACCAAATGGCCTGCTTCCACACTATAAGGATTCTATGGTGATTCGATGAAGTAGGCTGTCTTTCTTGGATCATGGCTCTGGATCTGAATGTGTATCATTATTAAGCCTGCTGAGGACGCTTCTGTGGCAAAACCTGAGTCACAATGTACCAATACATCTGAAGAAATAAATCTCACCTTTGTCTTCTGAAATTATATGGAGTGCTCAATATTCCAAATCTACTCCTCACTGGTGTAGCAGGCTGAAAATCAAGCCCCGCTATCTCTAGAGTCATCACAAATGTAAAAATAAATTACCAAAGTCTGCAAATTTACCTGTGTGATAGATGCCGGTTCACAGAAAATGCAGACTTGGGCTTTCGTACTTCACTAGAGTTATTAAATAATATTAATAAATAACCACAGAGAAACAACTATGAACTGTAGGCAGATGATTCCAGTGGTTATAAAATCTAACCCACTTCTAATACATGCCTGCACACACAGAGAAGAACTGAAAAAAAAATGAAGCCAGAAGATATAACAGCAAATAGGACCATTCGGCCCATTGAGTTTTCTCCTCCATTCGATCATTGTTGATATATTTCTCCATATTCTCTTTCCTTCTCCCTTTAACCTTTGATTCCCCTTACAATCAAGAACCTATCTCTGTCTTAAATACATTCACTGACTTGGTCTCCACAGCAAGTGAACCACAGATTTGCCACCCTCTGGCTGAAGAAATTCCTCCCCATCTTAATTTTAAAACTTCTTCTCCATGTCCAATCTGTCCAGACCTCAGTATTCTGAAAGTTTCAGTTAGATCTCCCTCATCCTTCTGGACTCCAATGAGTCCAGACCCAGAGTCTTCAACCACTCCTCATCCCTTCATCCCTGGGATCATTCTTATCAACCTGCTGTGGACCCTTTCCAAGACCAGCACATACTTCCTTAGTTAAGGGACCCAAAACTGCTCACAATATTTCAAATGAAGACCAGAATCTTATTCAGCTGAAACTTTATTGCTGGAACAGCACAGCAGGTCAGGCAGCATCTAGGGAACAGAAGATTCGACGTTTCGGGCACATGCCCTTCTTCAGGAATTCCTGAAGAAGGGCATGTGCCCGAAACGTCGAATCTTCTGTTCCCTAGATGCTGCCTGACCTGCTGTGCTGTTCCAGCAATAAAGTTTCAGCTTTGATCTCCAGCGTCTGCAGACCTCACTTTCTCCCAGAATCTTATTCAGCCTCACCAATTCATCCCTGTTCTTGAATTCCAGCCCACTTGAAATGATTGCTAACATTAGATTTGCCTTCCTAACTGTCAGCTGAGCCTATGTTAATCTTAAGAGAATCCTGGCCTTGGACTCCTAAATCTCTTTGTGCTTTAGATTTCCCCTGTAAAAGAATAGTCTACACCTCTACTCTTCCAAACAAAGTGCATAGTCTCATTTTGTTCCCTCAAAGTATTGCGTCTGCCACTTCTTTGCCCACTCTCCTTCTGCAGCCTTCCCACTTTCTCACACCACCTGTCTTCATAAATATTAGCATTATCATTGGAGGGAGAAAGAATACAGAGGAAACAGCTCAATGGCACCAGTTCTCAGGATTTAATGGCGGGGTTCCTTTAATTTCCCAAGTCCTTTAGTTCTCTGAATTTTTTCCTTTGGATTATTTCATTTCATCACTAAAGGCACATGGGAACTGGCTCACAAATTATAATGTGTATGATTTATTGGTTAACAGCAACAGCTTACACCAGTTAGTGTAATAAAATGACTTGTTTTGTTTAGCATTAGGTATTTTGTTGGAAAGAAAGACCACTTTCCATTCCAGAGATTCAAGAACTTCTCACTGCTCGTTCATGCCCATAAGCTAGTCAGCTGTCCAGAGTCAATGATGACAGCTTTCGTCACATTGTTCACCTTTGGCATCCACAACCAATCAGCTGTGGGATTAATTTTACTTTTGTATACACAGCCTGGAGCTGTGTCATCTCCTCCAACACCTTTCCCCACTGCTTGAAATCTAAAAGTGTAAACATGACCCACAATTGGTTTCTGTGACTTATTTTTTTAACAGCATTGCGCTTCCTTTGATATAAAACAATCTCCATCCCAATTCAGTGTAGAATGAAAATGAATTAAAATGAAAAGATGTGGTCTTTAAATTGCCTTCTCTTAAATGGTCCCTTAAAACATTTGCTGATTATAGCAAAGTTTGGAATGAATATACCTACCTGGTTATTAATTCGCAGAAACCGCTGGACATCATTAATACTCTTTAGCTGTTGAAAATCACTTCTGGCCTTCATTTTTTTGAGTATTTATTATTATCATGCTCTGTTGAATGAAATGTCCCAAGAATCTAATTCTCATACGTGCAAACCTGCACTTTATATTCAATGTGAAACCTGTATTCTGAAATGCTCTCAGAACTTTACAAACTCAGTGGTCATGTGTACCCTTTTAAAATGTGACATTGTGCATTAAAGCATATCTGAAGCTGATAATATTCCAAAAAAAAGTGATTAAGGCAGTATCTTCCACAATAAGTGATTAACTGCAAGAGATAATAGAGATATGTGCCAAATAAAGTGCTATTGGTATCAAGCTTAATACAGGGCACACTGTTGGTGAATTCTGCTCGACTATTGTCCACTGATGACATTGGATGGACATTTTTCTGGGCTGTTTTATTTAATTCTGTCAGGTGTCCACCTAGCCTGAACTCAAGATGAGGTTTTGAAATTGTCACAAACACTGACCATCGATGGCTCAATATAAGTGAAATTACTGCTGTGTGCGTATTTTATCAAGCTCGTTAACTTTCTCCAGCAACAGATGAGGTAGCTTCCTGTGAGTGTACTGACATACTGTCTTAGCATCTTGAACCAATGAGATGTAGGGCAGCACAGTGGCTCAGTGGTTAGCAATGCTGCCTCACAGCACCAGGGAGCCGGGTTCGATTCCAGCCTCAGGCAACTGTGTATGTGGAGTTTGCACATTCTCCCCGTGTCTGCGTGGGTTTCCTCCCACAATGCAAAAATGTGCAGGTCAGGTGAATTGGCCATGTTAAATTGCTCAAAGTGTTAGGTGCATTAGTTAGGGGTAAACATAGGCTAGGGGAATGGGTCTGTGTCAGTTACTCTTCGGAGGATCAGTTTGGACTTGTTGGGTCGCAGGGCCTGTTTCTATACTGTAGGGAATTTAATGTGATATGCTTTCAAGAGTTTACCTTGACCCTGAAACAGTTGTGGGAATTCTTGGCAGAACTGGTCTTCCTTCATGATTTGGAGATACCGGTGTTGGACTGGGGTGTACAAAGTTAAAAATCTCACAACACCAGATTGTCGTCCAACAGGTTTAATTGGAAATACTAGCTTTTGGAGCACTGCTCCTTCATCAGGTGGACACAGAATTTATAGCAAAAGTTTACAGTATGATGTAACTGAAATGATATATTGAAAAAGATCTGGATTGTTTGTTAAGTCTCTCATCTTTTAGAATGAACAAGTTGATTTCAGTTCTTTCATATGTAAAGGTTGCATTCTCAAGAGAACTTTAACAATTGGTGTCATGTCGGCCCAGATAATGCATTGAAGGTGTGAGCTGTCTGTGCCACAAGGGTCAGACTGATTCTAATCTAAAAAATGAATTTATAAAATCTTACATGGATTCATGCAGTTTTTGAGCAAAGTAAAATGTAATTCTGCAAATACAAATTAACCCCACAAACTTATATGTGCATTATGCATGTGTGTGTTTGTGGGAGGGCTTATGAGTGTCTGTGAGACAGTGTGTGTATGTGAGTGTAAAGGGGTATAAGTCTGTGAGAGGGTGCATGTGAGAGTGTGGGATGCATACTCAGATTTATACCGCTTTACACTCACACATAAACACACTCTCTCACAGACACTCATAGTTCCTCCCCACACACAACTTTGACAGAAGCTGTAACTGTCCACCTACATTTCTGCTTAAAAAGATTTCCTTGATTCTTAAAGACATGGGAAATATCACTGACCTCTCACCCTTGAAATTCCCAGTCCCTTGTGCATTGTAGATTAACACTTAATGGCTGGTCAGCTACTGATTTGAGCCACTGCAAATGTGCTACCAAGATTGCAACCTCAGTACCAATATCCAGCTTAAACTTTTCATCAATGGAATATACCCATCTCCCGGAAGGCCTGAAAAGGGTCAGGGAGAGAAAGTTGGGAAAACATGTGAGATGTCGACAGAGGAGCAGGTCAACATCAAAAACAAAAAGTCTTATTTCTAGCCAAATGCTGGCTAGTGAGACAAGATTCTCATCAATGAACATTAACATCTCATTATTACCAAATCTAGATTTATTAATATGGAATGTCACATTCTCTCATCCACAGGACAGAAACTGGATAGCTACAATTCCCAACATGAAGATCAAACCAGACACCCAGTGATTCCAGCTGCCACTTACTCCTCCAGACCTTCACCTTTGACACATAGAATCAGAGATGTACAGCACAGAAACGGACAACTTAGGTCCAAATCGTACATGCCAACCAGACATCCCAAACCAATCGAGTCCCACCTGCCAGCACCCTGCCCATATCCCTCTCAGCCCTTCCTATTCAGATGCCTTTCAAATGGTGTAATCGTACCAGCCTCCACCACTTCCTCTGGCAGCTCATTCCATACATCTATCACCCTCTGTGTGAAAGAAATTGCCCCTCAGGTCTCTTTTATATCTTTCTCTCACACCCTAAACTTATGCCCTCTAGTTTGGGACTCCCCCACCCCAGAGAAGAGACTTTATCTATTTATCCTATCCATACCCCTCATGATTTTATAAATCTCTATAAGGTCACCCCTCAGTCTCCAACACTCCAGGGAAAACAGCCCCAGTCCATTCAATCTCTCCCAATAGATCAAATCCTCCAACCCAGGCAGCATCCTTGTAAATCTTTTCTGAACCCTTTCAAATTTCACAATATCCTTCTGATAGGAAGGAGACCAGATTTGCATGTTATATTCTAAAAGTGGCCTAACCAATGTCTTGTACAGCCGCAACATGACCTCCCAACTCCTGTAGTCAATATTCTGACCAATAAAGGAAAACATTCCAAATGTCTTTTTCACTATCCTATCTATCTGCAACTCTACTTTCAAGGAGTACTTGAACCTGCACTCCAAGGTCTCTTTGTTCAGCAACACTCCCAAGGACCTTACCATTAAATGTATAAATCACGCTAAAATTTGTTTTCTCAAAACGCAGTACCTCACATTTATCTAAATTAAACTCCATCTGCCAATTCTTAGCCCATTGGCCCATCTGATCAAGATCTCATTGTAATCTGAGGTAACCTCCTTCGCTGTCCACTACACCTCCAATTTTGGTGCCATCTGCAAACTTACTAACTTATACGTCTTATGCTCACATCCAAATCATTTATATAAATGATGAAAAGTAGTGGACAAAGCACCGATCCTTGTGGCACTCCACTGGTCACAGGCCTCCAGTCTGAAAAACAACCCTCCACCACAACCTCTGTCTTCTACCTTTGAGCCAGATCTGTATCCAAATGGCTAGTTCTCTCTATATTCCATGAGATCTAACCCGTGGGGAACTGTTGAACACTTGTTGAACGTGTTACTGAAGTTCATATAGATCACATCCACCACTCTGTCCTCATCAATCCTCTTTGTTACTCTTCAAAAAAATTCAATCAAATTTGTGAGACATGATTTCCCACGCACGAAGCCATGTTGACTATCTCTAATCAGTCCTTATCTTTCCAGATGCACGTACATCCTGTCCCTCAGGACTCCCTTCAACAACTTACCCACCACTAACATCAGACTCCCTTGTTTCTAGTTCCCTAGCTTGTCCTTACCACCTTCTTAAACAGAGGCACCACGTTAGCCAACCTCCAGTCTTCCAGCACCTCACCTGTGACTATCGATGATACAAATATCTCAGCAAGGGGCCCAACAATCACTTCCCTGGCTTCGCACAGAGTTCTAGGGTACACCTAATCAGGTCCTGAGGATTTATTCACTTTTATGCGTTTCAAGACATCAAGCACAAACTCATAGGATGCTCCATGGATGTGGAACAGATTCCTTCCCATCTTGAACTGGATGTATTTGCCAACATCCATTACAATTGATTGGCACAGCAGACTCTATAGGCCAAATGGTCTAATTCTGTTCCAGTATGTAAAATGCTCTTATGTGAGGCTGGGAACACAAGCCATCAGGTCTCATACAGAACTTGCAATCTCCCTTTCCAACAAGACTGGTGCAGCATTCATCAGACTGAAGTCATATGTCAAAGTTCCATGTAAGATAATTTCACAGCCCTCCTTGTGGAGGGCTCTTTGCGCAGTGGAGTATGCTTAGCCATCATCTGTAAGTGATGAAAATGCTGACTACACAGGCCACCAAGGACCTGTTCTGTTTATTTTTCATGCACAGACTCATTGCGAGTATGACTGATGGATCTGTCTACAGCAGGGGCTCTCGTTGCTGTTGCTATGATGCAACAAAACCTCAGAGACATGGAAGAGGAATGGATATTTCAGCAAGCCCAGGACCAGCAGCAACCTTCGAACAGAAGCCACATGAAGATGCTGTAGCTGAAAGCCCACTCAGAAGGTGTAGAAGGCCCAGTGTCTATCACCCTCAATGCCATTTCATCCAGATGAGTGACTATCACTGTAGGCTAAGGATGTCCCAGGACATGGTCACAGAACTAGGTCAGCTACTGCAGTGGATCTGACAACAATGAAGGTGTGGGTGACCATCCTATCTTGGAGGCTACCACAGGACCTTTGTGGGATATCTCACTGCTCAACCCACAGACTAGCAACTTGTGTCAAATCATCTTATTTCCCCTTGTTGAGGTCAGACCTGCAGTCCAGGCAGTAAGCTTTGGCAACATATTTGGTCTCCCCCAAGTGCAGGGCACTATATATAGTTTTATTAAGAGAGTCATAGACTATGCAAGAGCAAGGAGGTGATGGTAAAATTGTACAAGACACTTGTTTGACCTCAGCTGGAGCAGTCAGTACAGCTGTAGCACCACATCACAATAAAAATTCAAATCTATTGGAGAGGGTACAGCAGCAATTTACAATCGTGGCACGAGGAATGAAAGATTTCAGTGACGTGAATAAATTGAAGACATCAGGGCTGTTCTCATTGTAGAGAAGACGACTGAGATGGTATTTGATACAGGTTTTCAAATTCATGAGCAGACTGGATACAACAAATAGGGAGAAGTTGATCCCACTCGTAAAAGAAATATGAGCAAATAAGTACGGATGTAAAGTGATGTGCAAAGTAAATAAAAGGTGATACGGGAAAAAGCTCTTCCACATAGAGAGTCAAGGAATTGAATCCTAATGGAGGCAAGTTCAAGAGGACACTGGATAATTATTTGTGTGGTAATAGTGTGCAGGAATATGGGGAAAAGGCAGGAGATTGGCAGTAATACAACCAGTATAGGCTGAACGGCCTCTATCTGCCTGTCAGATAATCTCTTTTGGTTTGTCCCTTTTCCAACATTTTTTGATCTTCAAAACGATGCAAGTATCCTATCTCCAAAGATTGAGAAGACTGCTTCCTCTGCTGAGCACTCCTGCCATCAGTGTTATAACCTGGTCCTTTAATATGAAAACTTCATAATGACTGATGTCCTGTTTTCCCTGTCCCTGTCCCTTAGTTTCACAAGCCTTTCAGTGTGTGGGGCTGCATTCAACTGCCTGAGTCCATTGTGAATAAGCTAACTTTGCAAAGTTTCATAATTTCAACTACATAGGTGTACAAGATACAATTCAATGGATTCCCCATGGTCCCTGAAACCTCATTAAAATCATGCCCGCTCAATTACATGGTTCTGTTTTGGGCTGAAAATGCAGTGAATGTCTACAGGCTGCATTTAAAATCAGTTGTCATCTCTTTGACCTGTTTTATGAGACATAACCAGCAATCAGCTCAATGGCGCACAGGGACGCTCTAACATGGCACTTTACTTTGCTGGTATGCAAACCTGATGCTATTTGATATCTTTGGAATGATTTGTCCACAAGTTCCAATACTGCTCTTTTTGAGCACATCTGCAGCGTTTGAACAACTGCAAAAGAAAATCAACTGATCCAGAAAACATTACTGGCTTTCATTGTACCTCTCATCTGAGTAAATCTGCTTTTTTTTTGCATCTTCTTCTTTTGAAGGTATCTGATCTGTCCTCATGAATTGGTATAGCGCCATTTTGTGATTATTGTCTTCTCCACTGCTACCTTGATTATGTTAGCATGAGGCCTGTGCTTAAGGTTTCTTCTGCACATTGGAGAGATGGCTATCTTTGGTGGCCTGTAATGGTTTCTCTTTATAATGGAGTTATAAAGTTTAATAGTTTGACCATAACTGGTGAACAGGTTTTGGTTCTGGTCACCACACTTGAAAGAGAATGTGCAGACCCGAAGCAGGATGTGGAAATAATTCAGCAGAATGGTTACAAGGATGAGGGAAGTTAGCCTTAAGGTTTTGTTGTAGAAGCTACATTGAAGCAAATAAGATTTGGGGAGATCTGACAGAGGTGTAGAAAATAATAACAGATTTAGATAAAAGTAAGCAACACAAAGCTTTTCGTCTTGGCTCATGATCGAAGACTAACCAGTACAGGCTTTGAACAAGAGAATACAATGGGAATCCAAAAGAAAAACTGAGAATGCTGGAGAAACCCAGCAAGTTTGGCAGCATCTGTGGAGAGAGAAATTTCAAGTTCAATATGACTCTTCTTCAGAACTGAAAGGGTTTAGAAAATGGTGGCACTTATATATTTGGCAGAGGCAGGAGAGGGGTCAGATGGTGTAGAGGTCAAGGGCAAAAGACAAAGGAGTTGCTAATTGAGGTGAAAGAGAAAAAGATGTGTACAATTGTTGTGAATTAAGGTGAGAAAGGGAGTGAATGGGTCCTCTCTACTGAAGGCAAAGTAAACATGACATGAGCAAGCTAAGTCCGTGGGGGGAATAGAGGAGAAAATATAGCTGACATCATGTTGGACTGATCAATTTATTGTTGTCACATATGCCAAGATACAGTGTTAAAAATCACACAACACCAAGTTATAGTCCAACAGGTTTATTTGGAAGTACAGGTATTCAGAATGCTGCTCCTTTGTCAGGTAGCTAGTGGGGCAGGATCACAGGACATGGAATTTACATTAAAAGATCATAGTTTCCTATATTGAACAAACCGAGATTGTTGTTAAGTTTACCTCAGGACTGTGACTTGCTAGAAGTTCTGTGATTTACATATTAATGAATGAAACTTGCAACCCATTCTGAAACATAAAAATCACGCAACACCAGGTTATCGTCCATCAGGTTTATTTGGAAGCACTAGCTTTCGGAGTACTGCTCCTTCATCAGGCGGTTGTGGAGTAAAAGATAGTAGGACAAAGAATTTATAGCAAAAGTTTACAGTGTGATGTAACTGAAATTATATGTTGAGAAAGACTTGGATTGTTTGTTAAGTCTCTCATCTTTTAGAATGGGCATGTTGGTTTCAGTTCTTTAAGAAACTTCTGGAATTTACATATTAAAGTTACATTCTCAAGTGAACTTTTACAATGTTGGCCATGTTGGCCAAGGTAATGAATTGAAGGTGTGAAGTGCCCTGTAAGGCTGTCCGTGCCTCCAAATTATTCTAAGAGATGCAAGACTTAACAGCAATCCAGCTACCTTTCAAAGGAGCAGTGCTCCGAAAGCTTGTACTTCCAAATAAACCTGTTGGACTATAACCTGGCATTGTGTGATTTTTTTCATTTTGTCCACCCCAGTCCAACACCAGCACCTTCACATCAAGATACAGCAAAAAGAATTGTTTTGTGTGCTATACAGGCAGATTGTTACATACAAAATATATCAGAGTAGCAGAACAAGGACAGAATATAGTGTTAACTGTCACAGAGGAGGTGCAAAAAGAGAGATCAGAACTAACATTTGAGAGGGATGTTCAAAAGTCTGGTAATAGCAGGGAAGAAGCTGTCCTTGAATCTATTTATTTGTGCATTCAAACTTGTACATCTTCTGCCCAATAGAAGACAGTATAACCAAGATGGGAGGGGACTTTGATTATGTTGGTCGCTTTCCCAAGGTAAAGGGGAGTATAGATGGAGTCAATGGATGGAAGCCTGGTTTGCATGATGGACTGGGCTGTGTTCATGACTCTTTAGTTTCTTGTGGTCTTGGGAAGAACAGTTGCCAAACTACACTGTGATGCATCCAAATGAGATGTCTGCAATGGTGCAACTATACAAATTTGGTCATGTGATCAGTTTCTGAAGTTATTTACTTTAATATTGAGACCAAGAGGCTGTAAAGTGCATGGGGAAAATGAGGTGTTGTTCCATCCATTGTGTTTCATTGGAACATTTTAGCAGTCTGACCACCGAGATCAAGACAGTTTATTGAAGTGCCAAGCAACTGGGACAAAAGGCTCATTCCTATGGATAGAGTGGAGGGGCTCTGCAAAGCAGTTATCTCATCTGTGTTTGGTGTCGCTGGTGTGAAGGAGGCTGCATTGTGAGCAGCAAATGCAGTACGCTAGATTGAAAGAAATCCAGATGAAATGCTGCTTCACCTGGGAGGTATGTTTAAAGCCTTGGATGATGAGAGAAGAGGTGAATGGACAAGCGTTGTATCTTTTGTGCTTACACAGCCAGGTACCACAGGGGACTGAGAATGTGTGGTGGAGAAGTGAACCAGGATGTCAGGAAAGGAACAGCTCCTGCAGAATGGTGATAGTGGAGAGAAGGGAAGATGTGTTCGATGGTGACATCTTTCTGGTGATGGGGGAAAAAATGGAGGAAGATCCTTTGAATGCAAGACTAACGGGGTGGAAGCTGAGGATGAGGGGAATCTTTTCATTGTTCTGGGATGAAGGGGAAAGGGTGAGTAAATTGGACAAATACATTTGCAGCAAATCCGCTTACTTTCTCTTCTTTGTGGCCTGGACAAGGCTTGCCGTGCAGCATGTTCAGCCATATTCTGGCACCCAGGCCAGCTCTTGAGCATATTTACTCTACAGAGAGCCAATGAGATGATCCAAATGACCTCTCTCTGGTATTGTGGTTACTTCAGAGTACACCTCAAGACGTAATAGGCTTCATTGGCTGATGTAGTGAACTCAAGTGAACTAATAAGCTTGGACTTCAGCAGAGTCTTTGATATAAAGTTACACAGGAAGATACTTTTGAAGGTTAAAATAAAGGGTTTCCAATTGGAAGGAAGCATAGGTGTTAACAAAACATTGGGTAAGATGATGGAAAGTATGGGAAGCTGAAGCTATTGGGCTTTCACAGGGATTGTTCAAAGCCTTTTTCTTCAATGTTTCCAAGTTTTGTAACTCTATAAATTCAGATATTGTAAGGGAATGCGATAGTGAAGAGAAGCAACTCTAAAGTGTGATCTGGAAATATTGTAAGGTTGGACTGAAAAATTGGAAGATGCACTTGAAAGTAGAAAGATGGAAAGTTAATAAGTTGCACAAAGGAAATGTATAGATAGAGCACAAATTCGATAGGACCAGTTTGTATTAGAAAAGGATTTATAGAATTTTGTGAGAAAAACTCTTAAACCATCAAATGAATGTGGCAACTGGATGTGGGAGTGCAAAGATTGAGGGTTAGAGTGCAAATTCATTGGATATGACAATTAGTTTACATAAAGTACTGATCCACGCTTATCCACCATATGGCACAAATGCTGGAAGCAATATGGAGAAGGGCGATTAAGTTAACAATTGAACTGTTCTTCTGACAATAAGATAAGACATTTCACGTTATCTTTTATTCAATCACGGGATGTGGGCATCACTGACTGGACCAGCATTTGTTGTCCATTTGTAGTTGTCCTTGAGAAGGTGCCTTCTTGAACCACTGCTGCCAATGTACTGTAGGTAGGCCCACAATAATATTAGGGATGGAATTCCAGGACTTTGACCCATAATAACAGGGATGAAATGTTGCATGTCATAGCAATATTCAAAATGAACACTATGTCCAGGACAAGGGAATATGGATCCAAACATAGAAAAAAATTATTTTTAAAAAATGAAGATACTCGTACTTGACTTTTTTTTGGCAGACATGGCTATTGTAAAATCTATGAGATAAATTTGAATAGGATATCTGTGACTTGTTGCAATGGCACAAGATATGGAAGTGGTCTCTATTAGCAATGAATGAATAAGGACATAGTGAGAAGCAAAATGCAGAATCAAGCGTAGAATGTGCCAAAATAAAACGCACCTCACTATCATTCCTTCTCTCAGTAAATTGACATGTCATGTCTAACTGTTGTCTCAAGGTGATTTCTTGAGAAAGGCTTTTCCTAGAATTTCATCACTTAAGCCTCCCCTAAGAGTTATTGTTAATCCTTAGTGCTCGGGATGTTGTTGTGATGAACTTGGGCCATCTAACAGATAAAATTCCCACAAAAACAGGTCATCAAATTGTCAAAGTCTTTCTCCTCACAAGTTATTAAATATTTCATAGAATCGTAGAACCCCTACAGTGTGAAAGCAAGCCATTTGGTCTATTGAGTTAACATCAACTCTTCGAACAGTATCCCATCCAGACCCAACCCCCTACCCTGTCCCTCCATTTCCCATGGCTATTCCACCCAGTCTGCACATCCTGAGACAGTATGAGCAATTTAGCATGGCCAATCCACCTAAGCTACATATCTTTGGACTGTGGGAGGAAACTGGAGCACCCAGAGGAACCCAGGTCCCTGGCACTGTGCGACAGCAGTGCTAACCACTGTGCCACAATCTCAAAATCTACAAAAGGTTAATTACCATCATTATCTTTTAGTTATATTGTAAGATTTTATCTTTTGAACAAAACCAATCTGTTGTCCAGAAAATGCACCTATTTTTAAATGTTAACTCATGATATTTACAATACAACACAACCAAACAAAACCTCTCTTCCATTTTCTTGGACTAAAATAAAGCTGATACTGGGATGAGCTTCTATTGCTATTTTCTTTTGTGGGGAGCAAACACCTGTGATTTTACTGATGATTTATTTTGACAGCATAAGTGCACATGAAAAATTATAGATAATAAAGACAATGCTCAGATGTTTCATACCCCTTAAGGGTCATAAAATAATCCAACTAGCTGTTAATTTTGGCAGTAATACATTAGATTGTATAACTTTCAGTTAAAGGCAGAAAGAACAGGAACCTGTGTGCCTGTGTGAGGTATAATCAAAAGTGGCCAAGTGGGTGGGTAAGGTATTGGACTATAATATTCCCAAATAAACTCTCTGATTTTCAGGACTGGATTCATATTTCCATTCACTTCCATGGGTGAGTGAGTGAGTGTGAGTGAGTGCATGAGAGAGAGAGAGAGAGAGAGAGAGAGCACGAGAGCAAGAGATAATGATTATTTGTTATTTGCATTTTACTGTGAATAATACAGTAAAATAGTGAAAAGCTTTAATAGTCACCACAATCTGGCACCATTTTGAATAGTTTAAGAATAAAAATTATAAAAGATGTAACTGAAAGAAAGTCCCGAGCAGGCTCGCCAATGATATCAGCACTGCCACTGTCTCACCGCAGCTGCGCCAAACTCTCCAATGTAGGAGTCACCACTCTACACGCTATCTCTTTGTTGTCAGGTCCACCTTGTTAATGCTGTCACTGATGCCGATGCTGGGTCCCATGCTGAACCCACATTCGCCCGGCAGTCAGGAATCCCTGGCACCATTGCCATCATGATGCCAGCAGTCCCGGCTGCAGGCATACCACGCTGCTGCCGACTCACCAATGCCAGGACTCCCTGCTCTGGGCATACTGCGAGCAAGAGTCGCTGGCTCGGCTGCTAGACCAGGGCACCGCCACGAGTGCCGTTCCGGCCGCCTCTACAGAGATGTTGCCTTGCCGGTGTCACTATCTTGAATACTCTTCCACCTCCAATCGCTGGAGGAGCTTTGCTGCCGCTGCCACCACCAGTTCCAAATGGCAAGGGGACATCTCTGCTGCTGCTGCTGCCATCACCGCCTCCAGTCACAGTGAGGAACCGCATCTGCCAATACCTCCAACTGCCAGCAGAAACCACCATCCACACGTGGCCAGTTCTAGCTGCCATGTGGGTTTCACCGACTAACCGCACAAAAGGCTCCAAAGTGAAGAAAAATGAAAGAAAAAGAGCTGAAGAAGAAAGAGAGAAGAGAGAGAGAAGAGAAGAGAAAGCAAGCAAGAATGGATGACCCTCAAGCAAGAGTCCACATGCAGCCCTGTTCCTCTGCCACTATCTTGAATCTCTCAACCTTCATAACAATTTCCCTCCAACAGTTCATGTTTTAGTCCCAACTTCACTGTAAGGAATGAAAACTCCTAAAATAACCTGGTCTCAAAACTGCTGCAAATCTTTAGTGAATGCTTCTCAATTCTGCCAATACATAAACAACCAATAACTCTACAACACATAATTTCAAGTATCTAACTCACTGTTAAAACTGCGATACTATTCTGCATGTTTCTTTAGCTTCAGTTTTTTAGAAGGTCATTCCAAAGTGCAAGACAATCAATAAATTGCTTTGAAGTCACTGTTAACTCGGTCAGAGCAGCATCCAAGTGCAAACAGCAGGGACTCAGAGATAGTAAATTCAATAAATGATCACTTTGCTTGGGTTATGACCTAAGGCCAATTGAGGCAGAGAAGGTCACCAGGACACTGACAGAAATATATGTTCAATATCATAGGCATGACTGGATCATTTCCATCCACCTGAAAAAGCAGGTGAACATCCTGTGTCATCTTCAGGAAAGGTTGTGACAGTTTTGTTGAACAATGAGTGCTTCCTCTGAAATGGCATGGAGCTGTCAATCCACTTTATGTCTTGGGGACAAATGGATAATCCACTTGGATAATCCAACAGGCACCATCATCCTGAATCCTCAGTCTCGGGTGCCAATTTACCAGGTGCTGTAATGTGAGACATTACTCAGATGATAAACCAAATTCTTTTGTGGACTTCCAGAGATAAATCAATATTATTTCAGTAGTTTAGTGGATCTCAGCCACAGCATATCACCAGAGAAGATTTTTTAAAAATATAAAGCTAACAAGCAGAGAATACTACTCTGGGTAGTGTCTCCCACATCCTCCTCCTCTAACCCCCCAAAAAAAACGTTATGGGAGCCAGATGGACAAGGTAAGGTAAATAGTTTATTTCCTCATTTTTTTTTTTAGTAGTCACTTCGGGAGTTAGAACAGTGGGAATAGAGTGTAGGGCAGTGGAATGCTCCTCCTGCAGAATGTGGGAAGTAAGGGTCACCACTAGTGTCCCTGCTGACTACATCTGTGGGAAGTGCACCCAACACCAGCTCCTCGAAAACCACGTTCGGGAACTGGAGCTGGAGTTGGATGAACTTCGGATCATTCGGGAGGCAGAGGAGGTTATTGACAGGACATACAGAGAGGTAGTCACTCCCCAGATAAAAGGAAAAGACAGATGGGTGACAGTTAGGGGACAGAAAGGGAACCAACAGGCAGTGCAGGGATCCCCTGTGGCCATTCCCCTCAACAATAAGCATACAGTTTTGGATACTGTTGGGAGGGGATGACTTACCAGGGGAAAGCAGTGGGGCACCTGCTGCTCAGAAGGGAAGGGGGAAGAGGAGAAGAGTAGTAGTCACTGGGGACTCGATAGTTAGGGGGACAGATAGGAAGTTAGGGGGACAGATAGGAAGTTCTGGGGACGTTCATGGTTGATGTGTTGCCTCCTGGGTGCCAGGGTCCGTGATGTCTCTGATTGTGTTTTTGGGATCCTTCGTGGGGAGGGAGAGCAGCCCCAAGTCGTGGTCCACATTGGCACCAACGACATAGGTTGGAAGAGAGATGGGGACTTGAGGCAGAAATTCAGGGAACTAGGATGGAAGCTTAGAGCTAGGACAAACAGAGTTGTTTTCTCTGGTTTGCTGCCTGTGCCACGTGCTAGCGAGGTGAGGAATAGGGAGAGAAAGGAGTTGAACATGTGGCTACAGGGATGGTGCAGGAGGGACGGTTTAGGGTTTTTGGATAATTGGAGCTCTTTCTGGGGTAGGTGGGACCTCTACAAGCAGGATGGCCATCATCTAAACCAGAGGGGTACCAATATCCTGGGTTGGAAATTCGCTAAAGCTATTAAGGTGGATTTAAACTAATACAGCAGGGGGATGGGAATCAAAATTGTAGGACAGGTACAGAAGAGGATGAGAGTAGGGAGTTCCCAAATCAAGTATCTGACACTGGCAAGCGAGAACCTGGTTTGAAGTGTGTGTACTTCAACACGAGGAGCATCTGAAATAAAGTGGATGAACTGGCAGCGTGGGTTGGCACCTGGGACTTCGATGTTGTGGCCATTACAGAGACATGGATAGAGCAGGGACAGGAATGGCTGTTGCAGGTTCCGGGATTCAGATGTTTCAGTAAGAACAGAGAAGATGATAAAGAGGGGGAGGTGTGGCATTGTTGATCAGGGACAATATTACAGTTATAGAAAGGATGTTTGGGGACTCGTTAACTGAGGTAGTATGGGCTGAGGTTAGAAACAGGAAAGGAGAGGTCACCCTGTTGGGAGTTTTCTACAGGCCTCCAAATAGTCCCAGAGATGTAGAGGAAAGGATAGCAAAGATGATTCTCTATAGGAGTGAGAGAGGCAGATTAATTGTCAAGGGGGACTTCAACTATCCAAATATTGACTGGGATCACTACAGTACGAGTACTATAGATGGGTCAGTTTTTGTCCAGTGTGTGCAGGAGGGCTTCCTGACACAGTATGTAGACAGGTCTACAAGGGGCAAAGCCACTTTAGATGTAGTACTGGGTAACGAGCCTGGCCAGGTGTTAGATTTGGAAGTAGGTGAGCACTTTGAAGACAGCGATCACAATTCTGTCAGGTTTACTTTAGTGATGGAAAGGGATAGGTGTACTCCACCAAGCAAGAGTTACAGCTAGGGGAAGGGAAATTACGATGCAATTAGGAAAGATTTAGGAAGCGTAGAAAGGGGAAGGAAACTGCAGGGGATGAGCACATGAAAAATGTGGAGCTTATTCAAGGAAAAGCTCCTGTGTGT
>NC_057713.1:21604365-21609229 GCF_004010195.1 Chiloscyllium plagiosum
AAATGTGTTGCTGGAAAAGCGCAGCAGGTCAGGCAGCATCCAGGGAACAGGAGAATCGACGTTTCGGGCATAAGCCCTTCTTCAGGAATGAGGAAAGTTTGTCCAGCAGGCTAAGATAAAAGGTAGGGAGGAGGGACTTGGGGGAGGGGCGTCGGAAATGTAATCTTCAGATTAGTACGACAGGGTAGCGCAACATCAATGGCCGAAGGGCCTGTACTGCGCTGTAATGTTCTATGTTCTATGAAACATTTGAAATTAACTAGTAATGAGTCAGAGCTTGCAATTTTAAACACTATCAACTGTTCTGATGATTTTGGGCAGATATAAATAAATGAACTGACCTCCTGTGATAATAGTAATTCTTCTTTACTCACCAACACAAAAATGATACTAACAGCTCACTCATCTCTCAGTCATTCAATTTGTAGATGCAACACAATTAGCACAAAGACATAACTTCGAGATGTTTGAAAGATGTGATTGAAAATTGTTATAACATTAGATGTCTTTCTTTTAACAAACCTAACTGTAAATGTGCCAAATTTCCTCACATTTAATTACTGGGAAATTAATTTCTTTTACAACTTGGCCTCATTAATAATTTGCTTACATGGCATTAATATATTTCACAACCAGAGGGAAAAGGTGAAAACAAAGTAAAAACTGTGATATAAATTTCAATAAGGAGCCTACCATCATTCTGAAAGTTTATAACAGCCACTTTACATTCCACCCTAGACATAAACATTACCTTCATTATTGACAGCCTCATTCAACCCTCCCCTTTATAACTTACAGGATTTGATACACCAAGATTCCTGTCATTTAACCACTACTTGACACACATCCATTTCATCCAACACTTTGTTTTGATGTTCATGCTAGGTCAAGACATAAAGCAAAACAATATAGAAATGGAAAATATGAAGTAAATCTGAAAATTCAGACCAAACTGAGATTATACTCACTTCTAATGGCAATTTGAAATGGTATCTCTAATTCTCTCCATGGATATTTTCTGACCTGTGCACTTCCAGCATTTTTATTTCACACATTGCAACCAAACTCCGAGGTAAAAAAACAAATTACAGTGATGAATGTTCCCATAGCAGAACTGAATAGAAAATAGAGAGTAGTCTTTTTGCCCAGACCAACACTTATCCCTCTAGAACACCAACAAAATAGACTTGTTTCTCATCCCAGATTCTTAACGGCATATTGTTCTGTGTAAATTTGTACACTTTCCTCAACACAACAGTTATAGTGCTTAATAAATAATTAATTGATTGTATTATCAGGAATTGAAAGGTTCTATATCAATTAAACTTTCACAGTTGTAAGGTGGGCTTTATTTGCAGAAAGCGGCGGACACATATCACGAAGGGGAGGGATTTGTGGGGATTGGGATCGGATCAGAAAAGGGATATGTTGTGTTTTCATGTGCTTGTATACAGTATCGGTGACCCAAATAACAGCACATCAAGTTAAAAAAAAATTGCTTTGCACAATTTTCCAGTCTTGGAGTAATTCTTCTGCACAACACATATTAAATAGCAAATCAGCCTAAAATGTAATGTGAGTGCCCGAGGCTCAAGCTGTTAGATCCCAATCATTTCACTCACAATTTCAGAAACAAGGTTTGAGTAGAACCCATGTATTAAAGACGGCAGGAGAAACCAATAATCATTGCGGTGCCTCAAATCGAAATCTGAATTCATGAGGCCCGCACAATGTTGACAAACTTCGTTTGGCATTGTGTAAGCAAATGTTTAAATGTTAATTGTAATATTTATCATTCTGGAATGCAGTAAGGCTGAATACAAGTTATTGCCACAGAAAACATGTGAGCTGATCAAGATGAGGCACCCATGTAATTCTCCCAACAAGTGAGTGATGACCGGCTCCATTAGATGCAGACGCGAAATAAATTAAGAACAATGAAGGATGGTATGCATGAAGCAATCATTGGAAAGTACGGTATATTTGATTAAAATACATCACTCAGCACTATACATTCTGAAGGGAAGGTGCAATATGAAGATGACTTTGACTTATGCCAGCAGATTGATTTTACTTTGAAGTTAAGTTTTGCCAAGAAATCAAAGGGAAAATGACTCAGGCAAGTCTCGAACGTTTTGTTGCTTCATGTGCCAAAATGTAGAATTTAACATTATTTTGCATTCATAATTATTATTGAGATTATCCTGATGGATGTTATGCTCCATTTTCCTCAAACTATACTTAAAGGTATTCCTAATTCTATTAGCTGGATTTTCTAATCATTCTCCCTCATCACCAATTTCTCACTGGGTCAGCATGTCAATTCTAGAGTGTTTCCTTGACCTGAGAGGAATTTACAAGGGTCTGTAGAGATACCCCGCTATCCTTGAGTCCACTCAGGTTTTGAAGTTGCCTCTATTTAGTTACCTAAGGGTCTTGTTCCCCTTGCCACTAGTACTTTATCCTCATGCATGGGAGTGTGAAGGGATGGGATGGGGGAACTTGGTTGGGAGGAAGGAGGGTGGGGAAGATGGGGGTGAAGTGGGGTAGTGGCATTGTTAAATGTCTCTCTCACAGTTCCTAATCCCTGCTTCAGGTCATTGATTACCCTTCTTACCGAGTCTCCCACATGTATTTTTCTCCATCTCACAGATTGCTTCTACCATCTCGATTATGCCCACTCCTTGTCCATCCTGCTATCCACCTCCTCCCCCAGTCAGCGATCAGTACCAACTAATGTCCCCGTGGAGGGATACATCCTAAAATCCAGCATCTATTCATGGTCTCTCAGTATAAAAGAAACAAGCAAAACCTGGAAATCTAAAATAAAAACAAATGCATACAGGCAATTTAATACTCCAAGTACACTAATGAAATGCATATATGAACATCTAATCACCTTGATGCTGCCTATGGTTACCATTAATCGTTTAGTTGCTTTTCAAATAATCCTTAACATTTTTTTAAGGGAACTATTTTTAGCTGTGATGAAAATAAATGTTTACATACGATA
The DNA here is from genome assembly GCF_004010195.1 of Chiloscyllium plagiosum. Classification (NCBI taxonomy): domain Eukaryota; kingdom Metazoa; phylum Chordata; class Chondrichthyes; order Orectolobiformes; family Hemiscylliidae; genus Chiloscyllium; species Chiloscyllium plagiosum. The sequence goes on from NC_057713.1 coordinate 21,607,379, forward strand.
GAGATATGAATGGAAAAAATCATCTCGCTTGCCTGACAGAAGCAGGACAGGATAGCAGGAGTTATTCATTCTAATAGCAGTCTTCAATTTGCTCTCTATATTTAATTGCTACAGGTATCAATGGCTGATAAATCCAGTCACTACAAACCACATCAGAGAGAAACATCATTCATTGCAATCCCAGCACTGTGAAACTCTGAAACAGGGTGAAACACCAAACCCTCACATCTGTAGGAACTGCAGAGAAAATAACAGGTTTTAAACATTAAGAAGCAAAAGATTTACCTTCTGCAACCCTCCGTAGCGCTGGATAGAGTCCGAAAGCTGGTTCTTAAGCCTATCCAACTGCAACCATTCTCGCTGAAGTCAAAAAAAATAAAAACATCAATTAAATAGTCCCTTTGCCTCCCTGAGACTTGAATTAAACATCTAATCAAACCCATTCCCTCAGATTCCATCAGTATGCTAGATACATGAAGAAAGGATAGGACATCTAAAACAAATAGCAATAAAACAGGCTTTTATTTTAAGATGTTTTCAATGTGATGAGATGGGTTAATATTTAAGGGGCAGCCTTTTTCTCAGGAAAGGGACTGTGTGTTAGGATATTAACTCTTCACACTTTCAAATGCAGATGGACTGGAGTGCATTTTTTTTTAGCATCAAACCTTGCGTCCCTGACATTAATAATGACTCATTATTGGGGCTAAAACTTCTCCACCCCTCTCACCCACTCCAACCTCTCACCCTCGGAACGTGCAGCCCTCCACTCCCTCCGTTCCAACCCCAACCTCACTATCAAACCGGCAGACAGGGGAGGCGCGGTGGTAATTTGGCACACCGATCTTTACATTTAGCTGAGGCTAAATGCCAGCTCGCGGACACCTCCTCCTACTGCCTCCTTGACCATGACCTCACCTCCCACCACCAAACCATCATCTCCTAGACCATCCATAACCTCATCACCTCAGGGGATCTCCCATCCACCGCCTCCAACCTCATAGTCCCGCAACCCCGCACTGCCCGTTTCTACCTCCTGCCCAAAATCCACAAAACTGACTGCCCCGGCCGACCCATTGTCTCAGCCTGCTCCTGCCCCACCGAGCTCATTTCTGCATACCTAAATATGGTCCTGTCCCCCTTAGTCCAAGAACTCCCCACCTACGTTCGGGACACCACCCACGCCCTCCACCTCCTCCATGATTTCCGCTTCCCCGGTCCCCAATGCCTTATCTTCACCATGGACATCCAGTTCCTGTACACCTCCATCCCCCATCATGAAGGACTCAAAGCCCTCCGCTTCTTCCTTTCCCGCCGTACCAACCAGTACCCTTCCACTGACACCCTCCTTCGACTGACTGAACTGGTCCTCACCCTGAACAACTTCGCTTTACAATCGTCCCACTTCCTCCAAACCAAAGGAGTAGCCATGGGCACCCGCATGGGCCCCAGCTATGCCTGCCTCTTCGTAGGATATGTGGAACAGTCCATCTTCTGCAGCTATACTGGCAAAACCACCCACCTTTTCCTCCGCTACATCGATGACTGTATCGGCGCTGCCTCGTGCTCCCACAAGGAGGTTGAACTGTTCATCCACTTTACCAATACCTTCCACCCCGACCTCAAATTCACCTGGACCGTCTCAGACTCCTCCCTCCCCTTCCTAGACCTTTCCATTTCTATCTCGGGGGACTGAATCAACACGGACATTTACTATAATCCGACCGACTCCCACAGCTACCTAGACTACACCTTCTCCCACCCTGCCCCCTGTAAAAATGCCATCCCATATTCCCAATTCCTTTGTCTCCGCCACATCTGCTCCCAGGAGGACCAATTCCAATACCGTAC